>NW_025335023.1:0-367500 GCF_018152115.1 Drosophila rhopaloa
CGTGTCAAAGACGCAATCTCAATTTGCTTAAGGAAAAAGTCCGGAAACTCACATGTTACCCTTTCAAATATGATGGATGAAACCTTTGTGAACGGCTTAATATAGCATAATGATGGATATCACCTTTTGAAAGGCTTACGATCCTCTCCAGCATTGGGAAGCTGAGAAGAAAAAGGTTTTGGCTATGATTCGGCAATTTGGATTACCAAGTGGAATGAGCTTCTTGTAAATTTATGTCAAATTTTGGATAAAAGAACCATCACCGAAGAAGAGGCGGGCAATCTTTCTTGTTCCGAAAAAGCTAGATTGATTAGATCGGACCCAGTTACTTGCGCAAGGTACTTTGACTATAGATTACGTCAATTGATGAAATTATTTAAATCAAATATTTTCGAGGAATTTAATTTGACTCATTTTTACTGGAGAATTGAATTTCAACATAGGGGATCCCCACTCTCATGGAATGTACTGGCTTCAAAATGCGCCAAAAATCCAGAGTGACGTTGGTTCCGGTAATTTAGAGGAGGTAATAGCCTTTATTGACAGATTCATTTCGACTAACGGAGATAATGTTGACTTGCAGGATATCATTAAATATCAGTTGCATAGGCACACCGTTACTTGCAAAAGGGAATTCAACCGAGATGGAAAATGTCGCTTTAATATGCCATTTCCACCGATGCCGGAAACAAAAATTCTATATCCATTTTCCGATGACGAAAGAATTACAGATAGGCAAAAAACCACATGGAGGAAAATGCAAGATCTTTTGGATGATAAACGGAACGTTACCGACGTTGAAGCTCAACATTTAAACCATTTTGAAAATATCCTCAACAAACTAGAGGTCAATTTCGAAGAATATATTTTAGCTATTCGACCAACTTTTTTTTTAAGAAGCCGCAATTATTTATACGTAAAAAATTTTCGGATAGAATGCTAAATGCTTACAATGAAGACATACTAAAACTTCACCGAGCCAACATGGATATTCAATACATTTTAGATGTGTACGGTTGTTGTAGCTATATCATAAACTACATCAACAAATCAAATAGAGGAGTTTCAATATTGCTTAGAGAAGCTATGGAATAAATAACAGAAGGAGGACATCGCGATAGGTCTGTAAAGGAGAAACTCCAGCATCTTGGAAATAAGTTCATAAATGGAACCGAAATATCAGCTCAGGAAGCTGTTTACAATATTTTAGGGCTACATTTGTCAGAAACCAGTAACGGAAGCAAGTTCATAAATACATCGCTTCCTGAGCAAAGAGTACGAATGGTCAAGTCAAAAAAGGAGTTGGAGCGACTGCCCTCAGACTCTACAGATATATACGTCGCAGGATTAAATGACTATTATACACTTAGGCCGGAAAGTATGGAGCAAGTATGTCTCGCGGATTTTGTCGCACTCTACGATCAAAAAGTCCGCAAAACCAAAAATGAAGAAGATGAATATGCGGAGCATGAAAAGGAAGATGAAGAGGAGAATATTGCAGCGGAAATTCAGGTACTCTTAAGAAACGAAGTAAGCCGTATATTTTGAGGTGGAGACGGTTTAGTAAAAATTCTTCAAGATCAGACTATTATCGAGAACTTTTAACCCTTTTTTATCCTTGGCGAAATGAGCAATTTGATAACCTGGAAAACAATAATGAAGAAACGTATAATCTCAACAGAATTACGACAAAATGAGTGAAGAAGACTTTGAGGAAATAATAAGAGAAATACAACAAAACAACAATGATGATCTCGAAGACAATGACATTCACGCATCACAACTTTTGGATGATGAATTTCGGGGACTTGCCATTGGTTGGAAAGAGTCGATTAATTTTGACCATTTACCAGTCACTTATGTTAAGATTTAACACCTTGGCTGGAAGTAATCCAGACTCGGCAAAAGTTTTACTTTGCGCTCCAACAGGTAAAGCGGCCTTTGGAATAAAAGGACATACATTGCATTCATTGTTTTCATTACCCGTGAACCAGTCTTCTGCAGGATTGAAGCCATTAAGCGCAGATACGTTGAATACTACATATTCAAAACTTATGGATGTAAAATTGATTATAATTGATGAAATATCAATGGTGGGATCTAGAGTGCTATCATATTTGGATTGCCGCTTAAAACAAATTTACAGAACAAACCAATATTTTGGAGGAATTTCCATAATAGTTTTTGGAGACCTTAAACAGCTTCAGCCGGTTGGTGACAAATGGATATTTAAACCCAACACAAGAGACGTATATAGCGCGATTATTGGAACACCGCTATGGGATTTGTTTAAATTTTTTGAATTGACGGAGATAATGAGACAACGTGAAGACTGTGACTTTGCTGTGGCCTTAAATAATATGTCGGAAGGAAATATGACAGATGCCGACATTGCTTTAATAAAGGAGAGAGATATACATTCCAGAGATTTGGAAACAATTCCAAGAGAGGCAATTCGACTATTCTATTCAAACGCAAAAGTAAATGCATATAATAACTTAAGACTGGAGCAAATTGATACACAAGAGTTTATATCAACAGCAAAAGATACAGTAAAAGCATCTTCGGATTCTATAGAAAATAAATTTTGGATTTTGGAAAAAGTTAAGGCATATAAAGCGTCGGATACTCAAGGACTCCCATATTCATTAACCTTAAAAACTTCTGCAAAGTATATGATAACAGTCAATATTGACACCAGTGATGGATTAGTAAATGGAGCAAGTGGTGAACTTAGGCAAATTGACCAAGCACCAAGCGGATCGGTATCGACTCTTTGGATACAATTTATAGAGTCATCTATTGGATCCGAAGCTCGAACAAAAAAAGCTAACAGATCACACCCGGATTGGACTCCTATAGAGCGAATTTTAAGAACATTTCAATATGGTAATAGTAAGCAAACTATGATAGAACGTTTCCAGTTTCCAGTAGTACCTGCTGAAGCCATTACGATACACAAGAGTCAAGGAGCGACATATAGCGATGTGGTTGTGAATGTGGAAAATCGAATAAGCCGAGCTGCTCTTTACGTTGCCTGCAGCCGAGCAACGAAAGCTTCTGGTCTTTATATTATTGGAAAATTTTCTCCCCCCAGGAAAATGGAAGAAACAGATTATATTGAGCTAAAGAGCCTCAGAACTGAGATGCATCTTATACCGTTTCACAAGCAAATCTTCGACAATCCCGAAGAGAAAATTATAGTTTACTATCAAAACATTCAGGGATTACATGTGCGAATGGATGATGTGCAAACAGACATTTTTATAAGGTCAGCGGACATCTTGTGCTTTGTCGAAAGTTGGACTCTTAACGAAGAGGATTGCGAAGTTAATGGATTTAATAAAGTCGCTCAAATCAATGGTATAAACCAAGGAAACAGAAGGGCTCACAATGGAATAATTGTTTTTGCAAAGCCACACATTTTCCAAAACATTGAAGTAATTTTTCACCGAAGTATTGAAACGGGAAACATTAATGAGGTGTGCCAAATTATTGCATTTAAGCACCTTCAAATCATATATGTATTATTATACAGAAATCCTTCATTTCCAGTGTCAAGGTTGAGGAATGCACTTGTAGACTGCATAGAGCAGGAGTTGGGCGTAAGAAATAGCATAGTCATTTTGGGTGACTTTAATATATGCCGCTCAACTAGTGAAGCCGTATTGGAAAGGAAGCTAAATGAACTAGACTTCACGGCGCTTTTGGAACGAGTTTCAACAACGAAACAAAACACGAGCATAGATTGGGCATTTTCAAATTTTTCTTTACCAAGAGCTTTCGTGTATGAGACTCCTTACAGTCATCACGACGGAATTTTTCTCTACTTAGGCTAAATATATAAAATATAATTAGTAAGTAGAGAATTATTATATGAATAAACCAAATATAATTACTTTACAAGTTATATAAAATATAACTTAAAGTGTGGTGTAGAAATCTAGAACAAGGATTCGGAAACTTTTGAACGCCAATGGAATTATTTTTAATCGACGAACTAGTCAAAAAGGAAATGTAAATTTGCAGTGCACAAGATAACGGGGATGGAATGTATATCTATTCCATTACTCTATGTAAAGTATGTAACTTTACCTATGTACATATTTAAAAGGTTGAGAAGCATATAATAATATATTTAATATTAGCGTATAAATTTAGAACAAGGAGATGGAACTTTAAAAGTTAAAGTTTAACTGTTAATCAAATTAATATTATTCTACAAGTTATTTAAAATATAACTTTAAAATAGTTTAATATACGTACACTGCCTTTAATATCATTAGAATGTAAGTAAGCTGTTAAGCCAGCTGTAAATAACAGTATTATATTTAATACAAGTTCTTGGAACTTGGCGTACAATGTAACGAAAAACCCACGGAAAGTTCATATGGTATATAAAATAAAGAGGATTAATACTCTTGACAGGTAAAAAACTGTCCGATCTACCATTTGTCTTTTCGCTACTTTTTCAATTTTAGCAATTTCGGCTAAGTCTGCAAGGGTATTAAAACTTCGGCTTGCCGAAGTTAGCTTCCGTCCTCGTTTTAAGTATTTTTAACGAATTTATTTAGATTTTCTAAGTCATTGCGTTGTATTTTGCGGGAGCCTGTCGAGAGAACGAAACCCAGAAGCCAAGAGAGCGACGGCCGAGAGAGCAACAGCCAAGAAAACTGATGAGGGGGAGGGGGTGCTGCAGGGAAAGGGGAGGGGAAAGAGGCAATTTAAGTTACATTTGTTTAGGATTTTAAAAACTTAAACTGCTGCTTCGATCAATATGATTTTCGATCAATAGTCAGTCCTGTGGATCAAATGCTTAGGTTTTATTTTTCATTTTGTAGCAGAAGTAAGAGCCTTATTTAATTTCCACCATGGAAGAAAATAGAAAATTACTACAAATTCTGTAAGCAAAGCCAAAATGTTTCCAAGTTAAATATTAATCTTAAGATTCGAACTTTTGACCAAATACGTATGTACATATATATATTTGGATATGTTTTGATTTGCTTATATGTACAATACATGTACATACATACAATGTGTGTGTATATTTCTATTCGAAAGTAGATAATGTGCTTAAATACAAATAAAATGATTTATTATACCCGTTTATCGATCAAATGTGGAATCTGAAAATAATACGTTTCTTTGCTGTTTTTGTATTGGATGCCAATCTTTTACTGTGTGTACAAAGGTTTTCGTTTCATTCAAAACAAGAAATTTGAAAACAACAAATTCCAATTTACAAACAAGTATACATATTTGTGCGCAAATTAAAATTGCATTGATAAAATTGTAACTGATAAAAAGTATACAAGCACACGACTTTTACTTGGATCACTTTCATCCCTAAAGATTATAAAATGAAAGACCGATTTTTAGGGGATACGGCCACAGCCCAAACCGTAAGAGCAAGAGCAGCCAAATTTTTTCACAGTATTCCATTGGGGGCGTGGGCGCCCACTAAGATCCGATATGTCCCCCCAGTGGCCCCAAACAGCTCCAACATCCATTATTCTGAGCAAAAAAAGTTGATGTATTTAAGCATAACTTCTAAACTGGTTGGAATTTCGATATTTGGTTTTTTCCGAATTTTAGGTTTTGAAAAGGCCTAATTAGAAATCTAAAAGAAATTTTGATATCCCCCATAATTTGGGGGCTACATTTAAAATTAACTTTTCGATTTAAAAAATCTAAACCGCTGCTCCGATCAAGATGATTTTTCGCTCAATAGTTATTCTATGGCCCAAATGCTTAAGTTTAATTTTTCAAATTTTTAACATTTTTTAAGTATTTTTAACGAATTTATTTAGATTTTCTAAGTCATTGCGTTGTATTTTGCGGGAGCCTGTCGAGAGAACGAAACCCAGAAGCCAAGAGAGCGACGGCCGAGAGAGCAACAGCCAAGAAAACTGATGAGGGGGAGGGGTAGTGCTGCAGGGAAAGGGGGAGGGGAAAGAGGCAATTTAAGTTAAATTTGTTTAGGATTTTAAAAACTTAAACTGCTGCTCCGATCAATATGATTTTCGATCAATAGTCAGTCCTGTGGATCAAATGCTTAGGTTTTATTTTTCATTTTGTAGCAGAAGTAAGAGCCTTATTTAATTTCCACCATGGAAGAAAATAGAAAATTACTACAAATTCTGTAAGCAAAGCCAAAATGTTTCCAAGTTAAATATTAATCTTAAGATTCGAACTTTTGACCAAATACGTATGTACATATGTATATTTGGATATGTTTTGATTTGCTTATATGTACAATACATGTACATACATACAATGTGTGTGTATATTTCTATTCGAAAGTAGATAATGTGCTTAAATACAAATAAAATGATTTATTATACCCGTTTATCGATCAAATGTGGAATCTGAAAATAATACGTTTCTTTGCTGTTTTTGTATTGGATGCCAATCTTTTACTGTGTGTACAAAGGTTTTCGTTTCATTCAAAACAAGAAATTTGAAAACAACAAATTCCAATTTACAAACAAGTATACATATTTGTGCGCAAATTAAAATTGCATTGATAAAATTGTAACTGATAACGAGGACGGAAGCTAACTTCGGCAAGCCGAAGTTTTAATACCCTTGCAGACTTAGCCGAAATTGCTAAAATTGAAAAAGTAGCAAAAAGACAAATGGTAGATCGGACAGTTTTTTACCTGTCAAGAGTATTAATCCTCTTTATTTTATATACCATATGAACTTTCCGTGGGTTTTTCGTTACATTGTACGCCAAGTTCCAAGAACTTGTATTAAATATAATACTGTTATTTACAGCTGGCTTAACAGCTTACTTACATTCTAATGATATTAAAGGCAGTGTACGTATATTAAACTATTTTAAAGTTATATTTTAAATAACTTGTAGAATAATATTAATTTGATTAACAGTTAAACTTTAACTTTTAAAGTTCCATCTCCTTGTTCTAAATTTATACGCTAATATTAAATATATTATTATATGCTTCTCAACCTTTTAAATATGTACATAGGTAAAGTTACATACTTTACATAGAGTAATGGAATAGATATGCATTCCATCCCCGTTATCTTGTGCACTGCAAATTTACATTTCCTTTTTGACTAGTTCGTCGATTAAAAATAATTCCATTGGCGTTCAAAAGTTTCCGAATCCTTGTTCTAGATTTCTACACCACACTTTAAGTTATATTTTATATAACTTGTAAAGTAATTATATTTGGTTTATTCATATAATAATTCTCTACTTACTAATTATATTTTATATATTTAGCCTAAGTAGAGAAAAATTCCGTCGTGATGACTGTAAGGAGTCTCATACACGAAAGCTCTTGGTAAAGAAAAATTTGAAAATGCCCAATCTATGCTCGTGTTTTGTTTCGTTGTTGAAACTCGTTCCAAAAGCGCCGTGAAGTCTAGTTCATTTAGCTTCCTTTCCAATACGGCTTCACTAGTTGAGCGGCATATATTAAAGTCACCCAAAATGACTATGCTATTTCTTACGCCCAACTCCTGCTCTATGCAGTCTACAAGTGCATTCCTCAACCTTGACACTGGAAATGAAGGATTTCTGTATAATAATACATATATGATTTGAAGGTGCTTAAATGCAATAATTTGGCACACCTCATTAATGTTTCCCGTTTCAATACTTCGGTGAAAAATTACTTCAATGTTTTGGAAAATGTGTGGCTTTGCAAAAACAATTATTCCATTGTGAGCCCTTCTGTTTCCTTGGTTTATACCATTGATTTGAGCGACTTTATTAAATCCATTAACTTCGCAATCCTCTTCGTTAAGAGTCCAACTTTCGACAAAGCACAAGATGTCCGCTGACCTTATAAAAATGTCTGTTTGCACATCATCCATTCGCAAATGTAATCCCTGAATGTTTTGATAGTAAACTATAATTTTCTCTTCGGGATTGTCGAAGATTTGCTTGTGAAGCGGTATAAGATTCTTCTCAGTTCTGAGGCTCTTTAGCTCAATATAAACTGGATCTGTTTCTTCCATTTTCCTGGGGGGAGAAAATTTTCCAATAATATAAAGACCAGAAGCTTTCGTTGCTCGGCTGCAGGCAACGTAAAGAGCAGCTCGGCTTATTCGATTTTCCACATTCACAACCACTTCGCTATATGTCGCTCCTTGGCTCTTGTGTATCGTAATGGCTTCAGCAGGTACTACTGGAAACTGGAAACGTTCTATCATAGTTTGCTTACTATTACCATATTGAAATGTTCTTAAAATTCGCTCTATAGGAGTCCAATCCGGGTGTGATCTGTTAGTTTTTTTTGTTCGAGCTTCGGATCCAATAGATGACTCTATAAATTGTATCCAAAGAGTCGATACCGATCCGCTTGGTGCTTGGTCAATTTGCCTAAGTTCACCACTTGCTCCATTTACTAATCCATCACTGGTGTCAATATTGACTGTTATCATATACTTTGCAGAAGTTTTTAAGGTTAATGAATATGGGAGTCCTTGAGTATCCGACGCTTTATATGCCTTAACTTTTTCCAAAATCCTAAATTTATTTTCTGTAGAATCCGAAGATGCTTTTACTGTATCTTTTGCTGTTGATATAAACTCTTGTGTATCAATTTGCTCCAGTCTTAAGTTATTATATGCATTTACTTTTGCGTTTGAATAGAATAGTCGAATTGCCTCTCTTGGAATTGTTTCCAAATCTCTGGAATGTATCTCTCTCTCCTTTATTAAAGCAATGTCGGCATCTGTCATATTTCCTTCCGACATATTATTTAAGGCCACAGCAAAGTCACAGTCTTCACGTTGTCTCATTATCTCCGTCAATTCAAAAAATTTAAACAAATCCCATAGCGGTGTTCCAATAATCGCGCTATATACGTCTCTTGTGTTGGGTTTAAATATCCATTTGTCACCAACCGGTTGAAGCTGTTTAAGGTCTCCAAAAACTATTATGGAAATTCCTCCAAAATATTGGTTTGTTCTGTAAATTTGTTTTAAGCGGCAATCCAAATATGATAGCACTCTAGATCCCACCATTGATATTTCATCAATTATAATCAATTTTACATCCATTAGTTTTGAATATGTAGAATCCTGCAGAAGACTGGTTCACGGGTAATGAAAACAATGAATGCAATGTATGTCCTTTTATTCCAAAGGCCGCTTTACCTGTTGGAGCGCAAAGTAAAACTTTTGCCGAGTCTGGATTACTTCCAGCCAAGGTGTTAAATCTTAACATAAGTGACTGATAAATGGTCGAAATTAATCGACTCTTTCCAACTCCTGCGCGGCCTCCAATAAACTCATAAAAAATGTTCTTTTGATTCATATTATGCATTAAATGAGCATAATATTGACGTTGTTTACTCTTAATAGATCGCACTAAACTACAAACGTCATCAACGGGAATTAATGGAGGCAATTTTAAGACTCTGGGACCATCTTCATCAGAGCTGGGATCAGTAGAGTTTTCTTGAAACACATTAGGATTCCGTTCCACTTCGGGAATGGCAAATCCCCGAAATTCATCATCCAAAAATTGTGATGGGAGAATGTCATTGTCTTCGAGATCATCATTGTTGTTTTGTTGTATTTCTCTTATTATTTCCTCAAAGTCTTCTTCACTTATTTTGTCGTAATTCTTTCTATTAGTTTCAATTAAGACTTTGTTGAGATTATACGTTTCTTCATTATTTGTTTCCAGGATATCCATTTGCTCATTTCGCCAAGGATAAAAAAGCATTACCAGTTCTCGATAATAGTCAGATCTTGAAGAATTTTTACTAAACCGTCTCCACCTCAAAATATACGGCTTACTTCGTTTCTTAAGAGTACCTGAATTATTCAGCATGATTAGGTTTTCCGCTGCAATATTTTCCTGTTCATCTTCCTCTTCATGCTCCGCATATTCATCTTCTTCATTTCTGGTTTTGCGGACTTTTCGATCGTAGAGTGCGACAAAATCCGCGAGACATACTTGCTCCATACTTTCCGGCCTAAGTGTATAATAGTCATTTAATCCTGCGACGTATATATCTGTAGAGTCTGAGGGCAGTCGCTCCAACTCCTTTTTTGACTTGACCATTCGTACTCTTTGCTCAGGAAGCGATGTATTTATGAACTTGCTTCCGTTACTGGTTTCTGACAAATGTAGCCCTAAAATATTGTAAACAGCTTCCTGAGCTGATATTTCGGTTCCATTTATGAACTTATTTCCAAGATGCTGGAGTTTCTCCTTTACAGACCTATCGCGATGTCCTCCTTCTGTTATTTCTTCCATAGCTTCTCTGAGCAATATTGAAACTCCTCTATTTGATTTGTTGATGTAGTTTATGATATAGCTACAACAACCGTACACATCTAAAATGTATTGAATGTCCATGTTAGCTCGGTGAAGTTTTAGTATGTCCTCATTGTAAGCATTTAGCATTCTGTCCGAAAATTTTCTACGTAGAAATATTTGCGGCTTTTTTAAAGTTGATCGAATAGCTAAAATATATTCTTCGTAATTGACCTCTAGTTTGTTGAGGATATTTTCAAAATGGTTTAAATGTTGAGCTTCAACGTCGGTAACGTTCCGTTTATCATCCAAAAGATCTTGCATTTTCCTCCATGTGGTTTTTTGCCTATCCGTAATTCTTTCGTCATCGGAAAATGGATATAGAATTTTTGTTTCCGGCATCGGTGGAAATGGCATATTAAAGCGACATTTTCCATCTCGGTTAAATTCCCTTTTGCAAGTAACGGTGTGCCTATGCAACTGATATTTAATGATATCCTGCAAGTCAACATTATCTCCGTTAGTCGAAATGAATCTGTCAATAAAAGCTATTACCTCCTCTAAATTACCGGATCCAACGTCACTCTGGATTTTTGGCGCATTTTGAAGCCAGTACATTCCATGAGAGTGTGGGGATCCCCTATGTTGAAATTCAATTCTCCAGTAAAAATGAGTCAAATTAAATTCCTCGAAAATATTTGATTTAAATAATTTCATCAATTGACGTAATCTATAGTCAAAGTACCTTGCGCAAGTAACTGGGTCCGATCTAATCAATCTAGCTTTTTCGGAACTAGAAAGATTGCCCGCCTCTTCTTCGGTGATGGTTCTTTTATCCAAAATTTGACATAAATTTACAAGAAGCTCATTCCACTTGGTCTCAGCGGCCGAGAGCGTTATAAAAAAAACGGGTAATCCAAATTGCCGAATCATAGCCAAAACCTTTTTCTTCTCAGCTTCCCAATGAGCTGGAGAGGATCGTAAGCCTTTCAAAAGGTGATATCCATCATTATGCTGTATTAAGCTGTTCACAAAGGTTTCATCCATCATATTTGAAGCGGTAACATGTGAGTTTCCAGACTTTTTCCTTAAGCAAATTGAGATTGCGTCTTTGACACGTGTAAGTTCATAGCGTTTATACATATATAAAATTTTTGGAACTTTTGCACACCGTCGATCGTAAAACCGAATTTGAGACTTAACTTTGCGTCCGTACGTTGTTTTACATTTAAAAATTTCTCCACACGAAATGGTGGGAAAAGATAATTCCTCAGCATCTTCATCAGTTGTCATATCTACCGGTCGACGACCCTCGCCGGGAGCCATCGCTATTATTTGATGGTTCTCTACTGGATCGTTTTCTAATAATGTTTCGTGTCCTCCAGGATTTAAATTATCTTCATCAGAGCTGATCTGTGGAGCAGGATTGACTTCCATTTGCTCATTTAAAAGTGCCTCCACAATTGGGAGATCTCTGTTGTCAGCAATAAACGCAACTTCATTATTACCTCGAAATTCATCGAGCCAGTTTTGAGAAACAAAGACATTATGCTTCTGGTATAATTCCGTATTGACCAAGTAACGCATCGCTTCCATAACTTTGCCTGGTCGAATAGTTTCAGTCATAAAACTATGTCGGTATTCCAATTTTCGTTTTAAATGCACTTGAACCACATGGGTATTCTCAAAAGTGCGCGGCAGTGCTGTGACAGTCTCCGACACCGAAATAGGAATATTAATAACGGCTCCTCTTACCGCGCATTGCCTTTCATATCCCAATGAAACAATTCGCATAAACGGTATTCTCGGTGAAATCAATCTTTCTTCCAGGCATGTTAGATCCTTTAAGCAAGGAGGCACTTCAGGTAGGTCGAAGCCCTCCGATAAGCATAAGTTTGGTATTTTGCCTTTTGAAATCCTTGCGTGACATGTATTGCAGAAGAAATAACGGTCAGATGAATTGGAAAACTTTTCAGATAAGTAAAAGGCTTTTGAAACATCTAGTTGCGGATATTTTGATATTATAATCCCTTTGTTAAGCGCTTTAACCTGAAAGGGAAACCATAGTCCTCCACAACTTGTACATATTTTGCTAGGACCCATCTTTATATTATTTAAATAGGTATTACGTGCTCCAGATCGTCTAATTTGTCCTTGTAGCTCTCTTTGCTCAATCTGTTCTTCGGGAGACAATCTAGCTCTCGCATCAATATTTCGCTGGGATTGTCTTTGAGACTCCGCTGCACGATTTTGTGAATTACTTCTATAGTTTATAACTCGAGCCTCATTCATTTGCCTGACCTGCTCTGCCATTATGCGGGTTTGCTGTCGGGTCATTCTTCTTTGCGATGAATTTATCCTTTGCTGCTGGCTTCTCCTTGCAAGATCACTCCTTGCCGTCCGATGGTATTCTGCATCTCGCTGACGGTAGTCATTTCTATAACAGGGACTTTGCCTTCTTATGGTTTGCTCCCTGGTATTTCTCTCCTGTTCCATTATCCTATAATTCTCGAAAGAGCGCATCAGAGCGTGACGCGCAGCATCCTCTTCGCGTTCAGACTCTCTATAAGTCGGATCTTCCCTTCTAATGGCGTGCTCCCTGGTATTTCTTCTCTGATCCATTATTCGATATACTTCGAAGGATCGCATAAAAGCATGGCGCGCAGCATCCACTTCGCGTTCCGACTCTCTATAACTCGGATCTTGCCTTCTTATGGCATGCTCCCTAGTATTTCTTTCCTGCGCAAATAACCTATATTCTTCCGAAGAACGCATTAAAGCGTGGCGCGCAGCATCAGTTTCGCGTTCAGACTCTCTATGGGTGGGGCTTTCTCTTCGAATGGCATGATCTACGGTATTCCGATTCTGCTCTCGAATTGCGAACCTACGATTTCGTCTGCGTAAGGAATGAGCCTGTGCATCTTGCGAGCGTTCTTCTTCTCTGCCTTGCGTATCCGCTTCCCGAGCTTCTGCCAATCGTTGCGAATTTCGGGAACGTACTTCATTCAAATTATCTCTATAAAAAGCCTGACTACGATTATTAATAGCGCGACGTCTTTGTTCCGCGGACGTTTTTCTTAGCCGCGGCATTTTGATAAAAATTCGTCCGAAATGTTTCTCAAATTTAAGATTTAGATTTGAAATATTAAAGTTAGATAGATATATTATATATATTCAGATATATATATGATTATATATACGATATAAAAACTTATAAATAAACCTGAAAAAAATGTCTAATACTAATCTACAAGAAATATTATGTTATGTCTACAAATGTAAATATTAAGCTAGAGCACCTATCTTTTGAAGATGAAGAAGTTGAAAAATCCAGATCCAATGCGGTTTCCAATGAAGTCTTGAAAAAGACTGACGAAAGCTTCAAATCGATTTTTTTCACACAAACACTTCACCACAAAAATAAACTCCGAGAAAAAGCTAAATTACGAATATCGCAGCCCAATACCCCACCGTTTTTGTGAGAATCGAGGAGAACAGCACCTGCATCAAAAAAAGTTCGATTAACATCGCCAAAAATCAGACAATTCCTTCAGGTTTAAAGTACATTGCGCATACATAAAGCTTTTATGAGAATCGAGGAGGACAGCGCTGCAGTATCAAAACAAAATGTAAGAATGAGACAATTCCTTCAGGTTTAAAGTTTTTGGCGCCATAATATTACGATTGGAGCGATTCGAAAATTTTTTGTAATGTAGAATTTACAAATAAAACAAGAGTGAATGCTATAGTCAGGTGCCCCGACTATCATATACCAGTTACTCAGCCAAGGGTCCGATTTGAACAATTTTGAATGAGTATATTGGTATCGATTTACAATTTTACAAAATCATTTGAAATGCGGCTGCTAGTCAGATTTTAGCGTTGAAGATTTTTGTGGGCGTGGCACTTGGCTGAAGCAAAAATGGTCTTCATGGTCACCATTTTTATTCTTTCTCTCCTTAAAAAATGTGGTTGCCAGAGCAACCGATTCCGATTTTTAAACAAGCGTCATCTATTGGTGAAAAATTTAATTGCTTATAACTCATTAAAAACTTATGAGCAATTAAGAAAAAATATTCTGCTGTTAGATGGATATTAATAATCAAAATAAAATCTAAAGCGCTAGACAGACCTTAGCTTATTTAGCGATTGTGGGCGTTAGAGTGGGCGTGGCATGGAAAACAAAGGAAACTAAATCTAAAACCTCAACCCTCGAAATATTATAGCTTCCGAGATCACAGCGTTTAAAAAAAAGTACAATCATGATGGTCAAAAATGAGACAACTCCTTCAGGTTTAAAATGCATGGCGCATACATAAAGCTTTTATGAGAATCGAGGAGGACAGCGCTGCAGTATCAAAACAAAATGTAAGAATGTGACAATTCCTTTAGGTTTAAAGTTTTTGGCGCCATAATAAAGCCTTTAAACGTACATATTGAAACCTTAAAAAAAATATTACGTTTCGAGCGATTCGAAAATTTTTTGTAATGTAGAATTTACAAATAAAACAAGAGTGAATGCTATAGTCAGGTGCCCCGACTATCATATACCAGTTACTCAGCCAAGGGTCCGATTTGAACAATTTTGAATGAGTATATTGGTATCGATTTACAATTTTACAAAATCATTTGAAATGCGGCTGCTAGTCAGATTTTAGCGTTGAAGATTTTTGTGGGCGTGGCACTTGGCTGAAGCAAAAATGGTCTTCATGGTCACCATTTTTATTCTCTCTCTCCTTAAAAAATGTGGTTGCCAGAGCAACCGATTCCGATTTTTAAACAAGCGTCATCTATTGGTGAAAAATTTAATTGCTTATAACTCATTAAAAACTTATGAGCAATTAAGAAAAAATATTCTGGTGTTAGATGGATATTAATAATCAAAATAAAATCTAAAGCGCTAGACAGACCTTAGCTTAGTTAGCGATTGTGGGCGTTAGAGTGGGCGTGGCATGGCAAACAAAGGAAACTAAATCTAAAACCTCAACCCTCGAAATATTATAGCTTCCGAGATCACAGCGTTTATAAAAAAAAGTACAATCATGATGGTCAAAAATGAGACAACTCCTTCAGGTTTAAAATGCATGGCGCATACATAAAGCTTTTATGAGAATCGAGGAGGACAGCGCTGCAGTATCAAAACAAAATGTAAGAATGAGACAATTCCTTTAGGTTTAAAGTTTTTGGCGCCATAATAAAGCCTTTAAACGTACATATTGAAACCTTAAAAAAAATATTACGATTGGAGCGATTCGAAAATTTTTTGTAATGTAGAATTTACAAATAAAACAAGAGTGAATGCTATAGTCAGGTGCCCCGACTATCATATACCAGTTACTCAGCCAAGGGTCCGATTTGAACAATTTTGAATGAGTATATTGGTATCGATTTAAAATTTTACAAAATCATTTGAAATGCGGCTGCTAGTCAGATTTTAGCGTTGAAGATTTTTGTGGGCGTGGCACTTGGCTGAAGCAAAAATGGTCTTCATGGTCACCAGTAGAATGCGTATGAAGAATTTTTATTCTCTCTCTCCTTAAAAAATGTGGTTGCCAGAGCAACCGATTCCGATTTTTAAACAAGCGCCATCTATTGGGGAAAAATTTAATTGCTTATAACTCATTAAAAACTTATGAGCAATTAAGAAAAAATATTCTGCTGTTAGATGGATATTAATAATCAAAATAAAATCTAAAGCGCTAGACAGACCTTAGCTTAGTTAGCGATTGTGGGCGTTAGAGTGGGCGTGGCATGGAAAACAAAGGAAACTAAATCTAAAACCCCAACCCTCGAAATATTATAGCTTCCGAGATCACAGCGTTTATAAAAAAAAGTACAATCATGATGGTCAAAAATGAGACAACTCCTTCAGGTTTAAAATGCATGGCGCATACATAAAGCTTTTATGAGAATCGAGGAGGACAGCGCTGCAGTATCAAAACAAAATGTAAGAATGAGACAATTCCTTTAGGTTTAAAGTTTTTGGCGCCATAATAAAGCCTTTAAACGTACATATTGAAACCTTAAAAAAAATATTACGATTGGAGCGATTCGAAAATTTTTTGTAATGTAGAATTTACAAATAAAACAAGAGTGAATGCTATAGTCAGGTGCCCCGACTATCATATACCAGTTACTCAGCCAAGGGTCCGATTTGAACAATTTTGAATGAGTATATTGGTATCGATTTAAAATTTTACAAAATCATTTGAAATTCGGCTGCTAGTCAGATTTTAGCGTTGAAGATTTTTATGGGCGTGGCACTTGGCTGAAGCCAAAAATGGTCTTCATGGTCACCAGTGTTATGAAGAATTTTTATTTCTCTCTCCTTAAAAAATGTGGTTGCCAGAGCAACCGATTCCGATTTTTAAACAAGCGTCATCTATTGGTGAAAAATTTAATTGCTTATAACTCATTAAAAACTTATGAGCAATTAAGAAAAAATATTCTGCTGTTAGATGGATATTAATAATCAAAATAAAATCTAAAGCGCTAGACAGACCTTAGCTTAGTTAGCGATTGTGGGCGTTAGAGTGGGCGTGGCATGGAAAACAAAGGAAACTAAATCTAAAACCTCAACCCTCGAAATATTATAGCTTCCGAGATCACAGCGTTTATAAAAAAAAGTACAATCATGATGGTCAAAAATGAGACAATTCCTTCAGGTTTAAAATGCATGGCGCATATACAAGGCTTTTATGAGAATCGAGGAGGACGGCACATGTACGATAGAAAAACATAATCAAACAACGAACCCAGTTGTGGTGATACTCCAAACTTTCAATCAAATATTAAAAAATAATATAAATGAATAAATATGTTTAATTATATAGAAGAACTAAATCCATTTAATTGACGATCAACATAAATGCGACATATATGTTGGATATATATCAACTATTAATTTCTTGTAATTATATGAAATCAAATACTAAATATATATCAGAAATAAATTTTGTGTAATTATATATAAAAAAATTAAGTTTTCTATAATTATACATAAAAAAAGATTAGCTATACGTAATTAATTTAATTTTTAAATAGCGGATGTAGTATGTACTTGTCTGATTGGCAGCAACTTTTACCCTGAGCAAGGTGTACATAAATAAATTAGATAAATTGCATAGTTTCATGCCAATAGCTTTTATACTGCAAAATTGTCATATACAAATAGGGAAAAAAGGGATATTTTCGCAGCCTTTAACAATTTTTCCTACGGAAGCTATACGATATAGACGTCCAATCGGCAAGCGCTTTTACCCTGATCAAGGTATGCGTAAATAAATAAGACTTGGAAAAATGTGTGTCAATAGCTTATACACTGCGCGAAATATTCTAAAAAACATGAAATTTTGACCGATTTCACCGTATTGTTCCTATGGGAGCTATAGGATATAGACGTCCGATCAGCACGCGCTTTTACCTTGATGAATGAATGCATAAAAAAATACGATTTGAAAAAATGTACAGCAATAGCTTTTACACATCGCGAAATATTCTGAAAAACATCAAATTTGGACCGATTTTACCCTATTGTTCCTATGGGAGCTATAGGATATAGACGTCCGATCGTCACGCGCTTTTACCCTGATCAAGGTACGCATAAAAAAATAAGATTTGGAAAGATTTATGTCAATAGCTTTTACACTGCGCGAAATATCCTAAAAATCATTAAATTTTAACCGATTTTACCCTATTGTTCCTATGGGAGCTATAGGATATAGACGTCCGATCGCCACGCGCTTTTACCCTGATCAAGGTATGCATAAAAAAATACGATTTGTAAAGATTAATGTCAATAGCTTTTACACTGCGCGAAATATCATAAATTCTTGCAAGATATATCCAATTGTTCCTATGGGAGCTATAGGATATAGACGTCCGATCGGGGCGATTTTCAAACTTGATCTGCGTACACATGTTTTAGGACGATTGTGAAAGTTTCAGATCGCTAGCTTTTAAACTGAGCTCGCAAACGGTATTGAAACAGACGGACAGACGGACAGACGGACATGGCTATATCGACTCCCCTATTGATCCTGATCAAGAATATATATACTTTATGGGGGTCGGAAACGTCTCCTTCACTGCGTTACAAACTTCTGACCAAAATTATAATACCCTCTGCAAGGGTAAAAATTAGTTTTTTTTAAAAAAGATTAGCTATACGTAATTAATTTAATTTTTAAATAGCGGATGTAGTATGTACTTGTCTGATTGGCAGCAACTTTTACCCTGAGCAAGGTGTACATAAATAAATTAGATAAATTGCATAGTTTCATGCCAATAGCTTTTATACTGCAAAATTGTCATATACAAATAGGGAAAAAAGGGATATTTTCGCAGCCTTTAACAATTTTTCCTACGGAAGCTATACGATATAGACGTCCAATCGGCAAGCGCTTTTACCCTGATCAAGGTATGCGTAAATAAATAAGACTTGGAAAAATGTGTGTCAATAGCTTATACACTGCGCGAAATATTCTAAAAAACATGAAATTTTGACCGATTTCACCGTATTGTTCCTATGGGAGCTATAGGATATAGACGTCCGATCAGCACGCGCTTTTACCTTGATGAATGAATGCATAAAAAAATACGATTTGAAAAAATGTACAGCAATAGCTTTTACACATCGCGAAATATTCTGAAAAACATCAAATTTGGACCGATTTTACCCTATTGTTCCTATGGGAGCTATAGGATATAGACGTCCGATCGTCACGCGCTTTTACCCTGATCAAGGTACGCATAAAAAAATAAGATTTGGAAAGATTTATGTCAATAGCTTTTACACTGCGCGAAATATCCTAAAAATCATTAAATTTTAACCGATTTTACCCTATTGTTCCTATGGGAGCTATAGGATATAGACGTCCGATCGCCACGCGCTTTTACCCTGATCAAGGTATGCATAAAAAAATACGATTTGTAAAGATTAATGTCAATAGCTTTTACACTGCGCGAAATATCATAAATTCTTGCAAGATATATCCAATTGTTCCTATGGGAGCTATAGGATATAGACGTCCGATCGGGGCGATTTTCAAACTTGATCTGCGTACACATGTTTTAGGACGATTGTGAAAGTTTCAGATCGCTAGCTTTTAAACTGAGCTCGCAAACGGTATTGAAACAGACGGACAGACGGACAGACGGACAGACGGACAGACGGACATGGCTATATCGACTCCCCTATTGATCCTGATCAAGAATATATATACTTTATGGGGTCGGAAACGTCTCCTTCACTGCGTTACAAACTTCTGACCAAAATTATAATACCCTCTGCAAGGGTATAAAAATTAAGTTTTCTATAATTATATAAAAAAAAGATTAGCTATACGTAATTAATTTAATTTTTAAATAGCGGATGTAGTATGTACTTGTCTGATTGGCAGCAACTTTTACCCTGAGCAAGGTGTACATAAATAAATTAGATAAATTGCATAGTTTCATGCCAATAGCTTTTATACTGCAAAATTGTCATATACAAATAGGGAAAAAAGGGATATTTTCGCAGCCTTTAACAATTTTTCCTACGGAAGCTATACGATATAGACGTCCAATCGGCAAGCGCTTTTACCCTGATCAAGGTATGCGTAAATAAATAAGACTTGGAAAAATGTGTGTCAATAGCTTATACACTGCGCGAAATATTCTAAAAAACATGAAATTTTGACCGATTTCACCGTATTGTTCCTATGGGAGCTATAGGATATAGACGTCCGATCAGCACGCGCTTTTACCTTGATGAATGAATGCATAAAAAAATACGATTTGAAAAAATGTACAGCAATAGCTTTTACACATCGCGAAATATTCTGAAAAACATCAAATTTGGACCGATTTTACCCTATTGTTCCTATGGGAGCTATAGGATATAGACGTCCGATCGTCACGCGCTTTTACCCTGATCAAGGTACGCATAAAAAAATAAGATTTGGAAAGATTTATGTCAATAGCTTTTACACTGCGCGAAATATCCTAAAAATCATTAAATTTTAACCGATTTTACCCTATTGTTCCTATGGGAGCTATAGGATATAGACGTCCGATCGCCACGCGCTTTTACCCTGATCAAGGTATGCATAAAAAAATACGATTTGTAAAGATTAATGTCAATAGCTTTTACACTGCGCGAAATATCATAAATTCTTGCAAGATATATCCAATTGTTCCTATGGGAGCTATAGGATATAGACGTCCGATCGGGGCGATTTTCAAACTTGATCTGCGTACACATGTTTTAGGACGATTGTGAAAGTTTCAGATCGCTAGCTTTTAAACTGAGCTCGCAAACGGTATTGAAACAGACGGACAGACGGACAGACGGACAGACGGACATGGCTATATCGACTCCCCTATTGATCCTGATCAAGAATATATATACTTTATGGGGTCGGAAACGTCTCCTTCACTGCGTTACAAACTTCTGACCAAAATTATAATACCCTCTGCAAGGGTATAAAAATTAAGTTTTCTATAATTATACATAAAAAAAAGATTAGCTATACGTAATTAATTTAATTTTTAAATAGCGGATGTAGTATGTACTTGTCTGATTGGCAGCAACTTTTACCCTGAGCAAGGTGTACATAAATAAATTAGATAAATTGCATAGTTTCATGCCAATAGCTTTTATACTGCAAAATTGTCATATACAAATAGGGAAAAAAGGGATATTTTCGCAGCCTTTAACAATTTTTCCTACGGAAGCTATACGATATAGACGTCCAATCGGCAAGCGCTTTTACCCTGATCAAGGTATGCGTAAATAAATAAGACTTGGAAAAATGTGTGTCAATAGCTTATACACTGCGCGAAATATTCTAAAAAACATGAAATTTTGACCGATTTCACCGTATTGTTCCTATGGGAGCTATAGGATATAGACGTCCGATCAGCACGCGCTTTTACCTTGATGAATGAATGCATAAAAAAATACGATTTGAAAAAATGTACAGCAATAGCTTTTACACATCGCGAAATATTCTGAAAAACATCAAATTTGGACCGATTTTACCCTATTGTTCCTATGGGAGCTATAGGATATAGACGTCCGATCGTCACGCGCTTTTACCCTGATCAAGGTACGCATAAAAAAATAAGATTTGGAAAGATTTATGTCAATAGCTTTTACACTGCGCGAAATATCCTAAAAATCATTAAATTTTAACCGATTTTACCCTATTGTTCCTATGGGAGCTATAGGATATAGACGTCCGATCGCCACGCGCTTTTACCCTGATCAAGGTATGCATAAAAAATACGATTTGTAAAGATTAATGTCAATAGCTTTTACACTGCGCGAAATATCATAAATTCTTGCAAGATATATCCAATTGTTCCTATGGGAGCTATAGGATATAGACGTCCGATCGGGGCGATTTTCAAACTTGATCTGCGTACACATGTTTTAGGACGATTGTGAAAGTTTCAGATCGCTAGCTTTTAAACTGAGCTCGCAAACGGTATTGAAACGGACAGACGGACAGACGGACAGACGGACATGGCTATATCGACTCCCCTATTGATCCTGATCAAGAATATATATACTTTATGGGGTCGGAAACGTCTCCTTCACTGCGTTACAAACTTCTGACCAAAATTATAATACCCTCTGCAAGGGTATAAAAAAAGATTAGCTATACGTAATTAATTTAATTTTTAAATAGCGGATGTAGTATGTACTTGTCTGATTGGCAGCAACTTTTACCCTGAGCAAGGTGTACATAAATAAATTAGATAAATTGCATAGTTTCATGCCAATAGCTTTTATACTGCAAAATTGTCATATACAAATAGGGAAAAAAGGGATATTTTCGCAGCCTTTAACAATTTTTCCTACGGAAGCTATACGATATAGACGTCCAATCGGCAAGCGCTTTTACCCTGATCAAGGTATGCGTAAATAAATAAGACTTGGAAAAATGTGTGTCAATAGCTTATACACTGCGCGAAATATTCTAAAAAACATGAAATTTTGACCGATTTCACCGTATTGTTCCTATGGGAGCTATAGGATATAGACGTCCGATCAGCACGCGCTTTTACCTTGATGAATGAATGCATAAAAAAATACGATTTGAAAAAATGTACAGCAATAGCTTTTACACATCGCGAAATATTCTGAAAAACATCAAATTTGGACCGATTTTACCCTATTGTTCCTATGGGAGCTATAGGATATAGACGTCCGATCGTCACGCGCTTTTACCCTGATCAAGGTACGCATAAAAAAATAAGATTTGGAAAGATTTATGTCAATAGCTTTTACACTGCGCGAAATATCCTAAAAATCATTAAATTTTAACCGATTTTACCCTATTGTTCCTATGGGAGCTATAGGATATAGACGTCCGATCGCCACGCGCTTTTACCCTGATCAAGGTATGCATAAAAAAATACGATTTGTAAAGATTAATGTCAATAGCTTTTACACTGCGCGAAATATCATAAATTCTTGCAAGATATATCCAATTGTTCCTATGGGAGCTATAGGATATAGACGTCCGATCGGGGCGATTTTCAAACTTGATCTGCGTACACATGTTTTAGGACGATTGTGAAAGTTTCAGATCGCTAGCTTTTAAACTGAGCTCGCAAACGGTATTGAAACAGCACAGCGGACAGACGGACAGACGGACAGACGGACATGGCTATATCGACTCCCCTATTGATCCTGATCAAGAATATATATACTTTATGGGGTCGGAAACGTCTCCTTCACTGCGTTACAAACTTCTGACCAAAATTATAATACCCTCTGCAAGGGTATAAAAATTAAGTTTTCTATAATTATACATAAAAAAAAGATTAGCTATACGTAATTAATTTAATTTTTAAATAGCGGATGTAGTATGTACTTGTCTGATTGGCAGCAACTTTTACCCTGAGCAAGGTGTACATAAATAAATTAGATAAATTGCATAGTTTCATGCCAATAGCTTTTATACTGCAAAATTGTCATATACAAATAGGGAAAAAAGGGATATTTTCGCAGCCTTTAACAATTTTTCCTACGGAAGCTATACGATATAGACGTCCAATCGGCAAGCGCTTTTACCCTGATCAAGGTATGCGTAAATAAATAAGACTTGGAAAAATGTGTGTCAATAGCTTATACACTGCGCGAAATATTCTAAAAAACATGAAATTTTGACCGATTTCACCGTATTGTTCCTATGGGAGCTATAGGATATAGACGTCCGATCAGCACGCGCTTTTACCTTGATGAATGAATGCATAAAAAAATACGATTTGAAAAAATGTACAGCAATAGCTTTTACACATCGCGAAATATTCTGAAAAACATCAAATTTGGACCGATTTTACCCTATTGTTCCTATGGGAGCTATAGGATATAGACGTCCGATCGTCACGCGCTTTTACCCTGATCAAGGTACGCATAAAAAAATAAGATTTGGAAAGATTTATGTCAATAGCTTTTACACTGCGCGAAATATCCTAAAAATCATTAAATTTTAACCGATTTTACCCTATTGTTCCTATGGGAGCTATAGGATATAGACGTCCGATCGCCACGCGCTTTTACCCTGATCAAGGTATGCATAAAAAAATACGATTTGTAAAGATTAATGTCAATAGCTTTTACACTGCGCGAAATATCATAAATTCTTGCAAGATATATCCAATTGTTCCTATGGGAGCTATAGGATATAGACGTCCGATCGGGGCGATTTTCAAACTTGATCTGCGTACACATGTTTTAGGACGATTGTGAAAGTTTCAGATCGCTAGCTTTTAAACTGAGCTCGCAAACGGTATTGAAACAGCGGCGCGACGACGGACAGACGGACAGACGGACAGACGGACATGGCTATATCGACTCCCCTATTGATCCTGATCAAGAATATATATACTTTATGGGGTCGGAAACGTCTCCTTCACTGCGTTACAAACTTCTGACCAAAATTATAATACCCTCTGCAAGGGTATAAAAATTAAAAGGATTAGCTATACGTAATTAATTTAATTTTTAAATAGCGGATGTAGTATGTACTTGTCTGATTGGCAGCAACTTTTACCCTGAGCAAGGTGTACATAAATAAATTAGATAAATTGCATAGTTTCATGCCAATAGCTTTTATACTGCAAAATTGTCATATACAAATAGGGAAAAAAGGGATATTTTCGCAGCCTTTAACAATTTTTCCTACGGAAGCTATACGATATAGACGTCCAATCGGCAAGCGCTTTTACCCTGATCAAGGTATGCGTAAATAAATAAGACTTGGAAAAATGTGTGTCAATAGCTTATACACTGCGCGAAATATTCTAAAAAACATGAAATTTTGACCGATTTCACCGTATTGTTCCTATGGGAGCTATAGGATATAGACGTCCGATCAGCACGCGCTTTTACCTTGATGAATGAATGCATAAAAAATACGATTTGAAAAAATGTACAGCAATAGCTTTTACACATCGCGAAATATTCTGAAAAACATCAAATTTGGACCGATTTTACCCTATTGTTCCTATGGGAGCTATAGGATATAGACGTCCGATCGTCACGCGCTTTTACCCTGATCAAGGTACGCAAAAAAAAATAAGATTTGGAAAGATTTATGTCAATAGCTTTTACACTGCGCGAAATATCCTAAAAATCATTAAATTTTAACCGATTTTACCCTATTGTTCCTATGGGAGCTATAGGATATAGACGTCCGATCGCCACGCGCTTTTACCCTGATCAAGGTATGCATAAAAAAATACGATTTGTAAAGATTAATGTCAATAGCTTTTACACTGCGCGAAATATCATAAATTCTTGCAAGATATATCCAATTGTTCCTATGGGAGCTATAGGATATAGACGTCCGATCGGGGCGATTTTCAAACTTGATCTGCGTACACATGTTTTAGGACGATTGTGAAAGTTTCAGATCGCTAGCTTTTAAACTGAGCTCGCAAACGGTATTGAAAACGACGGACAGACGGACAGACGGACAGACGGACATGGCTATATCGACTCCCCTATTGATCCTGATCAAGAATATATATACTTTATGGGGTCGGAAACGTCTCCTTCACTGCGTTACAAACTTCTGACCAAAATTATAATACCCTCTGCAAGGGTATAAAAAGATTAAGCTATATACGTAATTAATTTAATTTTTAAATAGCGGATGTAGTATGTACTTGTCTGATTGGCAGCAACTTTTACCCTGAGCAAGGTGTACATAAATAAATTAGATAAATTGCATAGTTTCATGCCAATAGCTTTTATACTGCAAAATTGTCATATACAAATAGGGAAAAAAGGGATATTTTCGCAGCCTTTAACAATTTTTCCTACGGAAGCTATACGATATAGACGTCCAATCGGCAAGCGCTTTTACGCTGATCAAGGTATGCGTAAATAAATAAGACTTGGAAAAATGTGTGTCAATAGCTTATACACTGCGCGAAATATTCTAAAAAACATGAAATTTTGACCGATTTCACCGTATTGTTCCTATGGGAGCTATAGGATATAGACGTCCGATCAGCACGCGCTTTTACCTTGATGAATGAATGCATAAAAAAATACGATTTGAAAAAATGTACAGCAATAGCTTTTACACATCGCGAAATATTCTGAAAAACATCAAATTTGGACCGATTTTACCCTATTGTTCCTATGGGAGCTATAGGATATAGACGTCCGATCGTCACGCGCTTTTACCCTGATCAAGGTACGCATAAAAAAATAAGATTTGGAAAGATTTATGTCAATAGCTTTTACACTGCGCGAAATATCCTAAAAATCATTAAATTTTAACCGATTTTACCCTATTGTTCCTATGGGAGCTATAGGATATAGACGTCCGATCGCCACGCGCTTTTACCCTGATCAAGGTATGCATAAAAAATACGATTTGTAAAGATTAATGTCAATAGCTTTTACACTGCGCGAAATATCATAAATTCTTGCAAGATATATCCAATTGTTCCTATGGGAGCTATAGGATATAGACGTCCGATCGGGGCGATTTTCAAACTTGATCTGCGTACACATGTTTTAGGACGATTGTGAAAGTTTCAGATCGCTAGCTTTTAAACTGAGCTCGCAAACGGTATTGAAACAGACGGACAGCGGACAGACGGACAGACGGACAGACGGACATGGCTATATCGACTCCCCTATTGATCCTGATCAAGAATATATATACTTTATGGGGTCGGAAACGTCTCCTTCACTGCGTTACAAACTTCTGACCAAAATTATAATACCCTCTGCAAGGGTATAAAAATTAAGTTTTCTGTAATTATACATAAAAAAAGATTAGCTATACGTAATTAATTTAATTTTTAAATAGCGGATGTAGTATGTACTTGTCTGATTGGCAGCAACTTTTACCCTGAGCAAGGTGTACATAAATAAATTAGATAAATTGCATAGTTTCATGCCAATAGCTTTTATACTGCAAAATTGTCATATACAAATAGGGAAAAAAGGGATATTTTCGCAGCCTTTAACAATTTTTCCTACGGAAGCTATACGATATAGACGTCCAATCGGCAAGCGCTTTTACGCTGATCAAGGTATGCGTAAATAAATAAGACTTGGAAAAATGTGTGTCAATAGCTTATACACTGCGCGAAATATTCTAAAAAACATGAAATTTTGACCGATTTCACCGTATTGTTCCTATGGGAGCTATAGGATATAGACGTCCGATCAGCACGCGCTTTTACCTTGATGAATGAATGCATAAAAAAATACGATTTGAAAAAATGTACAGCAATAGCTTTTACACATCGCGAAATATTCTGAAAAACATCAAATTTGGACCGATTTTACCCTATTGTTCCTATGGGAGCTATAGGATATAGACGTCCGATCGTCACGCGCTTTTACCCTGATCAAGGTACGCATAAAAAAATAAGATTTGGAAAGATTTATGTCAATAGCTTTTACACTGCGCGAAATATCCTAAAAATCATTAAATTTTAACCGATTTTACCCTATTGTTCCTATGGGAGCTATAGGATATAGACGTCCGATCGCCACGCGCTTTTACCCTGATCAAGGTATGCATAAAAAAATACGATTTGTAAAGATTAATGTCAATAGCTTTTACACTGCGCGAAATATCATAAATTCTTGCAAGATATATCCAATTGTTCCTATGGGAGCTATAGGATATAGACGTCCGATCGGGGCGATTTTCAAACTTGATCTGCGTACACATGTTTTAGGACGATTGTGAAAGTTTCAGATCGCTAGCTTTTAAACTGAGCTCGCAAACGGTATTGAAACAGACGGACAGACGGACAGACGGACAGACGGACATGGCTATATCGACTCCCCTATTGATCCTGATCAAGAATATATATACTTTATGGGGTCGGAAACGTCTCCTTCACTGCGTTACAAACTTCTGACCAAAATTATAATACCCTCTGCAAGGGTATAAAAAAGATTAGCTATACGTAATTAATTTAATTTTTAAATAGCGGATGTAGTATGTACTTGTCTGATTGGCAGCAACTTTTACCCTGAGCAAGGTGTACATAAATAAATTAGATAAATTGCATAGTTTCATGCCAATAGCTTTTATACTGCAAAATTGTCATATACAAATAGGGAAAAAAGGGATATTTTCGCAGCCTTTAACAATTTTTCCTACGGAAGCTATACGATATAGACGTCCAATCGGCAAGCGCTTTTACCTGATCAAGGTATGCGTAAATAAATAAGACTTGGAAAAATGTGTGTCAATAATTCAATAGCTTTTACACTGCGCGAAATATTCTAAATTAATCTGGGGCGATTTTCAAACTTGATCTGCGTACACATGTTTTAGGACGATTGTGAAAGTTTCAGATCGCTAGCTTTTAAACTGAGCTCGCAAACGGTATTGAAACAGACGGACAGACGGACAGACGGACAGACGGACAGACGGACATGGCTATATCGACTCCCCTATTGATCCTGATCAAGAATATATATACTTTATGGGGTCGGAAACGTCTCCTTCACTGCGTTACAAACTTCTGACCAAAATTATAATACCCTCTGCAAGGGTATAAAAAGTATACAAGCACACGACTTTTACTTGGATCACTTTCAACCCTAAAGATTATAAAATGAAAGACCGATTTTTAAGGGGATACGGCCACAGCCCAAACCGTAAGAGCAAGAGCAGCCAAATTTTTTCACAGTATTCCATTGGGGGCGTGGGCGCCCACTAAGATCCGATATGTCCCCCCAGTGGCCCCAAACAGCTCCAACATCCATTATTCTGAGCAAAAAAAAGTTGATGTATTTAAGCTTAACTTCTAAACTGGTTGGAATTTCGATATTTGGTTTTTTCCGAATTTTAGGTTTTGAAAAGGCCTAATTAGAAATCTAAAAGAAATTTTGATATCCCCCATAATTTGGGGGCTACATTTAAAATTAACTTTTCGATTTAAAAAATCTAAACCGCTGCTCCGATCAAGATGATTTTTCGCTCAATAGTTATTCTATGGCCCAAATGCTTAAGTTTAATTTTTCAAATTTTTAACATTTTTTTAAGTATTTTTAACGAATTTATTTAGATTTTCTAAGTCATTGCGTTGTATTTTGCGGGAGCCTGTCGAGAGAACGAAACCCAGAAGCCAAGAGAGCGACGGCCGAGAGAGCAACAGCCAAGAAAACTGATGAGGGGGAGGGGTAGTGCTGCAGGGAAAGGGGAGGGGAAAGAGGCAATTTAAGTTAAATTTGTTTAGGATTTTAAAAACTTAAACTGCTGCTCCGATCAATATGATTTTCGATCAATAGTCAGTCCTGTGGATCAAATGCTTAGGTTTTATTTTTCATTTTGTAGCAGAAGTAAGAGCCTTATTTAATTTCCACCATGGAAGAAAATAGAAAATTACTACAAATTCTGTAAGCAAAGCCAAAATGTTTCCAAGTTAAATATTAATCTTAAGATTCGAACTTTTGACCAAATACGTATGTACATATGTATATTTGGATATGTTTTGATTTGCTTATATGTACAATACATGTACATACATACAATGTGTGTGTATGTTTCTATTCGAAAGTAGATAATGTGCTTAAATACAAATAAAATGATTTATTATACCCGTTTATCGATCAAATGTGGAATCTGAAAATAATACGTTACTTTGCTGTTTTTGTATTGGATGCCAATCTTTTACTGTGTGTACAAAGGTTTTCGTTTCATTCAAAACAAGAAATTTGAAAACAACAAATTCCAATTTACAAACAAGTATACATATTTGTGCGCAAATTAAAATTGCATTGATAACATTGTAACTGATAAAAAGTATACAAGCTCACGACTTTTACTTGGATCACTTTCATCCCTAAAGATTATAAAATGAAAGACCGATTTTTAAGGGGATACGGCCACAGCCCAAACCGTAAGAGCAAGAGCAGCCAAATTTTTTCACAGTATTCCATTGGGGGCGTGGGCGCCCACTAAGATCCGATATGTCCCCCCAGTGGCCCCAAACAGCTCCAACATCCATTATTCTGAGCAAAAAAAAGTTGATGTATTTAAGCTTAACTTCTAAACTGGTTGGAATTTCGATATTTGGTTTTTTCCGAATTTTAGGTTTTGAAAAGGCCTAATTAGAAATCTAAAAGAAATTTTGATATCCCCCATAATTTGGGGGCTACATTTAAAATTAACTTTTCGATTTAAAAAATCTAAACCGCTGCTCCGATCAAGATGATTTTTCGCTCAATAGTTATTCTATGGCCCAAATGCTTAAGTTTAATTTTTCAAGTTTTTAACATTTTTTAAGTATTTTTAACGAATTTATTTAGATTTTCTAAGTCATTGCGTTGTATTTTGCGGGAGCCTGTCGAGAGAACGAAACCCAGAAGCCAAGAGAGCGACGGCCGAGAGAGCAACAGCCAAGAAAACTGATGAGGGGGAGGGGTAGTGCTGCAGGGAAAGGGGAGGGGAAAGAGGCAATTTAAGTTAAATTTGTTTAGGTTTTTAAAAACTTAAACTGCTGCTCCGATCAATATGATTTTCGATCAATAGTCAGTCCTGTGGATCAAATGCTTAGGTTTTATTTTTCATTTTGTAGCAGAAGTAAGAGCCTTATTTAATTTCCACCATGGAAGAAAATAGAAAATTACTACAAATTCTGTAAGCAAAGCCAAAATGTTTCCAAGTTAAATATTAATCTTAAGATTCGAACTTTTGACCAAATACGTATGTACATATGTATATTTGGATATGTTTTGATTTGCTTATATGTACAATACATGTACATACATACAATGTGTGTGTATGTTTCTATTCGAAAGTAGATAATGTGCTTAAATACAAATAAAATGATTTATTATACCCGTTTATCGATCAAATGTGGAATCTGAAAATAATACGTTACTTTGCTGTTTTTGTATTGGATGCCAATCTTTTACTGTGTGTACAAAGGTTTTCGTTTCATTCAAAACAAGAAATTTGAAAACAACAAATTCCAATTTACAAACAAGTATACATATTTGTGCGCAAATTAAAATTGCATTGATAACATTGTAACTGATAAAAAGTATACAAGCTCACGACTTTTACTTGGATCACTTTCATCCCTAAAGATTATAAAATGAAAGACCGATTTTTAAGGGGATACGGCCACAGCCCAAACCGTAAGAGCAAGAGCAGCCAAATTTTTTCACAGTATTCCATTGGGGGCGTGGGCGCCCACTAAGATCCGATATGTCCCCCCAGTGGCCCCAAACAGCTCCAACATCCATTATTCTGAGCAAAAAAAGTTGATGTATTTAAGCTTAACTTCTAAACTGGTTGGAATTTCGATATTTGGTTTTTTCCGAATTTTAGGTTTTGAAAAGGCCTAATTAGAAATCTAAAAGAAATTTTGATATCCCCCATAATTTGGGGGCTACATTTAAAATTAACTTTTCGATTTAAAAAATCTAAACCGCTGCTCCGATCAAGATGATTTTTCGCTCAATAGTTATTCTATGGCCCAAATGCTTAAGTTTAATTTTTCAAGTTTTTAACATTTTTTTAAGTATTTTTAACGAATTTATTTAGATTTTCTAAGTCATTGCGTTGTATTTTGCGGGAGCCTGTCGAGAGAACGAAACCCAGAAGCCAAGAGAGCGACGGCCGAGAGAGCAACAGCCAAGAAAACTGATGAGGGGAGGGGTAGTGCTGCAGGGAAAGGGGGAGGGGAAAGAGGCAATTTAAGTTAAATTTGTTTAGGATTTTAAAAACTTAAACTGCTGCTCCGATCAATATGATTTTCGATCAATAGTCAGTCCTGTGGATCAAATGCTTAGGTTTTATTTTTCATTTTGTAGCAGAAGTAAGAGCCTTATTTAATTTCCACCATGGAAGAAAATAGAAAATTACTACAAATTCTGTAAGCAAAGCCAAAATGTTTCCAAGTTAAATATTAATCTTAAGATTCGAACTTTTGACCAAATACGTATGTACATATGTATATTTGGATATGTTTTGATTTGCTTATATGTACAATACATGTACATACATACAATGTGTGTGTATGTTTCTATTCGAAAGTAGATAATGTGCTTAAATACAAATAAAATGATTTATTATACCCGTTTATCGATCAAATGTGGAATCTGAAAATAATACGTTACTTTGCTGTTTTTGTATTGGATGCCAATCTTTTACTGTGTGTACAAAGGTTTTCGTTTCATTCAAAACAAGAAATTTGAAAACAACAAATTCCAATTTACAAACAAGTATACATATTTGTGCGCAAATTAAAATTGCATTGATAACATTGTAACTGATAAAAAGTATACAAGCTCACGACTTTTACTTGGATCACTTTCATCCCTAAAGATTATAAAATGAAAGACCGATTTTTAAGGGGATACGGCCACAGCCCAAACCGTAAGAGCAAGAGCAGCCAAATTTTTTCACAGTATTCCATTGGGGGCGTGGGCGCCCACTAAGATCCGATATGTCCCCCCAGTGGCCCCAAACAGCTCCAACATCCATTATTCTGAGCAAAAAAAGTTGATGTATTTAAGCTTAACTTCTAAACTGGTTGGAATTTCGATATTTGGTTTTTTCCGAATTTTAGGTTTTGAAAAGGCCTAATTAGAAATCTAAAAGAAATTTTGATATCCCCCATAATTTGGGGGCTACATTTAAAATTAACTTTTCGATTTAAAAAATCTAAACCGCTGCTCCGATCAAGATGATTTTTCGCTCAATAGTTATTCTATGGCCCAAATGCTTAAGTTTAATTTTTCAAGTTTTTAACATTTTTTAAGTATTTTTAACGAATTTATTTAGATTTTCTAAGTCATTGCGTTGTATTTTGCGGGAGCCTGTCGAGAGAACGAAACCCAGAAGCCAAGAGAGCGACGGCCGAGAGAGCAACAGCCAAGAAAACTGATGAGGGGGAGGGGTAGTGCTGCAGGGAAAGGGGAGGGGAAAGAGGCAATTTAAGTTAAATTTGTTTAGGATTTTAAAAACTTAAACTGCTGCTCCGATCAATATGATTTTCGATCAATAGTCAGTCCTGTGGATCAAATGCTTAGGTTTTATTTTTCATTTTGTAGCAGAAGTAAGAGCCTTATTTAATTTCCACCATGGAAGAAAATAGAAAATTACTACAAATTCTGTAAGCAAAGCCAAAATGTTTCCAAGTTAAATATTAATCTTAAGATTCGAACTTTTGACCAAATACGTATGTACATATGTATATTTGGATATGTTTTGATTTGCTGATATGTACAATACATGTACATACATACAATGTGTGTGTATGTTTCTATTCGAAAGTAGATAATGTGCTTAAATACAAATAAAATGATTTATTATACCCGTTTATCGATCAAATGTGGAATCTGAAAATAATACGTTACTTTGCTGTTTTTGTATTGGATGCCAATCTTTTACTGTGTGTACCAAAGGTTTTCGTTTCATTCAAAACAAGAAATTTGAAAATAACAAATTCCCATTTACAAACATATTTGTGCGCAAATTAAAATTGCATTGATAGCATTGTAACTGATAAAAAGTATACAAGCTCACGACTTTTACTTGGATCACTTTCATTTATTATATAGCTCTGCCAGTATCCTTCTGATTCTCTCTCTTGAAGGATCTTCTACAAAGGTTGTTAACACAAAGGTTTTCAAAAAACGCGCAAATAAGAAATAAGAAAGTCCTGACAACCCAATTTCCTAACTCCAAACTAATATTAAGCGAACGAGCAAAAAGTCGTATACAATACAATTTTACAAAGCGTTGGGGCTGAGATGGGTGAAATATTTTTTTTGGATGCACCTGGAGGGACAGGTAAAACCTTCTTGACAAACTTATTGTTGGCAAAAGTTAGAAGTTAAAAAAAATAGCCCTAGCTGTAGTATCTTCCGGTATAGCTGCTACCCTGCTCAATGGAGGTCGAACTGCTCATTCTACATTTAAACTTCCTTTGGATTTAGTTAATTTAGAAACACCTCATTGCTCTATTTCAAAGCAATGTAATATGGCTGCGGTGTTTAAAGATTGTAAGTTAATTGTTTGGGATGAGTGCACAATGTCACATAAAGGTTGGCTTGAAGCCATAAATAGAACCCTGCAAGATAATAATGAGAATACTATGTTGGTGGGTGGTATTACAGTCCTGCTAGCTGGAGACTTTCGCCAAACCCTTCCTGTTGTTCCAAGAGGTACAAGAGCTGACGAAATAAAGGCCTGTTTAAAATCTTCATTTTTATGGCCACAGATAAACAAACTAGCGCTCATGAAAAATATGCGAGTGCACTTAAAAGGAGACAGTTCTGCAGGTATTTTTGCCGAAACTCTTTTAAAAATTGGGAATGGCGTCCATCCAACAGTTGATGGAAAAATAGTTATAACATCACGCTTAGGAAATGTAGTCAAAAACGTTCAAGACCTTACATCCAAAATATTTCCTGACATTTCCAACATATCATGTAAAAGCTTAGATTGGCTATCTGAGCGCGCCATTTTGACAACGAAAAATGAAAGAGCAACCACTATTAATAATTTATTGCTAAACTCATTTGATGGTTTAGAAGTCTCCTATAAATCGGTCGACTCTGTTCCTGATGCTGATAATGCTGTTCATTACCCTGTTGAATTTTTAAATTCTTTGAATCCTCCAGGAATTCCTCAGCATAATCTGTCTCTTAGGATTGGAGCACCCGTAATGTTATTGCGAAATTTAAGTCCCCCAAAGTTATGCAATGGGACACGATTGCAGATAAAAGGTCTTCATAAGAATGTAATCGAAGCAACAGTATTTACGGGGTGCGCGGAAGGGGGAAACAGTGTTTATACCCAGGATCCCATTAATACCATCCAGTCTGCCGTTTAAGTTTAAAAGGCTACAATTCCCTCTAAAAGTTTGCTTTGCAATAACTATAAATAAATCGCAGGGGCAGACTTTGAAGCTGGCTGGACTAGATCTTAGAGAAGATTGCTTCTCTCATGGACAATTTTATGTCGCATGCTCTAGAGTTAGCTCTGCCAGTAGCCTTATTATTCTCGCTCCTGAAGGATCTTCTAAAAATGTTGTTTACACAGAGGTTTTAAAGTAATCATATTAATTAACATTATTAAACCTAGAAAGTTTCAGTGGAATAGGTCTAATTGAAGATACCACATTAAAAAAAACGCGCCAATTTCTCTACCTCAGGGGAGGTGTGGAAATAGGAAAGTCTTGACAACCGTACTCAAAACTAATTTTAAGCGAACGAAGTCGCGCCGGGTACAGCTAGTCCCTAAAGATTATAAAATGAAAGACCGATTTTTAAGGGGATACGGCCACAGCCCAAACCGTAAGAGCAAGAGCAGCCAAATTTTTTCACAGTATTCCATTGGGGGCGTGGGCGCCCACTAAGATCCGATATGTCCCCCCAGTGGCCCCAAACAGCTCCAACATCCATTATTCTGAGCAAAAAAAAGTTGATGTATTTAAGCTTAACTTCTAAACTGGTTGGAATTTCGATATTTGGTTTTTTCCGAATTTTAGGTTTTGAAAAGACCTAATTAGAAATCTAAAAGAAATTTTGATATCCCCCATAATTTGGGGGCTACATTTAAAATTAACTTTTCGATTTAAAAAATCTAAACCGCTGCTCCGATCAAGATGATTTTTCGCTCAATAGTTATTCTATGGCCCAAATGCTTAAGTTTAATTTTTCAAATTTTTAACATTTTTTAAGTATTTTTAACGAATTTATTTAGATTTTCTAAGTCATTGCGTTGTATTTTGCGGGAGCCTGTCGAGAGAACGAAACCCAGAAGCCAAGAGAGCGACGGCCGAGAGAGCAACAGCCAAGAAAACTGATGAGGGGGAGGGGTAGAGCTGCAGGGAAAGGGGGAGGGGAAAGAGGCAATTTAAGTTAAATTTGTTTAGGTTTTTAAAAACTTAAACTGCTGCTCCGATCAATATGATTTTCGATCAATAGTCAGTCCTGTGGATCAAATGCTTAGGTTTTATTTTTCATTTTGTAGCAGAAGTAAGAGCCTTATTTAATTTCCACCATGGAAGAAAATAGAAAATTACTACAAATTCTGTAAGCAAAGCCAAAATGTTTCCAAGTTAAATATTAATCTTAAGATTCGAACTTTTGACCAAATACGTATGTACATATGTATATTTGGATATGTTTTGATTTGCTTATATGTACAATACATGTACATACATACAATGTGTGTATATTTCTATTCGAAAGTAGATAATGTGCTTAAATACAAATAAAATGATTTATTATACCCGTTTATCGATCAAATGTGGAATCTGAAAATAATACGTTACTTTGCTGTTTTTGTATTGGATGCCAATCTTTTACTGTGTGTACAAAGGTTTTCGTTTCATTCAAAACAAGAAATTTGAAAACAACAAATTCCAATTTACAAACAAGTATACATATTTGTGCGCAAATTAAAATTGCATTGATAAAATTGTAACTGATAAAAAGTATACAAGCACACGACTTTTACTTGGATCACTTTCATCCCTAAAGATTATAAAATGAAAGACCGATTTTTAAGGGGATACGGCCACAGCCCAAACCGTAAGAGCAAGAGCAGCCAAATTTTTTCACAGTATTCCATTGGGGGCGTGGGCGCCCACTAAGATCCGATATGTCCCCCCAGTGGCCCCAAACAGCTCCAACATCCATTATTCTGAGCAAAAAAAGTTGATGTATTTAAGCATAACTTCTAAACTGGTTGGAATTTCGATATTTGGTTTTTTCCGAATTTTAGGTTTTGAAAAGACCTAATTAGAAATCTAAAAGAAATTTTGATATCCCCCATAATTTGGGGGCTACATTTAAAATTAACTTTTCGATTTAAAAAATCTAAACCGCTGCTCCGATCAAGATGATTTTTCGCTCAATAGTTATTCTATGGCCCAAATGCTTAAGTTTAATTTTTCAAATTTTTAACATTTTTTTAAGTATTTTTAACGAATTTATTTAGATTTTCTAAGTCATTGCGTTGTATTTTGCGGGAGCCTGTCGAGAGAACGAAACCCAGAAGCCAAGAGAGCGACGGCCGAGAGAGCAACAGCCAAGAAAACTGATGAGGGGGAGGGGTAGTGCTGCAGGGAAAGGGGAGGGGAAAGAGGCAATTTAAGTTAAATTTGTTTAGGTTTTTAAAAACTTAAACTGCTGCTCCGATCAATATGATTTTCGATCAATAGTCAGTCCTGTGGATCAAATGCTTAGGTTTTATTTTTCATTTTGTAGCAGAAGTAAGAGCCTTATTTAATTTCCACCATGGAAGAAAATAGAAAATTACTACAAATTCTGTAAGCAAAGCCAAAATGTTTCCAAGTTAAATATTAATCTTAAGATTCGAACTTTTGACCAAATACGTATGTACATATGTATATTTGGATATGTTTTGATTTGCTTATATGTACAATACATGTACATACATACAATGTGTGTGTATGTTTCTATTCGAAAGTAGATAATGTGCTTAAATACAAATAAAATGATTTATTATACCCGTTTATCGATCAAATGTGGAATCTGAAAATAATACGTTTCTTTGCTGTTTTTGTATTGGATGCCAATCTTTTACTGTGTGTACAAAGGTTTTCGTTTCATTCAAAACAAGAAATTTGAAAACAACAAATTCCAATTTACAAACAAGTATACATATTTGTGCGCAAATTAAAATTGCATTGATAAAATTGTAACTGATAAAAAGTATACAAGCTCACGACTTTTACTTGGATCACTTTCATCCCTAAAGATTATAAAATGAAAGACCGATTTTTAAGGGGATACGGCCACAGCCCAAACCGTAAGAGCAAGAGCAACCAAATTTTTTCACAGTATTCCATTGGGGGCGTGGACGCCCACTAAGATCCGATATGTCCCCCCAGTGGCCCCAAACAGCTCCAACATCCATTATTCTGAGCAAAAAAAGTTGATGTATTTAAGCATAACTTCTAATCTGGTTGGAATTTCGATATTTGGTTTTTTCCGAATTTTAGGTTTTGAAAAGACCTAATTAGAAATCTAAAAGAAATTTTGATATCCCCCATAATTTGGGGGCTACATTTAAAATTAACTTTTCGATTTAAAAAATCTAAACCGCTGCTCCGATCAAGATGATTTTTCGCTCAATAGTTATTCTATGGCCCAAATGCTTAAGTTTAATTTTTCAAATTTTTAACATTTTTTTAAGTATTTTTAACGAATTTATTTAGATTTTCTAAGTCATTGCGTTGTATTTTGCGGGAGCCTGTCGAGAGAACGAAACCCAGAAGCCAAGAGAGCGACGGCCGAGAGAGCAACAGCCAAGAAAACTGATGAGGGGGAGGGGTAGTGCTGCATGGAAAGGGGAGGGGAAAGAGGCAATTTAAGTTAAATTTGTTTTGGATTTTAAAAACTTAAACTGCTGCTCCGATCAATATGATTTTCGATCAATAGTCAGTCCTCTGGATCAAATGCTTAGGTTTTATTTTTCATTTTGTAGCAGAACTAAGAGCCTTATTTAATTTCCACCATAGAAGAAAATAGAAAATTACTACAAATTCTGTAAGCAAAGCCAAAATGTTTCCAAGTTAAATATTAATCTTAAGATTCGAACTTTTGACCAAATACGTATGTACATATGTATATTTGGATATGTTTTGATTTGCTTATATGTACAATACATGTACATACATACAATGTGTGTGTATATTTCTATTCGAAAGTAGATAATGTGCTTAAATACAAATAAAATGATTTATTATACCCGTTTATCGATCAAATGTGGAATCTGAAAATAATACGTTTCTTTGCTGTTTTTGTATTGGATGCCAATCTTTTACTGTGTGTACAAAGGTTTTCGTTTCATTCAAAACAAGAAATTTGAAAACAACAAATTCCAATTTACAAACCAGTATACATATTTGTGCGCAAATTAAAATTGCATTGATAACATTGTAACTGATAAAAAGTATACAAGCTCACGACTTTTATTTGGATCACTTTCATCTAAACTACTATATAAAAGTCTTCGAATAAAAAATGGGTCAGTGGTAAATTCCTACCAGAGCGGATTGACATAAAAATCTAGAAAAATCCGCATAATTCTGAAATAATTAGAAGACGTGTGTGAGGTACAAATTAAAACAATAAACGACCCCAAAGTGCCCCAAAATTCGATTCGTTTTTTTTTAAATTCTTTCTTTTGCCATTTTTCTGTTATAAATGTTGTTAAAATGGTTTAAAAAAATTATGATCATAATCTTATGGCATAGCCGCAACTAACTGCATTTAAATTTTTTGGAAATTCAGCCTCCTTAACCAAGTCCCCAATATTTTCCAATTCTCTTATGCGTGACGGCACGGCCTCCACATAGGTTTGTATGTATGTTCTGCTGGCGCACTTTGCATTAAGTCGTAAATGAGTGTATGTAGCATTTTAAGTGTGACCGCGCAGGGGAAAAAATGAAAATACCAGTCACAAAAAATTTAAAATGCGCGGTTAAAAAATCGATTATATCGCAAATCTTTTCATTTGTTTTCAAATGTTGAGTTATCTACAAACTTTGGATTTGTAAAAAACAAAAATAAATAATGATTCGCTCTGCTATGTACACACACACGCACGAAATATGTATATCCAAAAAATCAAGATAATACTGATATCCTTTTGCTAAAAGAATATTTAATTTACATTTCCACAACAGATTTAAGACATTTTGTAACCGATTTTTGTCATTATACCCTTGCAGAGGGTATTATAATTTTGGTCAAAAGTGTGCAACGCAGTGAAGGAGACATCTCCGACCCTATAAAGTATATATATTCTTGATCAGGATCACCTCCTGAGTTGATATAGCCATGTCCGTCTGTCCGTCTGTCCGTCTGTCCGTCTGTCCGTCTGTCTGTTTCTACGCAAACTAGTCTCTCAGTTTTAAAGCTATCGGATTGAAACTTTGCACACACCCTTCTTTCCTTTGCACGCAGTATATAAGTCGGAACGGCCGGGATCGGCCGACTATATCCTATAGCTGCCATATAACTGATTGATCGGAAATGCCATAACTTTCGTGTTTGTAAAGTTAGGAAGTTGGGATTTTCTATGGGTTTTATATTTGGCCAATCAATCCAACCTACCAAATTTCATAAGGATCGGCCGACTATATCCTATAGCTGCCATATAACTGATTGATCGGAAATGCCATAACTTTGGTGTTTGTAAAGTTAGAAAGTTGGGATTTTCTATGGGTTTTATATTTGGCCAATCAATCCGACCCACCAAATTTCATAAGGATCGGCCGACTATATCCTATAGCTGCCATATAACTGAATGATCGGAAATGCCATAACTTTGGTGTTTGTTAAGTTAGGAAGTTGGGATTTTCTATGGATTTTATTTTTGGCCAATCAATCCGACCTATCAAATTTCATAAGGATCGGCCGACTATATCCTATAGCTGCCATATAACTGAACGATTGGAAATGCCATAACTTTGTTGTTGTTAAAGTTAGGAAGTTCGGATTTTTTATGAGTATTAAGAATGCATCATATGAATAATTTTGGAGAATATAATTTACAGAGTATTCTGCAAGGGTATATCAACTTCGGCTCCGCCCGAAGTTAGCTTTCCTTTCTTGTTTAAAATTCAAATCGCATTGATAATATTAAAAGAACATTAAATATTCAAACCAATTGATTCTCACGCTCTTTATTACACGTGCCTCATATTGTTTAAACAAATGCAAATGTTTAAACAATTTGATTCACGGCGTCCCCCACCTGTCTTTATCTAAACTACTATATAAAAGTCTTCGAATAAAAAATGGGTCAGTGGTAAATTCCTACCAGAGCGGATTGACATAAAAATCTAGAAAAATCCGCATAATTCTGAAATAATTAGGAGACGTGTGTGAGGTACAAATTAAAACAATAAACGACCCCAAAGTGCCCCAAAATTCGATTCGTTTTTTTATACCCTTGCAGAGGGTATTATAATTTTGGTCAAAAGTGTGCAACGCAGTGAAGGAGACATCTCCGACCCTATAAAGTATATATATTCTTGATCAGGATCACCTCCTGAGTTGATATAGCCATGTCCGTCTGTCCGTCTGTCTGTCCGTCTGTCCGTCTGTCCGTCTGTCTGTTTCTACGCAAACTAGTCTCTCAGTTTTAAAGCTATCGAATTGAAACTTTGCACACACCCTTCTTTCCTTTGCACGCAGTATATAAGTCGGAACGGCCGGGATCGGCCAACTATATCCTATAGCTGCCATATAACTGATTGATCGGAAATGAAATAACTTTGGTGTTTGTAAAGTTAGGAAGCTGGGATTTTCTATGTGTTTTATATTTGGCTAATCAATCCGACCTACCAAATTTCATAAGGATCGGACGACTATATCCTATAGCTGCCATATAACTGATTGATCGGAAATGCAATAACTTTGGTGTTTGTAAAGTTAGGAAGTTGGGATTTTCTTTGGGTTTTATATTTGGCTAATCAATCCGACCTACCAAATTTCATAAGGATCGGCCGACTATATCCTATAGCTGCCATATAACTGATTGATCGGTAATGTCATAACTTTGGTGTTTGTAAAGTTAGGAAGTTGGGATTTTCTATGGGTTTTATATTTGGCTAATCAATCCGACCTACCAAATTTCATATGGATCGGCCGACTATATCCTATAGCTGCCATATAACTGAACAATTGGAAATGCCATAACTTTGGTGTTTTTAAAGTTAGGAAGTTGGGATTTTTTATGAGTATTAAGAATGCATCATATGAATAATTTTGGAGAATATAATTTACAGAGTATTCTGCAAGGGTATATCAACTTCGGCTCCGCCCGAAGTTAGCTTTCCTTTCTTGTTTTAAATTCTTTCTTTTGCCATTTTTATACCCTTGCAGAGGGTATTATAATTTTGGTCAAAAGTGTGCAACGCAGTGAAGGAGACGTCTCCGACCCTATAAAGTATATATATTCTTGATCAGGATCACCTCCTGAGTTGATATAGCCATGTCCGTCTGTCCGTCTGTCCGTCTGTCCGTCTGTCCGTCTGTCCGTCTGTCTGTCCGTCTGTCCGTCTGTCCGTCTGTCTGTTTCTACGCGAACTAGTCTCTCAGTTTTAAAGCTATCGAATTGAAACTTTGCACACACCCTTCTTTCCTTTGCACGCAGTATATAAGTCGGAACGGCCGGGATCGGCCGACTATATCCTATAGCTGCCATATAACTGATTGATCGGAAATGCCATAACTTTCGTGTTTGTAAAGTTAGGAAGTTGAGATTTTCTATGGGTTTTATATTTGGCCAATCAATCCGACCTACCAAATTTCATAAGGATCCGCCGACTATATCCTATAGCTGCCATATAACTGATTGATCGGAAATGCCATAACTTTTGTGTTTGTAAAGTTAGGAAGTTGGGATTTTCTATGGGTTTTATATTTGGCCAATCAATCCGACCTACCAAATTTCATAAGGATCGGCCGACTATATCCTATAGCTGCCATATAACTGATTGATCGGAAATGCCATAACTTTCGTGTTTGTAAAGTTAGGAAGTTGGGATTTTTTATGAGTATTAAGAATGCATTATATGAATAATTTTGGAGAATATATAATTGGAGAATATATAATTTACAGAGTATTCTGCAAGGGTATATCAACTTCGGCTCCGCCCGAAGTTAGCTTTCCTTTCTTGTTTTGTTATAAATGTTGTTAAAATGGTTTAAAAAAATTATGATCATAATCTTATGGCATAGCCGCAACTAACTGCATTTAAATTTTTTGGAAATTCAGCCTCCTTAACCAAGTCCCCAATATTTTCCAATTCTCTTATGCGTGACGTCACGGCCTCCACATATGTTTGTATGTATGTTCTGCTGGCGCACTTTGCATTAAGTCGTAAATGAGTGTATGTAGCATTTTAAGTGTGACCGCGCAGGGGAAAAAATGAAAATACCAGTCACAAAAAATTTAAAATGCGCGGTTAAAAAATCGATTATATCGCAAATCTTTTCATTTGTTTTCAAATGTTGAGTTATCTACAAACTTTGGATTTGTAAAAAACAAAAATAAATAATGATTCGCTCTGCTATGTACACACACACGCACGAAATATGTATATCCAAAAAATCAAGATAATACTGATATCCTTTTGCTAAAAGAATATTTAATTTACATTTCCACAACAGATTTAAGACATTTTGTAACCGATTTTTGTCATTTAAAATTCAAATCGCATTGATAATATTAAAAGAACATTAAATATTCAAACCAATTGATTCTCACGCTCTTTATTACACGTGCCTCATATTGTTTAAACAAATGCAAATGTTTAAACAATTTGATTCACGGCGTCCCCCACCTGTCTTTATCTAAACTACTATATAAAAGTCTTCGAATAAAAAATGGGTAAGTGGTAAATTCCTACCAGAGCGGATTGACATAAAAATCTAGAAAAATCCGCATAATTCTGAAATAATTAGGAGACGTGTGTGAGGTACAAATTAAAACAATAAACGACCCCAAAGTGCCCCAAAATTCGATTTTCGTTTTTTTTAATTCTTTCTTTTGCCATTTTTTTGTTATAAATGTTGTTAAAATGGTTTAAAAAAATTATGATCATAATCTTATGGCATAGCCGCAACTAACTGCATTTAAATTTTTTGGAAATTCAGCCTCCTTAACCAAGTCCCCAATATTTTCCAATTCTCTTATGCGTGACGTCACGGCCTCCACATATGTTTGTATGTATGTTCTGCTGGCGCACTTTGCATTAAGTCGTAAATGAGTGTATGTAGCATTTTAAGTGTGACCGCGCAGGGGAAAAAATGAAAATACCAGTCACAAAAAATTTAAAATGCGCGGTTAAAAAATCGATTATATCGCAAATCTTTTCATTTGTTTTCAAATGTTGAGTTATCTACAAACTTTGGATTTGTAAAAAACAAAAATAAATAATGATTCGCTCTGCTATGTACACACACACGCACGAAATATGTATATCCAAAAAATCAAGATAATACTGATATCCTTTTGCTAAAAGAATATTTAATTTACATTTCCACAACAGATTTAAGACATTTTGTAACCGATTTTTGTCATTTAAAATTCAAATCGCATTGATAATATTAAAAGAACATTAAATATTCAAAGCAATTGATTCTTACGCTCTTTATTACACGTGCCTCATATTGTTTAAACAAATGCAAATGTTTAAACAATTTGATTCACGGCGTCCCCCACCTGTCTTTATCTAAACTCCTATATAAAAGTCTTCGAATAAAAAATGGGTCAGTGGTAAATTCCTACCAGAGCGGATTGACATAAAAATCTAGAAAAATCCGCATAATTCTGAAATAATTAGGAGACGTGTGTGAGGTACAAATTAAAACAATAAACGACCCCAAAGTGCCCCAAAATTCGATTCGTTTTTTTTAAATTCTTTCTTTTGCCATTTTTCTGTTATAAATGTTGTTAAAATGGTTTAAAAAAATTATGATCATAATCTTATGGCATAGCCGCAACTAACTGCATTTAAATTTTTTGAAAATTCAGCCTCCTTAACCAAGTCCCCAATATTTTCCAATTCTCTTATGCGTGACGTCACGGCCTCCACATATGTTTGTATGTATGTTCTGCTGGCGCACTTTGCATTAAGTCGTAAATGAGTGTATGTAGCATTTTAAGTGTGACCGCGCAGGGGAAAAAATGAAAATACCAGTCACAAAAAATTTAAAATGCGCGGTTAAAAAATCGATTATATCGCAAATCTTTTCATTTGTTTTCAAATGTTGAGTTATCTACAAACTTTGGATTTGTAAAAAACAAAAATAAACAATGATTCGCTCTGCTATGTACACACACACGCACGAAATATGTATATCCAAAAAATCAAGATAATACTGATATCCTTTTGCTAAAAGAATATTTAATTTACATTTCCACAACAGATTTAAGACATTTTGTAACCGATTTTTGTCATTTAAAATTCAAATCGCATTGATAATATTAAAAGAACATTAAATATTCAAACCAATTGATTCTCACGCTCTTTATTACACGTGCCTCATATTGTTTAAACAAATGCAAATGTTTAAACAATTTGATTCACGGCGTCCCCCACCTGTCTTTATCTAAACTACTATATAAAAGTCTTCGAATAAAAAATGGGTCAGTGGTAAATTCCTACCAGAGCGGATTGACATAAAAATCTAGAAAAATCCGCATAATTCTGAAATAATTAGGAGACGTGTGTGAGGTACAAATTAAAACAATAAACGACCCCAAAGTGCCCCAAAATTCGATTCGTTTTTTTTTAAATTCTTTCTTTTGCCATTTTTCTGTTATAAATGTTGTTAAAATGGTTTAAAAAATTATGATCATAATCTTATGGCATAGCCGCAACTAACTGCATTTAAATTTTTTGAAAATTCAGCCTCCTTAACCAAGTCCCCAATATTTTCCAATTCTCTTATGCGTGACGTCACGGCCTCCACATATGTTTGTATGTATGTTCTGCTGGCGCACTTTGCATTAAGTCGTAAATGAGTGTATGTAGCATTTTAAGTGTGACCGCGCAGGGGAAAAAATGAAAATACCAGTCACAAAAAATTTAAAATGCGCGGTTAAAAAATCGATTATATCGCAAATCTTTTCATTTGTTTTCAAATGTTGAGTTATCTACAAACTTTGGATTTGTAAAAAACAAAAATAAACAATGATTCGCTCTGCTATGTACACACACACGCACGAAATATGTATATCCAAAAAATCAAGATAATACTGATATCCTTTTGCTAAAAGAATATTTAATTTACATTTCCACAACAGATTTAAGACATTTTGTAACCGATTTTTGTCATTTAAAATTCAAATCGCATTGATAATATTAAAAGAACATTAAATATTCAAACCAATTGATTCTCACGCTCTTTATTACACGTGCCTCATATTGTTTAAACAAATGCAAATGTTTAAACAATTTGATTCACGGCGTCCCCCACCTGTCTTTATCTAAACTACTATATAAAAGTCTTCGAATAAAAAATGGGTCAGTGGTAAATTCCTACCAGAGCGGATTGACATAAAAATCTAGAAAAATCCGCATAATTCTGAAATAATTAGGAGACGTGTGTGAGGTACAAATTAAAACAATAAACGACCCCAAAGTGCCCCAAAATTCGATTCGTTTTTTTTTAAATTCTTTCTTTTGCCATTTTTTTGTTATAAATGTTGTTAAAATGGTTTAAAAAAATTATGATCATAATCTTATGGCATAGCCGCAACTAACTGCATTTAAATTTTTTGAAAATTCAGCCTCCTTAACCAAGTCCCCAATATTTTCCAATTCTCTTATGCGTGACGTCACGGCCTCCACATATGTTTGTATGTATGTTCTGCTGGCGCACTTTGCATTAAGTCGTAAATGAGTGTATGTAGCATTTTAAGTGTGACCGCGCAGGGGAAAAAATGAAAATACCAGTCACAAAAAATTTAAAATGCGCGGTTAAAAAGATTATATCGCAAATCTTTTCATTTGTTTTCAAATGTTGAGTTATCTACAAACTTTGGATTTGTAAAAAACAAAAATAAACAATGATTCGCTCTGCTATGTACACACACACGCACGAAATATGTATATCCAAAAAATCAAGATAATACTGATATCCTTTTGCTAAAAGAATATTTAATTTACATTTCCACAACAGATTTAAGACATTTTGTAACCGATTTTTGTCATTTAAAATTCAAATCGCATTGATAATATTAAAAGAACATTAAATATTCAAACCAATTGATTCTCACGCTCTTTATTACACGTGCCTCATATTGTTTAAACAAATGCAAATGTTTAAACAATTTGATTCACGGCGTCCCCCACCTGTCTTTATTATTAATATAATCTTTTTCTTTTGCATACTTCTTTACGTCCCATTAAATGACCGTTTGCTGTAATTAATTCAAGTGAAACAGAAAAAGATTGAAAATAAGAACTATCATGTTAGGCATCGTGAGGAAATTCAAACTGCAAAAAAACACAACAAAAGAATACAATGAGTGCACATTCGTGGAAAGTAAAACATAATTCCGCTTTTTTATACGATTTAAATCTGGCATACAATTCTGATAAATCAGTTGATATTGGAATAATGAATAAGAGATGCTCATTTTGTGGCGCCTTAAAATGGAAGGAAGAGTCAAAAGGTATGTGTTGCAAAGAGGGAAAAGTCCAGCTTCCATCTCTTAAAACATTACCAGATCCTCTTTTAAGTCTTTTAAATGGTGATCACCCAGACCATACACATTTTATGGGGCTTACCAGAAAATATAATAATTGTTTTCAAATGACTTCATTTGGTGCGACAAAAGTTATTAATGAAGGTTATATGCCCACATTTAAAGTACAGGGGCAAGTTTACCACTTAGTTGGTAGCGTTTTGCCAGCTTCTAAAGAAGAAGCTCAGTTTCTCCAAATTTATTTTATTGGTGAGGACAATGTAGAAGCCGATTTCAGGTGTAAAAACAGTCCTGGAGTTAAAAATGCGTTAGTTAAATCACTACAGTTGATGCTGCATGAAAGTAATCCATATGTTAAGGATTTTAAAACTGCTCTTAAAAGAGTTCCGAAGAATTGTAGCCAATTTAAAATGGTTATTCACGCCAATAAAAAGCCTGTTAGGGCTCATAGAGGTCGTTATAACGCACCCCAAGCAAATGAGGTCGCTTTGGTATTAGTTAACCAACAATTTGAAAAAAGGGACATTATTATTGAGGGTTATAATAATCAGTTAAAAAGAATCAGTGAACTTCACCGATCTTATGACGCCATTAATGTTTTGTCATGGAGAAGATGGTTACACTATAGATATACCCAAAATTGACCCCGTTTCAAAAAAAAACGTTAAGAAAACAGTCTCAGCGTTAGATTTTTACAGTTTCCGAATAATGCTTAGAGAAAATGTATGGAATCACCTGCACTATTTTAGAGCTCTCTTTAGTCAATTTTTGCTTGATATGTATGCTAAAATAGAAACAGAAAGGCTTAATTTTATTCGGCTAAATCAAAAAAAGCTGAGAGCAGAAAGCTACATACATCTTCAAGATGCTATAGGTAGGAATGATGTAGATTTAGCACAGTTTGGACAGATGGTAATTTTACCTTCATCCTTTACTGGCTCGCCACGGTACATGCACGAAAAAACTCAAGATGCCATGACATATGTTCGTTATTATGGTCGTCCTGATCTTTTTATTACATTTACCTGTAATCCTAAATGGAAAGAAATTAAAAGTGCACTATTTTTAGGGCAGAAGCCTCACGATCGGCATGATATCATTGCTCGAGTCTTTCATTTAAAGGTCAAAGCTATAATGTCTTTAATTAATAGTCATAGTTTGTTTGGGGAAGTGCAATGCTCTATGTATACGATAGAGTGGCAGAAACGTGGTCTCCCACATGCACATATACTGATTTGGTTAAAGTCTAAGATCACGCCTCAACAAATTAATTCAATTATATGTGCAGAAATTCCAGATTCTGAAAAGGATCCTCTCCTATATGAGATTGTTAAGGCTAATATGATTCATGGACCATGTGGCCGCTTAAACCTAAAATCGCCCTGTATGAACGAGGGTAATTGTTCCAAAAAGTTTCCACGATCGTTGCTTAATGAAACTGTTACTGGAAAAGATGGTTACCCTAAATATAGGCGAAGAGCACCTGAAGATGGTGGCTTCACCATGGAAATTAATGGAAACATAATTGACAATAGGTGGGTAGTGCCCTATAATTGTGTTCTCCTGCGGACCTTTGAGGCTCATATTAATGTAGAGCTCTGTAGTTCAATTAAATCCATTAAATACGTTTGCAAATACATCAATAAGGGCAGTGATCAAGCTACATTTACTGTGGAAAGCCCTACTAATGAGGTTCAACTATATCGAAGCGGTCGATATATCAGTAGTTCTGAAGCAGTGTGGAGAATTCTTGCATTCCCCATACATGAAAGGTATCCGGCAATTGTACATTTGGCCGTGCATTTGGAAAATGGTCAACGGATATATTTTGATCCTAATAATCAAAATCAATTAGTTAACCAGTTAACCAACGCTTCAATAACGACACTGACTGGGTTTTTCGAACTTTGTAAAACGGATTCATTTGCAAGGACCCTTCTTTATGTTGAAGTACCTTCCTATTTCACGTGGAACAATAAAAAGTTCCAAAGGAGAAAGAGAGGTAATATTGTACCTGGTTTTCCTGGAATTAGAATGAATGATGTTTTAGGTCGAGTGTATACCATACACCCTAAAAATAGTGAATGCTATTACCTAAGACTACTTCTTCATGAAGTGCGGGGACCAACCTCATTCTTATTTCTTAAAACAGTTAATAACATTACGTATGCTACATTTCAATTGGCATGTAAGGCTTTGGGCTTACTAGAAGATGACACACACTGGGAATATACCCTAAAGGAAGCAGCTTTATGTAAATCGCCAATTCAATTACGTGATTTATTTGCGGTGATGTTAGTAAATTGTCAAATGGCTGATGCCGCACATCTTTGGGAAATGTATAAAGAAAGCTTTTCAGAAGACATTTTGTACGAGTTTTCTCTAATAGTGGCAGAAGTCAATCAAGATCTACTGGATAGAGTGTTTAATAAATGTCTTATTTTAATCGAAGATATAACACTGTCCATTGGAGGTACGTGTCTATTAGACTATGGTTTGCCCGAACCGATTAGAGTTAGTAGACCACTTCAAAATAGGGAATATTTAAACGAAATAAATTACAATATTAATGAATTCGAATTAAGTAAAGACGAAAATTCCCTTAACGATGAGCAAAGAATGGCATTTCAAAAAATATTACAAAGTGTTCAAAATGAAAACGGTGAAATATTTTTTTTGGATGCCCCCGGTGGCACAGGCAAGACATTTTTATTGAATTTGTTGTTAGCAAAATTACGACATAATAATAATGTAGCATTGGCTGTTGCTTCTTCAGGTATAGCTGCTACGCTGTTAAATGGGGGACGCACAGCCCACTCTGTGTTTAAACTCCCATTGGATTTAATAAATGTAGAAACACCATGTTGCTCAATATCTAAACGGTGTAATATGGCATTGGTTTTTCAAGAATGTAGACTTATTGTTTGGGATGAATGCACAATGGCTCATAAGAGTGCTTTTGAAGCGTTGGATAGAATGTTGAAAGATATTCGTGGTAATGATTTTCTAATGGGAGGATGACGGTTTTATTATCTGGAGATTTTCGTCAAACGCTTCCTGTAGTTCCTCGAGGAACAAGGGCAGATGAAATACAAGCCTGCTTAAAATCATCATTTCTTTGGCCTACTACTCAAAAATTGTGCCTAACAAAAAACATGCGTGTGCATTTAAAGGGCGATACAACTGCTGGAATTTTTGCACATACATTATTGAGAATTGGAGACGGTCTTTTTCCAACTGTCGAAGGAAAAATAATTATTCCTTCAGGTTTAGGAACTGTTGTAACTTCCCTTGAGGAGCTCACATCAAATATATTTCCGGAAATTTCAAAAATCTCAACCAAATCATTAGATTGGTTTTCGGAGAGAGCAATATTAACTGCTAGAAATGATAGAGCTGTGGTAATAAATAACATACTGTTAAAATCATTTGATGGTATTGAAGTTACGTATAAGTCTATTGATTCAGTCACTGAAGTTGATGAAGCAGTTCATTTTCCGGTTGAATTTCTCAACCAACAAAATCCACCTGGACTTCCCTTACACATTCTAAAGCTTAAGATTGGTGCACCAATTATGCTGTTGAGAAATTTAAGACCTCCAAAACTATGTAACGGTACAAGATTGCAAGTAAAAGCTCTTCATAACAATTTAATCGAAGCTGTGGTTTTTACTGGCTGTGCCAAAGGAGAAATTGTTTTTATACCACGAATACCCCTAATACCATCAAATCTACCGTTTCAGTTTAAAAGACTTCAGTTCCCTGTAAAAGTTTGCTTTGCAATAACGATAAATAAATCGCAAGGTCAGACCTTAAAACTAGCTGGACTAGATTTAAGGGACGATTGCTTCTCTCATGGTCAGTTTTATGTGGCCTGTTCAAGAGTTAGCTCCTCTGAGTCTTTAATTATTTTAGCGCCAGAAGGAAAATCAAAAAATATCGTTTATAGAGAAGTCTTGCAAAAATGTTAAACATTTCTAATTAAAATGCACTGTGGAATAGGCCTCATGGGGAAACCACAAAAAAAACAAGAAAGGAAAGCTAACTTCGGGCGGAGCCGAAGTTGATATACCCTTGCAGAATACTCTGTAAATTATATTCTCCAAAATTATTCATATGATGCATTCTTAATACTCATAAAAAATCCGAACTTCCTAACTTTAACAACAACAAAGTTATGGCATTTCCAATCGTTCAGTTATATGGCAGCTATAGGATATAGTCGGCCGATCCTTATGAAATTTGATAGGTCGGATTGATTGGCCAAAAATAAAATCCATAGAAAATCCCAACTTCCTAACTTAACAAACACCAAAGTTATGGCATTTCCGATCAATCAGTTATATGGCAGCTATAGGATATAGTCGGCCGATCCTTATGAAATTTGGTGGGTCGGATTGATTGGCCAAATATAAAACCCATAGAAAATCCCAACTTTCTAACTTTACAAACACCAAAGTTATGGCATTTCCGATCAATCAGTTATATGGCAGCTATAGGATATAGTCGGCCGATCCTTATGAAATTTGGTAGGTCGGATTGATTGGCCAAATATAAAACCCATAGAAAATCCCAACTTTCTAACTTTACAAACACCAAAGTTATGGCATTTCCGATCAATCAGTTATATGGCAGCTATAGGATATAGTCGGCCGATCCTTATGAAATTTGGTAGGTCGGATTGATTGGCCAAATATAAAACCCATAGAAAATCCCAACTTCCTAACTTTACAAACACGAAAGTTATGGCATTTCTGATCAATCAGTTATATGGCAGCTATAGGATATAGTCGGCCGATCCCGGCCGTTCCGACTTATATACTGCGTGCAAAGGAAAGAAGGGTGTGTGCAAAGTTTCAATTCGATATCTTTAAAACTGAGAGACTAGTTCGCGTAGAAACAGACAGACGGACAGACAGACGGACAGACGGACAGACGGACAGACGGACAGACGGACAGACGGACATGGCTATATCAACTCAGGAGGTGATCCTGATCAAGAATATATATACTTTATAGGGTCGGAGATGTCTCCTTCACTGCGTTGCACACTTTTGACCAAAATTATAATACCCTCTGCAAGGGTATAAAAACGCGCCAAAACCTCTACCTCTATGGTGGTGTGGAAATGTGGAATGGTTTTAGTTTAAATAAAGTAGCAAATAAAAAAGTTAATCAAAAGTATAGTTTTAAGCGATATAGTTAGGAAATTGCTAATCTTAATTTCCGCAGGCGAAGCTGCGGGCTACCTTGCTAGTTTATTATATAGCTCTGCCAGTATCTTTCTGATTCTCTCTCTTGAAGGATCTTCTACAAAGGTTGTTTACACAAAGGTTTTCAAAAAACGCGCAAATAAGAAATAAGAAAGTCCTGACAACCCAATTTCCTAACTCCAAACTAATATTAAGCGAACGAAGTCGCTTCGGGTATAGCTATCCCTAAAGATTATAAAATGAAAGACCGATTTTTAAGGGGATACGGCCACAGCCCAAACCGTAAGAGCAAGAGCAGCCAAATTTTTTCACAGTATTCCATTGGGGGCGTGGGCGCCCACTAAGATCCGATATGTCCCCCCAGTGGCCCCAAACAGCTCCAACATCCATTATTCTGAGCAAAAAAAGTTGATGTATTTAAGCATAACTTCTAATCTGGTTGGAATTTCGATATTTGGTTTTTTCCGAATTTTAGGTTTTGAAAAGACCTAATTAGAAATCTAAAAGAAATTTTGATATCCCCCATAATTTGGGGGCTACATTTAAAATTAACTTTTCGATTTAAAAAATCTAAACCGCTGCTCCGATCAAGATGATTTTTCGCTCAATAGTTATTCTATGGCCCAAATGCTTAAGTTTAATTTTTCAAATTTTTAACATTTTTTTAAGTATTTTTAACGAATTTATTTAGATTTTCTAAGTCATTGCGTTGTATTTTGCGGGAGCCTGTCGAGAGAACGAAACCCAGAAGCCAAGAGAGCGACGGCCGAGAGAGCAACAGCCAAGAAAACTGATGATGGGGAGGGGTAGTGCTGCAGGGAAAGGGGAGGGGAAAGAGGCAATTTAAGTTAAATTTGTTTAGGATTTTAAAAACTTAAACTGCTGCTCCGATCAATATGATTTTCGATCAATAGTCAGTCCTGTGGATCAAATGCTTAGGTTTTATTTATCATTTTGTAGCAGAAGTAAGAGCCTTATTTAATTTCCACCATGGAAGAAAATAGAAAATTACTACAAATTCTGTAAGCAAAGCCAAAATGTTTCCAAGTTAAATATTAATCTTAAGATTCGAACTTTTGACCAAATACGTATGTACATATGTATATTTGGATATGTTTTGATTTGCTGATATGTACAATACATGTACATACATACAATGTGTGTGTATGTTTCTATTCGAAAGTAGATAATGTGCTTAAATACAAATAAAATGATTTATTATACCCGTTTATCGATCAAATGTGGAATCTGAAAATAATACGTTACTTTGCTGTTTTTGTATTGGATGCCAATCTTTTACTGTGTGTACCAAAGGTTTTCGTTTCATTCAAAACAAGAAATTTGAAAATAACAAATTCCCATTTACAAACATATTTGTGCGCAAATTAAAATTGCATTGATAGCATTGTAACTGATAAAAAGTATACAAGCTCACGACTTTTACTTGGATCACTTTCATTTATTATATAGCTCTGCCAGTATCCTTCTGATTCTCTCTCTTGAAGGATCTTCTACAAAGGTTGTTAGCACAAAGGTTTTCAAAAAACGCGCAAATAAGAAATAAGAAAGTCCTGACAACCCAATTTCCTAACTCCAAACTAATATTAAGCGAACGAGCAAAAAGTCGTATACAATACAATTTTACAAAGCGTTGGGGCTGAGATGGGTGAAATATTTTTTTGGATGCACCTGGAGGGACAGGTAAAACCTTCTTGACAAACTTATTGTTGGCAAAAGTTAGAAGTTAAAAAAAATAGCCCTAGCTGTAGTATCTTCCGGTATAGCTGCTACCCTGCTCAATGGAGGTCGAACTGCTCATTCTACATTTAAACTTCCTTTGGATTTAGTTAATTTAGAAACACCTCATTGCTCTATTTCAAAGCAATGTAATATGGCGTGGTGTTTAAAGATTGTAAGTTAATTGTTTGGGATGAGTGCACAATGTCACATAAAGGTTGGCTTGAAGCCATAAATAGAACCCTGCAAGATAATAATGAGAATACTATGTTGGTGGGTGGTATTACAGTCCTGCTAGCTGGAGACTTTCGCCAAACCCTTCCTGTTGTTCCAAGAGGTACAAGAGCTGACGAAATAAAGGCCTGTTTAAAATCTTCATTTTTATGGCCACAGATAAACAAACTAGCGCTCATGAAAAATATGCGAGTGCACTTAAAAGGAGACAGTTCTGCAGGTATTTTTGCCGAAACTCTTTTAAAAATTGGGAATGGCGTCCATCCAACAGTTGATGGAAAAATAGTTATAACATCACGCTTAGGAAATGTAGTCAAAAACGTTCAAGACCTTACATCCAAAATATTTCCTGACATTTCCAACATATCATGTAAAAGCTTAGATTGGCTATCTGAGCGCGCCATTTTGACAACGAAAAATGAAAGAGCAACCACTATTAATAATTTATTGCTAAACTCATTTGATGGTTTAGAAGTCTCCTATAAATCGGTCGACTCTGTTCCTGATGCTGATAATGCTGTTCATTACCCTGTTGAATTTTTAAATTCTTTGAATCCTCCAGGAATTCCTCAGCATAATCTGTCTCTTAGGATTGGAGCACCCGTAATGTTATTGCGAAATTTAAGTCCCCCAAAGTTATGCAATGGGACACGATTGCAGATAAAAGGTCTTCATAAGAATGTAATCGAAGCAACAGTATTTACGGGGTGCGCGGAGGGGAAACAGTGTTTATACCCAGGATTCCATTAATACCATCCAGTCTGCCGTTTAAGTTTAAAAGGCTACAATTCCCTCTAAAAGTTTGCTTTGCAATAACTATAAATAAATCGCAGGGGCAGACTTTGAAGCTGGCTGGACTAGATCTTAGAGAAGATTGCTTCTCTCATGGACAATTTTATGTCGCATGCTCTAGAGTTAGCTCTGCCAGTAGCCTTATTATTCTCGCTCCTGAAGGATCTTCTAAAAATGTTGTTTACACAGAGGTTTTAAAGTAATCATATTAATTAACATTATTAAACCTAGAAAGTTTCAGTGGAATAGGTCTAATTGAAGATACCACATTAAAAAAACGCGCCAATTTCTCTACCTCAGGGGAGGTGTGGAAATAGGAAAGTCTTCAATTAGACCTATTCCACTGAAACTTTCTAGGTTTAATAATGTTAATTAATATGATTACTTTAAAACCTCTGTGTAAACAACATTTTTAGAAGATCCTTCAGGAGCGAGAATAATAAGGCTACTGGCAGAGCTAACTCTAGAGCATGCGACATAAAATTGTCCATGAGAGAAGCAATCTTCTCTAAGATCTAGTCCAGCCAGCTTCAAAGTCTGCCCCTGCGATTTATTTATAGTTATTGCAAAGCAAACTTTTAGAGGGAATTGTAGCCTTTTAAACTTAAACGGCAGACTGGATGGTATTAATGGGATCCTGGGTATAAACACTGTTTCCCTCCGCGCACCCCGTAAATACTGTTGCTTCGATTACATTCTTATGAAGACCTTTTATCTGCAATCGTGTCCCATTGCATAACTTTGGGGGACTTAAATTTCGCAATAACATTACGGGTGCTCCAATCCTAAGAGACAGATTATGCTGAGGAATTCCTGGAGGATTCAAAGAATTTAAAAAATTCAACAGGGTAATGAACAGCATTATCAGCATCAGGAACAGAGTCGACCGATTTATAGGAGACTTCTAAACCATCAAATGAGTTTAGCAATAAATTATTAATAGTGGTTGCTCTTTCATTTTTCGTTGTCAAAATGGCGCGCTCAGATAGCCAATCTAAGCTTTTAAATGATATGTTGGAAATGTCAGGAAATATTTTGGATGTAAGGTCTTGAACGTTTTTGACTACATTTCCTAAGCGTGATGTTATAACTATTTTTCCATCAACTGTTGGATGGACGCCATTCCCAATTTTTAAAAGAGTTTCGGCAAAAATACCTGCAGAACTGTCTCCTTTTAAGTGCACTCGCATATTTTTCATGAGCGCTAGTTTGTTTATCTGTGGCCATAAAAATGAAGATTTTAAACAGGCCTTTATTTCGTCAGCTCTTGTACCTCTTGGAACAACAGGAAGGGTTTGGCGAAAGTCTCCAGGTAGCAGGACTGTAATACCACCCACCAACATAGTATTCTCATTATTATCTTGCAGGGTTCTATTTATGGCTTCAAGCCAACCTTTATGTGACATTGTGCACTCATCCCAAACAATTAACTTACAATCTTTAAACACCGCAGCCATATTACATTGCTTTGAAATAGAGCAATGAGGTGTTTCTAAATTAACTAAATCCAAAGGAAGTTTAAATGTAGAATGAGCAGTTCGACCTCCATTGAGCAGGGTAGCAGCTATACCGGAAGATACTACAGCTAGGGCTATTTTTTTTTAACTTTTGCCAACAATAAGTTTGTCAAGAAGGTTTTACCTGTCCCTCCAGGTGCATCCAAAAAAATATTTCACCCATCTCAGCCCCAACGCTTTGTAAAATTGTATTGTATACGACTTTTTGCTCGTTCGCTTAATATTAGTTTGGAGTTAGGAAATTGGGTTGTCAGGACTTTCTTATTTCTTATTTGCGCGTTTTTTGAAAACCTTTGTGTTAACAACCTTTGTAGAAGATCCTTCAAGAGAGAGAATCAGAAGGATACTGGCAGAGCTATATAATAAACTAGCTGTACCCGGCGCGACTTCGTTCGCTTAAAATTAGTTTTGAGTACGGTTGTCAAGACTTTCCTATTTCCACACCTCCCCTGAGGTAGAGAAATTGGCGCGTTTTTTTTAATGTGGTATCTTCAATTAGACCTATTCCACTGAAACTTTCTAGGTTTAATAATGTTAATTAATATGATTACTTTAAAACCTCTGTGTAAACAACATTTTTAGAAGATCCTTCAGGAGCGAGAATAATAAGGCTACTGGCAGAGCTAACTCTAGAGCATGCGACATAAAATTGTCCATGAGAGAAGCAATCTTCTCTAAGATCTAGTCCAGCCAGCTTCAAAGTCTGCCCCTGCGATTTATTTATAGTTATTGCAAAGCAAACTTTTAGAGGGAATTGTAGCCTTTTAAACTTAAACGGCAGACTGGATGGTATTAATGGGATCCTGGGTATAAACACTGTTTCCCCCTCCGCGCACCCCGTAAATACTGTTGCTTCGATTACATTCTTATGAAGACCTTTTATCTGCAATCGTGTCCCATTGCATAACTTTGGGGGACTTAAATTTCGCAATAACATTACGGGTGCTCCAATCCTAAGAGACAGATTATGCTGAGGAATTCCTGGAGGATTCAAAGAATTTAAAAATTCAACAGGGTAATGAACAGCATTATCAGCATCAGGAACAGAGTCGACCGATTTATAGGAGACTTCTAAACCATCAAATGAGTTTAGCAATAAATTATTAATAGTGGTTGCTCTTTCATTTTTCGTTGTCAAAATGGCGCGATCAGATAGCCAATCTAAGCTTTTACATGATATGTTGGAAATGTCAGGAAATATTTTGGATGTAAGGTCTTGAACGTTTTTGACTACATTTCCTAAGCGTGATGTTATAACTATTTTTCCATCAACTGTTGGATGGACGCCATTCCCAATTTTTAAAAGAGTTTCGGCAAAAATACCTGCAGAACTGTCTCCTTTTAAGTGCACTCGCATATTTTTCATGAGCGCTAGTTTGTTTATCTGTGGCCATAAAAATGAAGATTTTAAACAGGCCTTTATTTCGTCAGCTCTTGTACCTCTTGGAACAACAGGAAGGGTTTGGCGAAAGTCTCCAGCTAGCAGGACTGTAATACCACCCACCAACATAGTATTCTCATTATTATCTTGCAGGGTTCTATTTATGGCTTCAAGCCAACCTTTATGTGACATTGTGCACTCATCCCAAACAATTAACTTACAATCTTTAAACACCGCAGCCATATTACATTGCTTTGAAATAGAGCAATGATGTGTTTCTAAATCAAGAAGGTTTTACCTGTCCCTCCAGGTGCATCCAAAAAAAATATTTCACCCATCTCAGCCCCAACGCTTTGTAAAATTGTATTGTATACGACTTTTTGCTCGTTCGCTTAATATTAGTTTGGAGTTAGGAAATTGGGTTGTCAGGACTTTCTTATTTCTTATTTGCGCGTTTTTTGAAAACCTTTGTGCTAACAACCTTTGTAGAAGATCCTTCAAGAGAGAGAATCAGAAGGATACTGGCAGAGCTATATAATAAATGAAAGTGATCCAAGTAAAAGTCGTGAGCTTGTATACTTTTTATCAGTTACAATGCTATCAATGCAATTTTAATTTGCGCACAAATATGTTTGTAAATGGGAATTTGTTATTTTCAAATTTCTTGTTTTGATTGAAACGAAAACCTTTGGTACACACAGTAAAAGATTGGCATCCAATACAAAAACAGCAAAGTAACGTATTATTTTCAGATTCCACATTTGATCGATAAACGGGTGGTCAGAAATAAGAACGAGTTGAGTTGCGTATATGTGGACTGTATTAATTTTATTCTTGCCAGTTGCGAAGCCTATTTGACACTGAATTGAATTTCGCAATATGACGCCGTCTTAGCGGCGTTGCCAGAAGACATTGTATACATGTTTTTTTTTGTACATAGATTAAATATATAGAATAGAATAGAGATGGCATTATGCGCCTATATATTAGAGATGATTAAAGCTGCAAGCGTTCACGAACATCCCGGCCCGCCCTGAAACACAGTTTCTGAATGGGGCAATACAGCAACTTTCGTGATGGGTCTGATCATCTCTCCTGTCGGGGTCTTCAATTTGACTGCTCGAACGAGGTTGTCCTTCCCTGGATAGGTTTCCATAACCTGAGCGATGTGCCAAGATGCCGGTGGTGAATTGGACTCTTTTACGAGCACAACATCACCGGTCGAGATGTTGGGTGTTGAAGTAGTCCATTTTGGACGTTGCTGCAGAGTAGTCAGATACTCCTGATGCCATTTTCTCCAGAATCCTTGAAGCATAGACTGGATGCTTTGCCAATATCCTAATCGGCCCACTGGGATGTGACTCAAATCGGGATCTGGCACTGTTGTTAATGGTCGCCCAATTAAGAAGTGAGCTGGGGATAGGTAGTTGGTTTCCGTATCCGGTGTGTAGCACAAGGGGCGTGAATTTATCACTGCGCTTATTTGAGCAAGAAGTGTGCGCATCTGTTCAAAGGTGAGCGTTGAGTTTCCGGTAATTCTGCGAAGATGCAGCTTGACACAACGAACTGCCGACTCCCATTTCCCTCCCCAGTGAGGGGCTCTCGGGGAATAAATACCCATTGGATACCATCATCCGCTAGTGTGCTAGACACGGTGTCCTTGTGTGTCTGTGAAGAAAGCAATTCTTGCATCTCGTCGAGGGATCGCTTAGCTCCAATAAAATTTGTGCCATTGTCACTGTAGATCTTACTGCACTTGCCACGTACCGATATAAAGCGCCGCAAGGCAGCCAAGAAGGTTTCTGTCGTCAAATCTGTGGCAAGTTCCAGGTGGATGGCCGAGGTGACCATGCAAACAAATAGGCATATGTAACCCTTGCTGATACGTGGCTTCCGAACCTTTGCATCCTTCAGAAGTATTGGACCTGCATAGTCGCAACCAGTATATATAAATGGAAGCGCTTGTGTAATGCGTACGCTGGGTAAATCAGCCATTTGTTGCTGGGATGTGTGGTAGCGTTGACGAAAGCAAGCTAAACAGTCGTGGGTTATTTTGCGAATTAGATTACGTGCTCCAAATATCCAGAATTTTTGCCGAACAATAACAAAAAGTGAGGAAACGCCAGGGTGGAGGTTCACTCGGTGCTCGTGTTCCAAAATCAGCTTTGAGATGCGGTGTGTTTTTGGTAGCAATACTGGGTGTTTTGCATCGTTTGACAACTGCGATTGGTGCAGTCGTCCGCCTACCCTCAGCAAATCGTTTTCGTCGATTATGGGTGCCAGTTTGATCAGCTGTGATCGGTTCCTTAAAGGTTTTTTACCGAGGAGCAATTGGTAATCGTCTTTGAAACAACCTTGGGCTTGTTTTATGCACAGAATCCTTGCCTCCTTAATCTCGTCAAATGTGAGAGCGCTAGATACCCTTTTGGGAGTTCGGTTTCGTGTACGTTGAATAAACCGCTTCACGTAGCCGACAATATGGACGAGCTTGATCCAAGAAGACACTCGCTCGGTTAGTTCATCAAATGGATGAACCGGGGTTGCTTCAGCCAGTGTGGCCAAACAGTTGGATTTGACTTCTCCTTGAATGCGTTTGTCTGTAAGAGATAAACCGAAACGTGAGTCGTTTAACTTTACCAGATACTGCACCTTGTCCCGTAGCCATAAAGGCCCATTCCACCACAAATGGAAGTCGATGAGATCAGCAGCCATCAGTCCCCTGGACGCACAGTCCGCTGGGTTTGTTTTGGAATCTACGTGATGCCAAGCACTCCTTGGAATAGTGTCAAGGATTTCCGAGGTTCTGTTTCCAACAAATGTCTTGAGTTGGGCTGGCGTATACGATAACCAGGTGAGCACTATTGATGAGTCGGACCAGCCAAAAACAGTTATGTTTTTGTGGCGCAAAGCATATGTGATCGAGCGAATCAGTTGGCTAAGGAGAAGTGCTGCGCAAAGTTCTAGACGTGGCAAGGATTGTTGTTTCAGTGGAGCCACCCTTGTTTTCGCAGCCACAATGGATACCGAGATGGAGCCATCGTCATTCGTGACTCTGCTGTACACCACAGCAGCGTATGCCTTGGTTGACGCATCCGAAAATCCGTGGAGTTCGATGTTGTCCGGGTCGTTGGCGACAAATCGTGGTAGTTGAAATGTTTGAAGATTGTCCAGATCTGCTCTCCACTTTAGCCAGTTGTCCGCCAGTTTAGTTGGGAGTGGGTCATCCCAAGCCAAATTCAAGAGCCATAGCTTTTGGAACAGGATTTTGAATTGGATTACAATGGGTGCCAAGAGTCCGAGAGGATCAAATATCCTCGAGACGTCGGACAAAACTTGTCTCTTTGTGCAATCAGGATTTTTAGCTAGACCGACATTGTACGTTAGAATGTCTTTTCCAGGATGCCAGTACAGTCCGAGAACCTTCACTGGTGACGTTTGTGCAGGTTGTGTGTCGCTATCATCCGTTTGTATACATGGTGTATTGGATACCCATTTCCCGAGTTCAAGATTTGCACGAGACATCAGCTGAATCAGCTCGTTTCGGTTCCGAAGCAGCTCATCCTCACTGTTTGACCCAGTAAGAACGTCATCTACATAGAAATCCTCCAGCAGTATTTTCGACGCATTTGGGTATTCCTCTTGATGATCTACAGCAAGTTGTTCCAGCACTCGCACGGCCAGGAATGGTGCGCATGAAGTTCCGTAGGTTACAGTGCACAATTGGAAGTGCTTGATGGAATCGGATGGATCTTCTCTCCAAACGATTTTCTGGAAGTTTCTGTGCTTTTCGTTGACCCATATCTGGCGGAACATTTTTACGATATCCGCTGAGAATGCAAATTTGTACATTCGAAAACGAAGGCACACAGCGAATAGATCGCGCTGGATACTGGGACCTGTAAACAGGGTGTCATTTAAAGCCTTACCATTGGCGTCACGAAACGATCCATCGAAAACTACTCGTAGCTTCCGACCCAGAACTGGGTGGTGTGGTAGATAAAACTGATTTCCAGTAGCGTTTTCTTCAGGTGGCACCTCTCGCATGTGCCCCAGATTTGTGTATTCCCGCATAAAGTATACGTACTGTGTACGCAGCTGCTCGTTCTGTTGCAGCCGCCGCTCAACCGATTTAAAGCGTTTGAGCGCTCCTTGTAGAGTTTCTCCGAAATCGGGGCTTTCAGTGTTGAATGGAAGATCCACGATATACTTCCCGTTTTCATCGCGACTGTGAGTGGCGAGAAAGTGCTTCTCGACCTGATCATCCTCCGGATCCAATTTTGGGCTGCTTTGAACGTTTTCCAATTGCCAAACCTTCTGAAGCGTGGCGCCTATGTCTACCGTTGTAGTCAGTGCAATAGCGTTGCTTGGATTTGATGTGATGAGTGAGGTTATTACCCATCCGAACACCGAAGAAATGGCAATAAGATTACCCTTGTTGTCGTACATCTTTCGTCCTGTAAACACCGACCATACGTGTTCGCTTCCCAATAGAATGTCAACAGGTGATTTTGTGTTGAATTCTGTATCCGCCAACTGCAGATCCTTGAATGCCTCGAGTGCAGATGCATCGATGTTTTGGCGTTCCAGCGAAGAAGTAATTCTGCCTAGCACGTGGGCATAGACAACCAAATGATCCTCGGAGATACGTGACTTGATATGCAAGGTGCTGCATCCCCTTGTCGTGTCTGCTTTCACCGAAGAGATTCCCGTGACCAAGATGCGTGATGCCGAACGTGTCAATCCGAGAGCTTGAATGCAACGCTCGGATACGTACGAAAGCTCTGAGCCGGTGTCCAATAAGAGACGGCATGTTACGTAGTCACCTTTTGCGTTTTTAACATAAACCATGGCAGTTGGTAATATGCTTCTCTTAATTTCCGTTTCCTGTGCAGATTTTGCAGTGCCCTGTGCACATACAACCGATTGAGTGCCCTCTCCTTGGGCGAAATGACTGAGAGTCACCGTAGTGTTGTTGGACGCACCTGTGTTTCGCTCGTCCTCCCCTGCTATCTGGGCAAGATTCCCAATAGCCTGTGTATTCGCTTGGACATGTAGAAGGGAGTGATGATTTCCCCTGCATTGCCTACATTTGTATGTCGACTTGCACTTGCTGACTCCATGACCAGGTCGCAAGCAGTTGTAGCATAGTGATTTCTCTTTTACAAAGGATCGCCTCTGCATCGACGACATATCCAAGAACAGCTGACAGTTATACAGAGTGTGTTCTGTTGAATTACATTTGATGCAGCCACTGCCTTCGACCGCAACCATCGATTGTGTGACCCTTTTTGGTTTTTCTGCATGTGTTGTTGTCTTGCTACCAGTCGCAAGCTCCCTTTTACTCAGTTCCAGTTCCTCGCAACGAGAATCCAGAAATTTGAAGAATTCCTCGAGAGTGGGGGAATCTGTGTCCATGCTGCGCTCAATCCACCTACGCCGCGTGTCGGCGTCAAGTTTCTCCAGGGCCAGATAGATGATCCAGCAATCGCGTCCCATCTGGTTGACTGCATCCAATCCGCGAATAATTTCGTTTGCTCCGTCTGACACCTTCCGTAGAATTGATGCATCTACCTTTGTAGTTGTTGGCAGGCTCATAAACTGCTCCAAAAATGAGTTTACAATGTGCCGTGGACGATTGTACCTTTCCTTCAGACGTTCCCAAGCGGTGTTGTAAGCTGTATCCGTAATGGCCAAGTGCCGTACCAAGTTGGCAGCCTCATCAACAATAAGTGTTTTCAAGTGATGGAACTTCTGTGTGTTGGACAAATGTTGCTTGTTATGAATTGTGCTTTCATAAATGTCTTGAAAAGAGGGCCACTCTGTGTAGTTGCCAGAGAATCGTTTGATTTGAATTTTCGGCAATTCACTGAGATTGGAATTCGCCGCATTTACCGAACTTGAATTCGCCAAAGAGACGTCACCACCAACATGAACCGGCGTGCTCGAATGACCTTGATTTGCAGCCAGTCGCTCAAATAGTTGTTGGTTTTGTTGTAGCAAATTTACAATTGCGTCGCCGTTGAAATGCAGACCGTTGCTGCCATTCACAATGCCTGTAGATGTACTCGGTTGTAGAGCATCACTTCTGTCCTTGAGAATTGCGTTCGCCCTTAGGTACTTTTCTTCGTAAATTGCGTTATCCATCTCCGGATCGACATAACCTTCTACCTCCTCGTGGAGAGCAATGCAATCGCCGAACTGGTTGAACTCCTTCCAAGCTTCGTGGAGAAGTTGTATGCGCGTGGAGATCTCCGCCTGTGTTGCAGATTCCGCTTGCTCAGCCCATGAGAGACAACGTGTGATGTTGCCCTTGAGTCTGGAACGGCTTTTCACCAATGCTTTTAACTGTTCCATAGCAAACAATTAACCTGAGAATCAAAGCACTTCACTAACTGTCCAAGAATCCGGCTCGAAGGACCAACAATATGGTCAGAAATAAGAACGAGTTGAGTTGCGTATATGTGGACTGTATTAATTTTATTCTTGCCAGTTGCGAAGCCTATTTGACACTGAATTGAATTTCGCAATATGACGCCGTCTTAGCGGCGTTGCCAGAAGACATTGTATACATGTTTTTTTTTGTACATAGATTAAATATATAGAATAGAATAGAGATGGCATTATGCGCCTATATATTAGAGATGATTAAAGCTGCAAGCGTTCACGAACAACGGGTATAATAAATCATTTTATTTGTATTTAAGCACATTATCTACTTTCGAATAGAAACATACACACACATTGTATGTATGTACATGTATTGTACATATCAGCAAATCAAAACATATCCAAATATACATATGTACATACGTATTTGGTCAAAAGTTCGAATCTTAAGATTAATATTTAACTTGGAAACATTTTGGCTTTGCTTACAGAATTTGTAGTAATTTTCTATTTTCTTCCATGGTGGAAATTAAATAAGGCTCTTACTTCTGCTACAAAATGATAAATAAAACCTAAGCATTTGATCCACAGGACTGACTATTGATCGAAAATCATATTGATCGGAGCAGCAGTTTAAGTTTTTAAAATCCTAAACAAATTTAACTTAAATTGCCTCTTTCCCCTCCCCCTTTCCCTGCAGCACTACCCCTCCCCATCATCAGTTTTCTTGGCTGTTGCTCTCTCGGCCGTCGCTCTCTTGGCTTCTGGGTTTCGTTCTCTCGACAGGCTCCCGCAAAATACAACGCAATGACTTAGAAAATCTAAATAAATTCGTTAAAAATACTTAAAAAATGTTAAAAATTTGAAAAATTAAACTTAAGCATTTGGGCCATAGAATAACTATTGAGCGAAAAATCATCTTGATCGGAGCAGCGGTTTAGATTTTTTAAATCGAAAAGTTAATTTTAAATGTAGCCCCCAAATTATGGGGGATATCAAAATTTCTTTTAGATTTCTAATTAGGTCTTTTCAAAACCTAAAATTCGGAAAAAACCAAATATCGAAATTCCAACCAGATTAGAAGTTATGCTTAAATACATCAACTTTTTTTTGCTCAGAATAATGGATGTTGGAGCTGTTTGGGGCCACTGGGGGGACATATCGGATCTTAGTGGGCGCCCACGCCCCCAATGGAATACTGTGAAAAAATTTGGCTGCTCTTGCTCTTACGGTTTGGGCTGTGGCCGTATCCCCTTAAAAATCGGTCTTTCATTTTATAATCTTTAGGGATGAAAGTGATCCAAGTAAAAGTCGTGTACTTGTATACTTTTTATCAGTTACAATTTTATCAATGCAATTTTAATTTGCGCACAAATATGTATACTTGTTTGTAAATTGGAATTTGTTGTTTTCAAATTTCTTGTTTTGAATGAAACGAAAACCTTTGTACACACAGTAAAAGATTGGCATCCAATACAAAAACAGCAAAGAAACGTATTATTTTCAGATTCCACATTTGATCGATAAACGGGTATAATAAATCATTTTATTTGTATTTAAGCACATTATCTACTTTCGAATAGAAATATACACACACATTGTATGTATGTACATGTATTGTACATATAAGCAAATCAAAACATATCCAAATATACATATGTACATACGTATTTGGTCAAAAGTTCGAATCTTAAGATTAATATTTAACTTGGAAACATTTTGGCTTTGCTTACAGAATTTGTAGTAATTTTCTATTTTCTTCCATGGTGGAAATTAAATAAGGCTCTTACTTCTGCTACAAAATGAAAAATAAAACCTAAGCATTTGATCCACAGGACTGACTATTGATCGAAAATCATATTGATCGGAGCAGCAGTTTAAGTTTTTAAAATCCTAAACAAATTTAACTTAAATTGCCTCTTTCCCCTCCCCTTTCCCTGCAGCACTACCCCTCCCCATCATCAGTTTTCTTGGCTGTTGCTCTCTCGGCCGTCGCTCTCTTGGCTTCTGGGTTTCGTTCTCTCGACAGGCTCCCGCAAAATACAACGCAATGACTTAGAAAATCTAAATAAATTCGTTAAAAATACTTAAAAAAATGTTAAAAATTTGAAAAATTAAACTTAAGCATTTGGGCCATAGAATAACTATTGAGCGAAAAATCATCTTGATCGGAGCAGCGGTTTAGATTTTTTAAATCGAAAAGTTAATTTTAAATGTAGACCCAAATTATGGGGGATATCAAAATTTCTTTTAGATTTCTAATTAGGTCTTTTCAAAACCTAAAATTCGGAAAAAACCAAATATCGAAATTCCAACCAGATTAGAAGTTATGCTTAAATACATCAACTTTTTTTTGCTCAGAATAATGGATTTTGGAGCTGTTTGGGGCCACTGGGGGGACATATCGGATCTTAGTGGGCGCCCACGCCCCCAATGGAATACTGTGAAAAAATTTGGCTGCTCTTGCTCTTACGGTTTGGGCTGTGGCCGTATCCCCTTAAAAATCGGTCTTTCATTTTATAATCTTTAGGGATGAAAGTGATCCAAGTAAAAGTCGTGTGCTTGTATACTTTTTATCAGTTACAATTTTATCAATGCAATTTTAATTTGCGCACAAATATGTATACTTGTTTGTAAATTGGAATTTGTTGTTTTCAAATTTCTTGTTTTGAATGAAACGAAAACCTTTGTACACACAGTAAAAGATTGGCATCCAATACAAAAACAGCAAAGAAACGTATTATTTTCAGATTCCACATTTGATCGATAAACGGGTATAATAAATCATTTTATTTGTATTTAAGCACATTATCTACTTTCGAATAGAAATATACACACACATTGTATGTATGTACATGTATTGTACATATAAGCAAATCAAAACATATCCAAATATACATATGTACATACGTATTTGGTCAAAAGTTCGAATCTTAAGATTAATATTTAACTTGGAAACATTTTGGCTTTGCTTACAGAATTTGTAGTAATTTTCTATTTTCTTCCATGGTGGAAATTAAATAAGGCTCTTACTTCTGCTACAAAATGAAAAATAAAACCTAAGCATTTGATCCACAGGACTGACTATTGATCGAAAATCATATTGATCGGAGCAGCAGTTTAAGTTTTTAAAAACCTAAACAAATTTAACTTAAATTGCCTCTTTCCCCTCCCCCTTTCCCTGCAGCACTACCCCTCCCCCTCATCAGTTTTCTTGGCTGTTGCTCTCTCGGCCGTCGCTCTCTTGGCTTCTGGGTTTCGTTCTCTCGACAGGCTCCCGCAAAATACAACGCAATGACTTAGAAAATCTAAATAAATTCGTTAAAAATACTTAAAAAAATGTTAAAAATTTGAAAAATTAAACTTAAGCATTTGGGCCATAGAATAACTATTGAGCGAAAAATCATCTTGATCGGAGCAGCGGTTTAGATTTTTTAAATCGAAAAGTTAATTTTAAATGTAGCCCCCAAATTATGGGGGATATCAAAATTTCTTTTAGATTTCTAATTAGGTCTTTTCAAAACCTAAAATTCGGAAAAAACCAAATATCGAAATTCCAACCAGATTAGAAGTTATGCTTAAATACATCAACTTTTTTTGCTCAGAATAATGGATGTTGGAGCTGTTTGGGGCCACTGGGGGGACATATCGGATCTTAGTGGGCGCCCACGCCCCCAATGGAATACTGTGAAAAAATTTGGCTGCTCTTGCTCTTACGGTTTGGGCTGTGGCCGTATCACCTTAAAAATCGGTCTTTCATTTTATAATCTTTAGGGATGAAAGTGATCCAAGTAAAAGTCGTGTACTTGTATACTTTTTATCAGTTACAATTTTATCAATGCAATTTTAATTTGCGCACAAATATGTATACTTGTTTGTAAATTGGAATTTGTTGTTTTCAAATTTCTTGTTTTGAATGAAACGAAAACCTTTGTACACACAGTAAAAGATTGGCATCCAATACAAAAACAGCAAAGAAACGTATTATTTTCAGATTCCACATTTGATCGATAAACGGGTATAATAAATCATTTTATTTGTATTTAAGCACATTATCTACTTTCGAATAGAAATATACACACACATTGTATGTATGTACATGTATTGTACATATAAGCAAATCAAAACATATCCAAATATACATACAGTGGATCGCAGCTTATTTCGTGCAGTTACCTAAAAAAAGTTCAAGTCGTTATTCCTGCTAAACTAAGAAAGATAACAGAAAAATTTAAATGCAGTATTTTAAAAGGGAATATTAACGTGTTTATTAAATTAAAACGATTTCCTTAATCGTAAAAACAAAATACTTATTAAATAAAAACAAAATGTGCAGGCTTTTTTCATGCCGCAGCTTATTTCGTGCAGTTCATTCTTCTTAACTTATTATTTGTAATTTAAAAGCTAATATTTGGTATGTCCTCCTTTCTGGTTCAGGACAGCTTTGAGACGATTTCCCAAGGAAGAAACTAACTTTTTAGTGGTTTCCACTGGAATTTTTGGCCATTCTTCCATAAGAACACTTTACATGTCGTTTTTGTTCGAAATCTTCCTCTTCCTTATAGCGATGTCCAATATTTCCCATAAATTTTTGAACACATTTAAGTCTGGAGACTGTGCTGGCGTTATGACGGCATGAGGGCAGTTCCAGACAAGATAAACTTCCACAATTCCTGCTGAATGCTTCAGATCGTTGTCCTGGTAAAATCGAAATCGATCGCGTATGCCCAGTTTTTCAGCAGTTTGGAGCAGGTTTTCCTTATGAATCTGTAGGTACAACTTGGCCATCCATGATAACTTCAAAAAAAATCGAGGTTGCCCCGCCAGAAGCTGGCATACAGGCCCAAACCATAACATGACCCCCGCCATGCTTGACCGTAGCTTATAGGTGTTTGCTTTCCAGGTCTGTATTAGGAACAAGGGAGCATATTCTTCTTCCGATTTCGTTTTGGAATGACGTGTTATTTGCAGACGAGTCAAAATGTAACCTTTTTGATTTAATATGTTTGGCGGAGACCTAATACAAAGCTCGAAAACAAACTCTTAAAAGCTACAGTCAAGCATGGCGGGGGTCATGTTATGGTTTGGGCCTGTATGCCAGCTTCTGGCGGGGCAACCTCGATTTTTTTGAAGTTATCATGGATGGCCAAGTTGTACCTACAGATTCATAAGGAAAACCTGCTCCAAACTGCTGAAAAACTGGGCATACGCGATCGATTTCGATTTTACCAGGACAACGATTTGAAGCATTCAGCAGGAATTGTGGAAGTTTATCTTGTCTGGAACTGCCCTCATGCCGTCATAACGCCAGCACAGTCTCCAGACTTAAATGTGTTCAAAAATTTATGGGAAATATTGGACATCGCTATAAGGAAGAGGAAGATTTCGAACAAAAACGACATGTAAAGTGTTCTTATGGAAGAATGGCCAAAAATTCCAGTGGAAACCACTAAAAAGTTAGTTTCTTCCTTGGGAAATCGTCTCAAAGCTGTCCTGAACCAGAAAGGAGGACATACCAAATATTAGCTTTTAAATTACAAATAATAAGTTAAGAAGAATGAACTGCACGAAATAAGCTGCGGCATGAAAAAAGCCTGCACATTTTGTTTTTATTTAATAAGTATTTTGTTTTTACGATTAAGGAAATCGTTTTAATTTAATAAACAAGTTAATATTCCCTTTTAAAATACTGCATTTAAATTTTTCTGTTATCTTTCTTAGTTTAGCAGGAATAACGACTTGAACTTTTTTTAGGTAACTGCACGAAATAAGCTGCGATCCACTGTATGTACATACGTATTTGGTCAAAAGTTCGAATCTTAAGATTAATATTTAACTTGGAAACATTTTGGCTTTGCTTACAGAATTTGTAGTAATTTTCTATTTTCTTCCATGGTGGAAATTAAATAAGGCTCTTACTTCTGCTACAAAATGAAAAATAAAACCTAAGCATTTGATCCACAGGACTGACTATTGATCGAAAATCATATTGATCGGAGCAGCAGTTTAAGTTTTTAAAATCCTAAACAAATTTAACTTAAATTGCCTCTTTCCCCTCCCCCTTTCCCTGCAGCACTACCCCTCCCCCTCATCAGTTTTCTTGGCTGTTGCTCTCTCGGCCGTCGCTCTCTTGGCTTCTGGGTTTCGTTCTCTCGACAGGCTCCCGCAAAATACAACGCAATGACTTAGAAAATCTAAATAAATTCGTTAAAAATACTTAAAAAAATGTTAAAAATTTGAAAAATTAAACTTAAGCATTTGGGCCATAGAATAACTATTGAGCGAAAAATCATCTTGATCGGAGCAGCGGTTTAGATTTTTTAAATCGAAAAGTTAATTTTAAATGTAGCCCCCAAATTATGGGGGATATCAAAATTTCTTTTAGATTTCTAATTAGGTCTTTTCAAAACCTAAAATTCGGAAAAAACCAAATATCGAAATTCCAACCAGATTAGAAGTTATGCTTAAATACATCAACTTTTTTTTGCTCAGAATAATGGATGTTGGAGCTGTTTGGGGCCACTGGGGGGACATATCGGATCTTAGTGGGCGCCCACGCCCCCAATGGAATACTGTGAAAAAATTTGGCTGCTCTTGCTCTTACGGTTTGGGCTGTGGCCGTATCCCCTTAAAAATCGGTCTTTCATTTTATAATCTTTAGGGATAGCTGTACCCGAAGCGACTTCGTTCGCTTAATATTAGTTTGGAGTTAAGAAATTGGGTTGTCAGGACTTTCTTATTTCTTATTTGCGCGTTTTTTGAAAACCTTTGTGTAAACAACCTTTGTAGAAGATCCTTCAAGAGAGAGAATCAGAAAGATACTGGCAGAGCTATATAATAAATGAAAGTGATCCAAGTAAAAGTCGTGTGCTTGTATACTTTTTATCAGTTACAATTTTATCAATGCAATTTTAATTTGCGCACAAATATGTATACTTGTTTGTAAATTGGAATTTGTTGTTTTCAAATTTCTTGTTTTGAATGAAACGAAAACCTTTGTACACACAGTAAAAGATTGGCATCCAATACAAAAACAGCAAAGAAACGTATTATTTTCAGATTCCACATTTGATCGATAAACGGGTATAATAAATCATTTTATTTGTATTTAAGCACATTATCTACTTTCGAATAGAAATATACACACACATTGTATGTATGTACATGTATTGTACATATAAGCAAATCAAAACATATCCAAATATACATATGTACATACGTATTTGGTCAAAAGTTCGAATCTTAAGATTAATATTTAACTTGGAAACATTTTGGCTTTGCTTACAGAATTTGTAGTAATTTTCTATTTTCTTCCATGGTGGAAATTAAATAAGGCTCTTACTTCTGCTACAAAATGAAAAATAAAACCTAAGCATTTGATCCACAGGACTGACTATTGATCGAAAATCATATTGATCGGAGCAGCAGTTTAAGTTTTTAAAATCCTAAACAAATTTAACTTAAATTGCCTCTTTCCCCTCCCCCTTTCCCTACAGCACTACCCCTCCCCCTCATCAGTTTTCTTGGCTGTTGCTCTCTCGGCCGTCGCTCTCTTGGCTTCTGGGTTTCGTTCTCTCGACAGGCTCCCGCAAAATACAACGCAATGACTTAGAAAATCTAAATAAATTCGTTAAAAATACTTAAAAAAATGTTAAAAATTTGAAAAATTAAACTTAATCATTTGGGCCATAGAATAACTATTGAGCGAAAAATCATCTTGATCGGAGCAGCGGTTTAGATTTTTTAAATCGAAAAGTTAATTTTAAATGTAGCCCCCAAATTATGGGGGATATCAAAATTTCTTTTAGATTTCTAATTAGGTCTTTTCAAAACCTAAAATTCGGAAAAAACCAAATATCGAAATTCCAACCAGATTAGAAGTTATGCTTAAATACATCAACTTTTTTTTGCTCAGAATAATGGATGTTGGAGCTGTTTGGGGCCACTGGGGGGACATATCGGATCTTAGTGGGCGCCCACGCCCCCAATGGAATACTGTGAAAAAATTTGGCTGCTCTTGCTCTTACGGTTTGGGCTGTGGCCGTATCCCCTTAAAAATCGGTCTTTCATTTTATAATCTTTAGGGATTCTGCAAGGGTATATCAACTTCGGCTCCGCCCGAAGTTAGCTTTCCTTTCTTGTTCAATTTAACGTCGATTAATATTTTGACCCATTTTCATGTCAGTTATTTCTAGATTTCCGAGGACTTGTAACAGAGTGACTAAAAATTGGACTTAGAGAGTCCATAACTTTACCAAACTTAAGCCGTTTCCAAAGTGGCATAGCTCTAAAGACTTCTGATTCGATTCTCTAAAAATCTGCATTCAAATTTTTATACCCTTGCAGAGGGTATTATAATTTTGGTCAAAAGTGTGCAACGCAGTGAAGGAGACATCTCCGACCCTATAAAGTATATATATTCTTGATCAGGATCACCTCCTGAGTTGATATAGCCATGTCCGTCTGTCCGTCTGTCTGTTTTTACGCAAACTAGTCTCTCAGTTTTAAAGCTATCGAATTGAAACTTTGCACATACCCTTCTTTCCTTTGCACGCAGTATATATGTCGGAACGGCCGGGATCGGCCGACTATATCCTATAGCTGCCATATAACTGATTGATCGGAAATGCCATATCTTTGGTGTTTGTAAAGTTAGAATGTTGGGATTTTCTAAGGGTTTTATATTTGGCTAATCAATCCGACATGCCGAATTTCATAAGGATCGGCCGACTATATCCTATAGCTGCCGTATAACTGATTGATCGGAAATGCCATAACTTTGGTGTTTGTAAAGTTAGAATGTTGGGATTTTCTATGGGTCTTATATTTGGCTAATCAATCCGACATGCCGAATTTCATAAGGATCGGACGACTATATCCTATAGCTGCCATATAACTGAACGATTGGAAATGTCATAACTTTGGTGTTTTTAATGTCAGTTATTTCTAACTTGACTTGTTTAACTTTGACCCAAAATTGAACTTCGAGAGTCCATAACTTTACGAAGCTAAAGCCGATTGCAAAGTGGCATACCTCTAAAGACTTCTGATTCGATTCTCTAAAAATCTGCATTCAAATTTTTCAATTTAACGTCGATTAACTTTTTGACCCATTTTCATGTCAGTTATTTCTAGATTTCCGAGGACTTGTAACAGAGTGACTAAAAATTGGACTTAGAGAGTCCATAACTTTACCAAACTTAAGCCGTTTCCAAAGTGGAATACCTCTAAAGACTTCTGATTCGATTCTCTAAAAATCTGCATTCAAATTTTTCAATTTAACGTCGATTAACCTTTTGACCCATTTTCATGTCAGTTATTTTTAGTTTTCCGAGGACTTGTAACAGAGTGACTCAAAATTGGACTTAGAGAGTCCATAACTTTATCAAACTTAAGCCGATTCCAAAGTGGCATACCTCTAAAGACTTCTGATTCGATTCTCTAAAAATCTGCATTCAAATTTGTATACCCTTGCAGAGGGTATTATAATTTTGGTCAAAAGTGTGCAACGCAGTGAAGGAGACATCTCCGACCCTATAAAGTATATATATTCGTGATCAGGATCACCTCCTGAGTTGATATAGCCATGTCCGTCTGTCCGTCTGTCTGTCCGTCTGTCTGTCCGTCTGTCTGTTTCTACGCGAACTAGTCTGTCAGTTTTAAAGATATCGAATTGAAACTTTGCACACACCCTTCTTTCCTTTGCACGCAGTATATAAGTCGGAACGGCCGGGATCGGCCGACTATATCCTATAGCTGCCATATAACTGATTGATCGGAAATGCCATAACTCTGCTGTTTGTTAAGTTAGGAAGTTGGGACTCTCTATGGGTATTATATTTGGCCAATTAATCCGACCTACCAAATTTCATAAGGATCGGCCGACTATATCTTATAGCTGCCATAAAACTGATTGATCGGAAATGCCATAACTTTAGTGTTTGTTAAGTTAGGAAGTTGGGATTTTCTATGGGTTTTATTTTTGCCCAATCAATCCGACGTACTAAATTTCATAAGAATCGGCCGACTATATCCTATAGCTGCCATATAACTGATTGATCGGAAATGCCATAACTCTGCTGTTTGTTAAGTTAGGAAGTTGGGATTGTCTATGGGTTTTATATTTGGCCAATTAATCCGACCTACCAAATTTCAAAAGGATCGGCCGACTATATCTTATAGCTGCCATATAACTGATTGATCGGAAATGCCATAACTTTAGTGTTTGTTATTAAGAATTCATCATATGAATAATTTTGGAGAATATAATTTGCAGAATATTCTGCAAGGGTATTTCAACTTCGGCTCCGCCCGAAGTTAACTTTCCTTTCTTGTTCAATTTAACGTTGATCAAATTTTTGACCCATTTTCATGTCAGTTATTTTTAGTTTTCCGAGGACTTGTAACAGAGTGACTCAAAATTGGACTTAGAGAGTCCATAACTTTATCAAACTTAAGCCGATTCCAAAGTGGCATACCTCTAAAGACTTCTGATTCGATTCTCTAAAAATCTGCATTCAAATTTGTATACCCTTGCAGAGGGTATTATAATTTTGGTCAAAAGTGTGCAACGCAGTGAAGGAGACATCTCCGACCCTATAAAGTATATATATTCGTGATCAGGATCACCTCCTGAGTTGATATAGCCATGTCCGTCTGTCTGTTTCTACGCGAACTAGTCTGCCAGTTTTTAAGATATCGAATTGAAACTTTGCACACACCCTTCTTTCCTTTGCACGCAGTATATAAGTCGGAACGGCCGGGATCGGCCGACTATATCCTATAGCTGCCATATAACTGATTGATCGGAAATGCCATAACTCTGCTGTTTGTTAAGTTAGGAAGTTGGGACTCTCTATGGGTATTATATTTGGCCAATTAATCCGACCTACCAAATTTCATAAGGATCGGCCGACTATATCTTATTGCTGCCATAAAACTGATTGATCGGAAATGCCATAACTTTAGTGTTTGTTAAGTTAGGAAGTTGGGGTTTTATTTTTGCCCAATCAATCCGACGTACTAAATTTCATAAGAATCGGCCGACTATATCTTATAGCTGCCATATAACTGATTGATCGGAAATGCCATAACTTTAGTGTTTGTTATTAAGAATTCATCATATGAATAATTTTGGAGAATATAATTTGCAGAATATTCTGCAAGGGTATTTCAACTTCGGCTCCGCCCGAAGTTAACTTTCCTTTCTTGTTCAATTTAACGTTGATCAAATTTTTGACCCATTTTCATGTCAGTTATTTTTAGTTTTCCGAGGACTTGTAACAGAGTGACTCAAAATTGGACTTAGAGAGTCCATAACTTTATCAAACTTAAGCCGATTCCAAAGTGGCATACCTCTAAAGACTTCTGATTCGATTCTCTAAAAATCTGCATTCAAATTTTTATACCCTTGCAGAGGGTATTATAATTTTGGTCAAAAGTGTGCAACGCAGTGAAGGAGACATATCCGACCCTATAAAGTATATATATTCTTGATCAGGATCACCTCCTGAGTTGATATAGCCATGTGCGTCTGTCCGTCTGTCTGTCCGTCTGTCTGTCCGTCTGTCTGTCCGTCTGTCTGTCCGTCTGTCTGTTTCTACGCAAACTAGTCTCTCAGTTTTAAAGCTATCGAATTGAAACTTTGCACATACCCTTCTTTCCTTTGCACGCAGTATATATGTCGGAACGGCCGGGATCGGCCGACTATATCCTATAGCTGCCATATAGTGACATATTCACATATTCACATACCAAGAAATAAGAATATGCAGTGTAAGCGATCCCACGCTGAATCAATGTAAACAATCCACATCCGGAGCAGGCGATGCTGCTCCTCAATAACATAAACAATTATTGCAATGACTAAGCCCCGCTCCCTGAGTGGCACTCTCGCTCTCAAACTTATGTACAACCAATATCCCAAACGGGCGCTCTCGCTCTCAAACTTATGTACAACCAATATCCCAAACGGGCGCTCTCGCTCCCAAACTAATGTAAACAAAGGGCAGCACAAGAAATATTTTTGTCACCAGTTTTTAGTCTTAAGCTGAGATCCATCAAATAAATACGTAAACTTCAACTTCGTGTGTTTGTACTCAAGCGTTGTCCTAAGTCTATCGACGGGACATTAATTCGACTCAACAATTAAAACATAAACATTTTACTGGCGCAGTCGGTAGGATACAAAAAGTATCCGAAAAAAGAACCTCGAGTGGAAAATAAATTAAATTTTATAATTCAGTTCTCGAATAATAATTACGCAACCCATTTCAAAATCCTTCAACTTGGATTATAATTCCAATTCGGTTGTCCAACAAAAAGTGGAAGAATAGAAATACAACAAAAAACACAATAAGTCCAAAGGCACCTAACAGTTAATAAAAAATAAATTTTAAGAAAAGTTAAAATTAAACAAACACTTAAACCTTAATAAGTGAAATCGAAAATAAAGTAAAACAAAAAACCCAATAAGTCCAAAGGCACCTAACAGTTAATAACAACATATAAATTTTAAGAATAATTAAAATTAAACAAACACTTAAACTTTAATAAGTGAAATCAAATAAACAAAAACAAAATTTTACCATAACAAAAAAAAATTTTTGTACTTTAACAATGGCACAACCAATTATCGCCGCACCCCAAATCGTTACGCTAAGCGACAACAACCTTGCTGAAGCTCGTCGACAGCTAAAAGACATCATGCCATTTAAGGGTGATCCAGAAACTCTCTACACCTTCGTCAGCAGAGTGGACTATGTAATTTCACTCTACCCAACTAATGATGTGCGACAACAGAGGATTCTTCTTGGAGCCATCGAAAGAAACTTGGACGGACACGTAACACGATCATTGGGCCTTCCGAACATTGAAGATTGGCCTACCCTTAGATCGAGACTAGTTGCAGAATTTAAACCCCAAACACCGAACTACAAACTACTGGAGAACTTCAGGGAGACACCTTACAAAGGAAATCTGAGAGCATTCTGCGAGGAAGCAGAAAGACGACGTCAAGTGCTGATTTCGAAATTGCATCTGGAAGGTAACCAACCAGATTTTCTTATTTATGTTCAGGCGATTAAAGATTCCATTAAAATATTGATCAGAAAATTACCAATACAATTATTCACAATTTTGGTTCATCATGATATTGCAGACTTAAGATCGTTAATTACTATTGCACAAAATGAGGGAATATATGAAGAACATATTAATTTTGAATTAAATAAAAATCCAGAAAACCGAAATAAAAACTCAAACCCTAATCAGAATTCTAAACCACTCAAATTCAATACAAATACCCAAACCCAATATCGACCAAGTTACCCACAATATTCTCAGCCATTCCAACCTAATTTTAATCAATACACGCCATCATTTAGACCCACCTATACACAGCAGATGCCTAACAACCAAGCTATGTGGCACGCACCAAATTATATCGGACCCAACCAATACATGAACTCGCAACCATTTACTCACAAAATCCTTTCCCACAATTTTCCAATAAAGTTCAAAATCCTCAAACAGCATATTTTAAAGGAAATAAATTCCCTCAACATCAACAACCCTCCACATCTAAAAATACTAACTTCCCGGTTACCAAACGACTAAGACCATCGGACAGTGATCAAACCAAAATGTCTATTGACGAATTGAGATTTCAAGACGCGCACGAATACGAAGAAATACAACCTAATTATTATGAACAACAGTATTATGACCAAAATCAATACCATGGGTTGATTAATGAAGGGCAACAACAGGTACAATCCACCCAAAATAAAGATGAACAAAATCCAAATAGCTCAGAGACAAATGAAAATTTTCGGTTAACAGCCCCGGACTACACCAATACATAGAAATAGCATACAAAGGTTGCACATACAATTGCCTTATAGACACAGGATCCACAATAAATATGATCAATAAAAATATATTTTGTCTTCCTATTCAAAATACTAAATGTGAAGTTTTGACATCAAATGGTCCTATTACATTGAACAACGTAATTATGTTACCCAGCAATAGTATTTTTAAAACAAATGAACCATTTTATGTACACAGTTTTTCTAATAATTATGATATACTGATTGGCAGAAAATTGTTAAAAAATGCACAATCAATTATAAATTACAAAAATAGCACAGTTACTCTTTTTGATAAAACATACAAATTAATAACTTCAAAATCAGAAAAAGACCAAAATTTTTATATCCAAAAGGAACTAGAACCAATTAAAAAATCACCACAGGAATCAATAAAAAAATTAGAATTTGGATTGTTTCGATTAGATCACCTTAATCAGGAGGAAACTTTAAGGTTGAAAAGTTTATTAAATAAATTCAAAAATCTTCAATATGAAGAAGGAGACAATTTAACATTTACAAATACCATTAAACACGTACTAAATACAACACATAACTCCCCAATTTATTCAAAACAGTACCCACTTGCTCAAGCGCATGAAATTGAAGTCGATAACCAAGTGCAGGAAATGCTTAATCAAGGATTAATTAGGGAAAGTAATTCACCATACAATAGTCCTACCTGGGTAGTACCCAAAAAAAACGGATGCTTCTGGTAAAATTAAGTATAGAGTAGTAATTGACTATAGGAAGCTCAATGAAATAACTATTCCCGACAGATATCCTATACCAAACATGGACGAAATCCTTGGTAAACTAGGAAAATGCCAATATTTTACAACTATCGATTTGGCAAAGGGATTTCATCAAATAGAAATGGACCCAGATTCAATATCTAAAACTGCATTTTCCACTAAAAGCGGTCATTACGAATACCTTCGAATGCCATTTGGCCTTAGAAATGCACCCGCTACTTTTCAAAGGTGCATGAATAATATCCTTCGACCGTTGCTTAACAAACCCTCTTTAGTGTATTTAGATGATTTTTTTTTTCACATTCATTACCGAACATTTAAATTCATTACAACTAGTTTTTTCCAAACTTGCAGAAGCCAATTTAAAATTGCAGTTAGACAAACTGAGAATTTTAAAAAAAGAAAGCTAGCTTTTCTTGGTCACATCGTAACCCCTAATGGTATAAAACCTTAAAGTTAAAGCCATAGTTTCATATCCAATTCTAGCAAAAGTAAAAGAGATCAGAACTTTTCTAAGATTAACCGGTTATTATTGCAAATTTATTCCGAACTACGCAGACATAGCAAAACCAATGACCAAATGTTTAAAAAAAGGGGCAAAGATAGATACACAAAACCTCCACTACATAGAATGCCAATGCTTATGCCATTAGAAGCATTCAAAAAACTTTAAGCTTTAATAATTAGAAAACCAATTCTCCAATTACCCGATTTTGAAAAAAATTCACTTTAACCACAGATGCCAGTAATTTAGCCCTTGGTGCCGCACTTTCTCAAAATGTTCATCTTATATCCTTTATTAGCTGAACACTTAATGAACACGAATTAAATTACAGTGCTTCATCGAAAAGGAATTACTCGCAATAGTTTGGGCCACTAAAACTTTTCGACATTATTTACTAGGACGACATTTTCTCATTACTAGAGACCATCAACCTCTTAGATGGCTGCATACCTTAAAAGAACCGAATGCCAAGTTACAAAGATGGAGAGCCAAGTTAAACGAATACCAATTTAAAATCGACTATATTAAAGGAAAAGAAAATTCAGTTGCTGATGCTTTATCAAGAATTAAAATTGAAGAAAATCATCACAGTGAAGTTACTCAACATAGTGCAGAAGAAGATAATAGTAACCTAATTCATTTAACAGAAAAACCAATAAACTATTTCAAAAAACAAATAATTTTCATTAAATCCGATACAAATAAAGTAAAGCATTCAACAATATTCGGTAACTCCATTACCACAATCCAATATAATGTAATGACACTCGAAAAGGCCAAACAGATTTTACTTGATCATTTTATTCATAGAAACATTACCATTTATATCGAAAACGATGTAGATTTTGAAATCATTCAAAGAGCATACAGAGAAATTATTAATACCACTTACACTAAAGTAATTCGCAGCCTCTACCTATTAAAGAATGTTTGTTCATACGCCGAATTCAAAGAAATTATACTTCAATCACATGAAAAACTTTTACATCCAGGTATACAGAAAATGACTAAATTATTCAAAGAAAATCACTTCTTTCCAAATAGCCAACTATTAATTCAAAATATAATAAATGAATGCAACATATGCAATTTGGCTAAAACAGAACACAGAAATACCAAAATGCCTTTTAAAATCACACCCAACCCTGAACATTGTCGAGACAAATTTGTGGTAGATATTTATTCATCTGAGGGAAAACATTACATCAGTTGCATTGACATTTATTCTAAATTCGCAACACTTGAACATATTAAAACAAAGGATTGGATAGAATGCAGGAACGCGCTAATGCGCATTTTTAATCAGTTAGGTAAACCCAAATTACTAAAGGCAGACAAAGACGGAGCTTTTACCAGCCTGACTTTAAAGCGATGGCTTGAAGCAGAAGGAATTGAATTACAACTCAACACGGCAAAAAACGGTGTAGCAGACGTTGAAAGACTACATAAGACAATAAATGAAAAAATCCGAATAATCAACTCATCCGATGATGAAGAAATAAAATTAAGCAAGATAGAGACAATTCTTTACACATACAACCATAAAATAAAACATGACACCACTGGACAAACACCTGCTCAAATATTCTTATACGCTGGGCACCCAATATTAGACACTCAAAATATTAAAGAAAGGAAAATAGATAAAATAAATGAAGATCGACAGGAATTTAACATTGACACTAGATACAGAAAAGGTCCACTTCAAAAGGGAAAATTAGAAAATCCATTTAAGGCAAATAAAAATGTAGAACAAATAGACGAAGACCATTACAAAATTACTAATCGAAATAGAGAAACCCAATACTACAAAACACAATTTAAGAAACAAAAGAAAACTAATGCCGTTAAACTTCCACAGGAACCTTCTGTACAATGATGTTGTTTCTATTATTCACCACGGGCCACACTCAACAAATTCAAATAACCAACCCAGATTCCGACCTTGGCTATTTACTTTTCTCAAGCATTCCAATTCAAATACCGGTAGTGTATGAACATCACTGTTTAAGAATTAATTTAACGGAAATCAATATTATCACTGAATCTTTTGGTAAAAAAATCACAAACTCGCCCAGAATGAAATATTTGTACAACAAACTATTGAAAGAATTAAATGGTATAAATATTCATCAGCAAAATAGGCAGAAACGGGGACTATTTGACATAATTGGTTCATCTTTTAAATTTCTATTTGGCACACTTGATGAAAATGATAGGGTAAAAATAAACAAAAAAATAGATATAATTGCAGAAAATTCAATTCAACTTCATAAATTAAATGATGTCGTAAAGTTTGTGAATGAAGGACTGGAGAAACTTACTAACTACGAAAATAACCGCAATAGTATTGACACACTTGTTTATGAACTCATGCAATTTATTGAGTACATTGAAGACATAGAAATGGGCATGCAACTTTCACGTCTTGGACTTTTTAATCCAAAGTTACTCAATTACGACAAACTAGAATGCATTAACAACCAAAATATACTTTTAATCAAAACATCAACTTGGATTGACCACAAAAATAACGAATTACTACTTATTTCACATATCCCTATTAACCACAAAATCATTAACACCATTAAAATAATTCCTTATCCCGACCATAATGGGTATCAGTTAGACTATTCAGATCAACAATCATATTTTGAAGATGAGAATAAAATTTATAATCAAGACAATAAAGAAGTTAATAATGAATGCATTAAAAATATAATTAAGCGCAAAAATCCAATTTGTAATTTTATACCAACTCTTTCAAAAGAAATGATTCAATACATTGAACCAAATATTATACTTACATGGAATCTACCTGAAACTACAATCGAACAAAATTGTCAAGAATTAAATGGCGAAATAAAAATAAATGGAAGCAAAATTATTAGAATAAAACAATGTAGAGTTAAGATTGGAAATGTTATTTTAAGCGAAAATTCGTTAAGTCCAGAATTTGATTTAACAGCATTGTATTCACCGATTAATGTAACCAAGATAAAGATAGTAGAACATAATGACGTTTTAAACCTAATTTCAGAAAATAATACCACACTTTACGTAATTATAACATTAGTAGTTATTGTTCTTATTATTTTTCTTCTCCTATCAAAATTTTGTACACTAAATCCACTTACCTTTTTATATACAAAAATTAGAAAACAAGCAAAAAATAATCAAGAACCACAACAAAAAATAGAACCGGCACAAAACGAGTTGCCTGCATTGTACCCTGAAATGCCAGCCCAAGCATAAGCAACCCTTTTTAAGGGGAGGGAAGTGACATATTCACATATTCACATACCAAGAAATAAGAATATGCAGTGTAAGCGATCCCACGCTGAATCAATGTAAACAATCCACATCCGGAGCAGGCGATGCTGCTCCTCAATAACATAAACAATTATTGCAATGACTAAGCCCCGCTCCCTGAGTGGCACTCTCGCTCTCAAACTTATGTACAACCAATATCCCAAACGGGCGTCTCGTCTCAAACTTATGTACAACCAATATCCCAAACGGGCGCTCTCGCTCCCAAACTAATGTAAACAAAGGGCAGCACAAGAAATATTTTTGTCACCAGTTTTTAGTCTTAAGCTGAGATCCATCAAATAAATACGTAAACTTCAATTCTTCGTGTGTTTGTACTCAAGCGTTGTCCTAAGTCTATCGACGGGACATTAATTCGACTCAACAATTAAAACATAAACATTTTACTATATAACTGATTCATCGGAAATGCCATATCTTTGGTGTTTGTAAAGTTAGAATGTTGGGATTTTCTAAGGGTTTTATATTTGGCTAATCAATCCGACATGCCGAATTTGATAAGGATCGGCCGACTATATCCTATAGCTGCCATATAACTGATTGATCGGAAATGCCATAACTTTGGTGTTTGTAAAGTTAGAATGTTGGGATTTTCTAAGGGTTTTATATTTGGCTAATCAATCCGACATGCCGAATTTGATAAGGATCGGCCGACTATATCCTATAGCTGCCATATAACTGATTGATCGGAAATGCCATAACTTTGGTGTTTGTAAAGTTAGAATGTTGAGATTTTCTATGGGTTTTATATTTGGCTAATCAATCCGACATGCCGAATTTCATAAGGATCGGCCGACTATATCCTATAGCTGCCATATAACTGATTGATCGGAAATGCCATAACTTTGGTGTTTGTCAAGTTAGGAAGTTGGGATTTTCTATGGGTTTTATATTTGGCCAATCAATCCGACATACCAAATTTCATAAGGATCGGCCGACTATATCCTATAGCTGCCATATAACTGATTGATCGGAAATGCCATAACTTTGGTGTTTGTAAAGTTAGGAAGTTGGGATTTTCTATGGGTGTTATATTTGGCCAGCCAATCCGACCTACCAAATTTCATAAGGATCGGCCGACTATATCCTATAGCTGCCATATAACTGAACGATTGGAAATGCCATAACTTTGGTTTTTTTTAAAGTTAGGAAGTTGGGATTTTTTATGAGTATTAAGAATGCATCATTTGAATAATTTTGGAGAATATAATTTATAGAGTATTCTGCAAGGGTATATCAACTTCGGCTCCGCCCGAAGCTAGCTTTCCTTTCTTGTTCAATTTAACTTTGATCAAATTTTTCACCCATTTTCATGTCAGTTATTTCTAATTTGACTTGTTTAACTTTGACCCAAAATTGAACTTCGAGAGTCCATAAATTTACCAAACTTAAGCCGATTCCAAAGTGGCATACCTCTAAAGACTTCTGATTCGATTCTCTAAAAATCTGCATTCAAATTTTTCAATTTAACGTTGATCAAATTTTTGACCCATTTTCATGTCAGTTATTTTTAGTTTTCCGAGGACTTGTAACAGAGTGACTCAAAATTGGACTTAGAGAGTCCATAACTTTATCAAACTTAAGCCGATTCCAAAGTGGCATACCTCTAAAGACTTCTGATTCGATTCTCTAAAAATCTGCATTCAAATTTTTCAATTTAACTTTGATCAAATTTTTCACCCATTTTCATGTCAGTTATTTCTAATTTGACTTGTTTAACTTTGACCCAAAATTGAACTTCGAGAGTCCATAACTTTACCAAGCTAAAGCCGATTGCAAAGTGGCATACCTCTAAAGACTTCTGATTCGATTCTCTAAAAATCTGCATTCAACTTTTTCAATTTAACGTCGATTAATATTTTGACCCATTTTCATGTCAGTTATTTCTAGATTTCCGAGGACTTGTAACAGAGTGACTAAAAATTTGACTTAGAGAGTCCATAACTTTACCAAACTTAAGCCGTTTCCAAAGTGGCATACCTCTAAAGACTTCTGATTCGATTCTCTAAAAATCTGCATTCAAATTTTTCAATTTAACGTCGATTAATATTTTGACCCATTTTCATGTCAGTTATTTCTAGATTTCCGAGGACTTGTAACAGAGTGACTAACAAGAAAGGAAAGCTAACTTCGGGCGGAGCCGAAGTTGATATACCCTTGCAGAATACTCTGTAAATTATATTCTCCAAAATTATTCATATGATGCATTCTTAATACTCATAAAAAATCCCAACTTTCTAACTTTAAAAACACCAAAGTTATGGCATTTCCAATCGTTCAGTTATATGGCAGCTATAGGATATAGTCGGCCGATCCTTATGAAATTTGGTAGGTCGGATTGGCTGGCCAAATATAACACCCATAGAAAATGCCAACTTCCTAACTTTACAAACACCAAAGTTATGGCATTTCCGATTAATCAGTTATATGGCAGCTATAGGATATAGTCGGCCGATCCTTATGAAATTCGGCATGTCGGATTGATTAGCCAAATACAAAACCCATAGAAAATCCCAACTTCCTAACTTTACAAACACCAAAGTTATGGCATTTCCGATCGTTCAGTTATATGGCAGCTATAGGATATAGTCGGCCGATCCCGGCCGTTCCGACTTATATACTGCGTGCAAAGGAAAGAAGGGTGTGTGCAAAGTTTCAATGCGTTGCACACTTTTGACCAAAATTATAATACCCTCTGCAAGGGTATAAAAATTGGACTTAGAGAGTCCATAACTTTACCAAACTTAAGCCGTTACCAAAGTGGCATACCTCTAAAGACTTCTGATTCGATTCTCTAAAAATCTGCATTCAAATTTTTATACACTTGCAGAGGGTATTATAATTTTGGTCAAAAGTGTGCAACGCAGTGAAGGAGACATCTCCGACCCTATAAAGTATATATATTCTTGATCAGGATCACCTCCTGAGTTGATATAGCCATGTCCGTCTGTCCGTCTGTCTGTCCGTCTGTCTGTCCGTCTGTCTGTTTCTACGCAAACTAGTCTCTCAGTTTTAAAGCTATCGAATTGAAACTTTGCACATACCCTTCTTTCCTTTGCACGCAGTATATATGTCGGAACGGCCGGGATCGGCCGACTATATCCTATAGCTGCCATATAACTGATTGATCGGAAATGCCATATCTTTGGTGTTTGTAAAGTTAGAATGTTGGGATTTTCTAAGGGTTTTATATTTGGCTAATCAATCCGACATGCCGAATTTCATAAGGATCGGCCGACTATATCCTATAGCTGCCATATAACTGATTGATCGGAAATGCCATAACTTTGGTGTTTGTAAAGTTAGAATGTTGGGATTTTCTATGGGTTTTATATTTGGCTAATCAATCCGACATGCCGAATTTCATAAGGATCGGCCGACTATATCCTATAGCTGCCATATAACTGAACGATTGGAAATGTCATAACTTTGGTGTTTTTAATGTCAGTTATTTCTAACTTGACTTGTTTAACTTTGACCCAAAATTGAACTTCGAGAGTCCATAACTTTACGAAGCTAAAGCCGATTGCAAAGTGGCATACCTCTAAAGACTTCTGATTCGATTCTCTAAAAATCTGCATTCAAATTTTTTCAATTTAACGTCGATTAACTTTTTGACCCATTTTCATGTCAGTTATTTCTAGATTTCCGAGGACTTGTAACAGAGTGACTAAAAATTGGACTTAGAGAGTCCATAACTTTACCAAACTTAAGCCGTTTCCAAAGTGGCATACCTCTAAAGACTTCTGATTCGATTCTCTAAAAATCTGCATTCAAATTTTTCAATTTAACGTTGATCAAATTTTTGACCCATTTTCATGTCAGTTATTTCTAATTTGACTTGTTTAACTTTGACCCAAAATTGAACTTCGAGAGTCCATAAATTTACCAAACTTAAGCCGATTCCAAAGTGGCATACCTCTAAAGACTTCTGATTCGATTCTCTAAAAATCTGCATTCAAAATTTTCAATTTAGCGTTGATCAAATTTTTGACCCATTTTCATGTCAGTTATTTTTAGTTTTCCGAGGACTTGTAACAGAGTGACTCAAAATTGGACTTAGAGAGTCCATAACTTTATCAAACTTAAGCCGATTCCAAAGTGGCATACCTCTAAAGACTTCTGATTCGATTCCCTAAAAATCTGCATTCAAATTTTTCAATTTAACGTTGATCAAATTTTTGACCCATTTTCATGTCAGTTATTTCTAATTTGACTTGTTTAACTTTGACCCAAAATTGAACTTCGAGAGTCCATAAATTTACCAAACTTAAGCCGATTCCAAAGTGGCATACCTCTAAAGACTTCTGATTCGATTCTCTAAAAATCTGCATTCAAATTTTTCAATTTAACGTTGATCAAATTTTTGACCCATTTTCATGTCAGTTATTTTTAGTTTTCCGAGGACTTGTAACAGAGTGACTCAAAATTGGACTTAGAGAGTCCATAACTTTATCAAACTTAAGCCGATTCCAAAGTGGCATACCTCTAAAGACTTCTGATTCGATTCTCTAAAAATCTGCATTCAAATTTTTATACCCTTGCAGAGGGTATTATAATTTTGGTCAAAAGTGTGCAACGCAGTAAAGGAGACATCTCCGACCCTATAAAGTATATATATTCTTGATCAGGATCACCTCCTGAGTTGATATAGCCATGTCCGTCTGTCCGTCTGTCCGTCTGTCCGTCTGTCCGTCTGTCTGTCCGTCTGTCTGTCCGTCTGTCTGTCCGTCTGTCTGTTTCTACGCGAACTAGTCTCTCAGTTTTAAAGATATCGAATTGAAACTTTGCACACACCCTTCTTTCCTTTGCACGCAGTATATAAGTCGGAACGGCCGGGATCGGCCGACTATATCCTATAGCTGCCATATAACTGAACGATCGGAAATGCCATAACTTTGGTGTTTTTAAAGTTAGAAAGTTGGGATTTTCTATGGGTTTTACATTTGGCCAATCAATTTGACGTACCAAATTTTATAAGGATCGGCCGACTATATCCTATAGCTGCCATATAACTGAACGATCGGAAATGCCACAACTTTGGTGTTTGTAAAGTTAGGAAGTTGGGATTTTCTATGGGTTTTACATTTGGCCAATCAATTTGACGTACCAAATTTTAAAAGGATCGGCCGACTATATCCTATAGCTGCCATATAACTGATTAATCGGAAATGCCATAACTTTGGTGTTTGTAAAGTTAGGAAGTTGGGATTTTCTATGGGTTTTATTTTGGGCCAATCAATCCGACCTACCAAACTTCATAAGGATCGGCCGACTATATCCTATAGCTGCCATATAACTGAACGATCGGAAATGCCATAACTTTGGTGTTTTTAAAGTTAGAAAGTTGGGATTTTCTATGGGTTTTACATTTGGCCAATCAATTTGACGTACCAAATTTTATAAGGATCGGCCGACTATATCCTATAGCTGCCATATAACTGAACGATCGGAAATGCCACAACTTTGGTGTTTGTAAAGTTAGGAAGTTGGGATTTTCTATGGGTTTTACATTTGGCCAATCAATTTGACGTACCAAATTTTAAAAGGATCGGCCGACTATATCCTATAGCTGCCATATAACTGATTAATCGGAAATGCCATAACTTTGGTGTTTGTAAAGTTAGGAAGTTGGGATTTTCTATGGGTTTTATTTTGGGCCAATCAATCCGACCTACCAAACTTCATAAGGATCGGCCGACTATATCCTATAGCTGCCATATAACTGAACGATTGGAAATGCCATAACTTTGGTGTTTTTAAAGTTAGGAAGTTGGGATTTTTTATGAGTATTAAGAATGCATCATATGAATAAATTTGGGGAATATATTTTACAGAGTATTCTGCAAGGGTATATCAACTTCGGCTCCGCCCGAAGTTAGCTTTCCTTTCTTGTTCAATTTAACTTTGATCAAATTTTTCACCCATTTTCATGTCAGTTATTTCTAATTTGACTTGTTTAACTTTGACCCAAAATTGAACTTCGAGAGTCCATAAATTTACCAAACTTAAGCCGATTCCAAAGTGGCATACCTCTAAAGACTTCTGATTCGATTCTCTAAAAATCTGCATTCAAATTTTTATACCCTTGCAGAGGGTATTATAATTTTGGTCAAAAGTGTGCAACGCAGTGAAGGAGACATCTCCGACCCTATAAAGTATATATATTCTTGATCAGGATCACCTCCTGAGTTGATATAGCCATGTCCGTCTGTCCGTCTGTCCGTCTGTCTGTCCGTCTGTCTGTCTGTTTCTACGCGAACTAGTCTCTCAGTTTTAAAGATATCGAATTGAAACTTTACACACACCCTTCTTTCCTTTGCACGCAGTATATAAGTCGGAACGGCCGGGATCGGCCGACTATATCCTATAGCTGCCATATAACTGAACGATCGGAAATGCCATAACTTTGGTGTTTGTAAAGTTAGGAAGTTGGGATTTTCTATGGGTTTTGTATTTGGCTAATCAATCCGACATGCCGAGTTTCATAAGGATCGGCCGACTATATCCTATAGCTTCCATATAACCGATTGATCGGAAATGCCATAACTTTGGTGTTTGTAAAGTTAGAATGTTGGTATGGGTTTTATATTTGGCTAATCAATCCGAAATGCCGAATTTCATAAGGATCGGCCGACTATATCCTATAGCTGCCATATAACTGAACGATTGGAAATGTCATAACTTAGGTGTTTTTAAAGTTAGGAAGTTGGGATTTTTTATGAGTATTAAGAATGCATCATATGAATAATTTTGGAGAATATAATTTACAGAGTATTCTGCAAGGGTATATCAACTTCGGCTCTGCCCAAAGTTAGCTTTCCTTTCTTGTTCAATTTAACGTTGATCAAATTTTTGACCCATTTTCATGTCAGTTATTTTTAGTTTTCCGAGGACTTGTAACAGAGTGACTCAAAATTGGACTTAGAGAGTCCATAACTTTATCAAACTTAAGCCGATTCCAAAGTGGCATACCTCTAAAGACTTCTGATTCGATTCTCTAAAAATCTGCATTCAAATTTTTATACCCTTGCAGAGGGTATTATAATTTCAGTCAAAAGTTTGCAACGCAGTGAAGGAGACATTTCCGACCCTATAAAGTATATATATTCTTGATCAGCATCACCAGGAGAGTCGATCTAGCCATGTCCGTCTGTCCGTCCGTCTGTCCGTCTGTCCGTCTGTCCGTCCGTTTCTACGCAAACTAGTCCCTCAGTTTTAAAGCTATCTGCTTGAAACTTTCCCAAAAGTTGTCTTTCTATTGCAGGTAGTATATAAGTCGGAACGAGCCGGATCGGGCGACTATATCATATAGCTGCCATATAACTGAACGATCGGAAAAGCCATAACTTTGGTGTTTTTAAAGTTAGGAAGTTGGGATTTGCTATGGGTTTTATTTTTGGCTAATCAATCCGACCTGCTAAATTTCATAAGGATCGGACGACTATATCCTATAGCCGCCATATAACTGATTGATCGGAAATGCCATAGCTTTGGTGTTTGTAAAGTTAGGAAGTTGGGATTTTCTATGGGTTTTATTTTTGGCCAATCAATCCGACCTACCAAATTTCAAAAGGATCGGCCGACTATATCTTATAGCTGCTATATAACTGATTGATCGGAAATGCCATAACTTTGCTGTTTGTTAAGTTAGGAAGTTGGGACTTTTTATGAGTATTAAGAATGCATCATATGAATAATTTTGGAGAATATAATTTATAGAATATTCTGCAAGGGTATATCAACTTCGGCTCCGCCCGAAGTTAGCTTTCCTTTCTTGTTCAATTTAACTTTGATCAAATTTTTCACCCATTTTCATGTCAGTTATTTCTAATTTGACTTGTTTAACTTTGACCCAAAATAGGACTTAGAGAGTCCATAACTTAAGTAAACTTAAGCCGATTCCAAAGGTGCATACCTCTAAAGACTTCTGATTCGATTCTCTAAAAATCTGCATTCAAATTTGTATACCCTTGCAGAGGGTATTATAATTTTGGTCAAAAGTGTGCAACGCAGTGAAGGAGACATCTCCGACCCTATAAAGTATATATATTCGTGATCAGGATCACCTCCTGAGTTGATATAGCCATGTCCGTCTGTCCGTCTGTCTGTCCGTCTGTCTGTTTCTACGCGAACTAGTCTGTCAGTTTTTAAGATATCGAATTGAAACTTTGCACACACCCTTCTTTCCTTTGCACGCAGTATATAAGTCGGAACGGCCGGGATCGGCCGACTATATCCTATAGCTGCCATATAACTGATTCATCGGAAATGCCATATCTTTGGTGTTTGTAAAGTTAGAATGTTGGGATTTTCTATGGGTTTTATATTTGGCTAATCAATCCGACATGCCGAATTTCATAAGGATCGGCCGACTATATCCTATAGCTGCCATATAACTGAACGATTGGAAATGTCATAACTTTGGTGTTTTTAATGTCAGTTATTTCTAACTTGACTTGTTTAACTTTGACCCAAAATTGAACTTCGAGAGTCCATAACTTTACGAAGCTAAAGCCGATTGCAAAGTGGCATACCTCTAAAGACTTCTGATTCGATTCTCTAAAAATCTGCATTCAAATTTTTCAATTTAACGTCGATTAACTTTTTGACCCATTTTCATGTCAGTTATTTCTAGATTTCCGAGGACTTGTAACAGAGTGACTAAAAATTGGACTTAGAGAGTCCATAACTTTACCAAACTTAAGCCGTTTCCAAAGTGGCATACCTCTAAAGACTTCTGATTCGATTCTCTAAAAATCTGCCTTCAAATTTTTATACCCTTGCAGAGGGTATTATAATTTTGGTCAAAAGTGTGCAACGCAGTGAAGGAGACATCTCCGACCCTATAAAGTATATATATTCTTGATCAGGATCACCTCCTGAGTTGATATAGCCATGTCCGTCTGTCCGTCTGTCCGTCTGTCTGTCCGTCTGTCTGTTTCTACGCGAACTAGTCTCTCAGTTTTAAAGATATCGAATTCAAACTTTGCACACACCCTTCTTTCCTTTGCACGCAGTATATAAGTCGGAACGGCCGGGATCGGCCGGCTATATCCTATAGCTGCCATATAACTGATTGATCGGAAATGCCATAACTTTGGTGTTTGTCAAGTTAGGAAGTTGGGATTTTCTATGGGTTTTATATTTTGCCAATCAATCCGACATACCAAATTTCATAAGGATCGGCCGACTATATCCTATAGCTGCCATATAACTGATTGATCGGAAATGCCATAACTTTGGTGTTTGTAAAGTTAGGAAGTTGGGATTTTCTATGGGTGTTATATTTGGCCAGCCAATCCGACCTACCAAATTTCATAAGGATCGGCCGACTATATCCTATAGCTGCCATATAACTGAACGATTGGAAATGCCATAACTTTGGTTTTTTTTAAAGTTAGGAAGTTGGGATTTTTTATGAGTATTAAGAATGCATCATATGAATAATTTTGGAGAATATAATTTATAGAGTATTCTGCAAGGGTATATCAACTTCGGCTCCGCCCGAAGTTAGCTTTCCTTTCTTGTTCAATTTAACTTTGATCAAATTTTTCACCCATTTTCATGTCAGTTATTTCTAATTTGACTTGTTTAACTTTGACCCAAAATTGAACTTCGAGAGTCCATAAATTTACCAAACTTAAGCCGATTCCAAAGTGGCATACCTCTAAAGACTTCTGATTCGATTCTCTAAAAATCTGCATTCAAATTTTTCAATTTAACGTTGATCAAATTTTTGACCCATTTTCATGTCAGTTATTTTTAGTTTTCCGAGGACTTGTAACAGAGTGACTCAAAATTGGACTTAGAGAGTCCATAACTTTATCAAACTTAAGCCGATTCCAAAGTGGCATACCTCTAAAGACTTCTGATTCGATTCTCTAAAAATCTGCGTTCAAATTTTTATACCCTTGCAGAGGGTATTATAATTTTGGTCAAAAGTGTGCAACACAGTGAAGGAGACATCTCCGACCCTATAAAGTATATATATTCTTGATCAGGATCACCTCCTGAGTTGATATAGCCATGTCCGTCTGTCCGTCTGTCCGTCTGTCCGTCTGTCTGTTTCTACGCAAACTAGTCTCTCAGTTTTAAAGCTATCGGATTGAAACTTTGCACACACCCTTCTTTCCTTTGCACGCAGTATATAAGTCGGAACGGCCGGGATCGGCCGACTATATCCTATAGCTGCCATATAACTGATTGATCGGAAATGCCATAACTTTCGTGTTTGTAAAGTTAGGAAGTTGGGATTTTCTATGGGTTTTATATTTGGCCAATCAATCCAACCTACCAAATTTCATAAGGATCGGCCGACTATATCCTATAGCTGCCATATAACTGATTGATCGGAAATGCCATAACTTTGGTGTTTGTAAAGTTAGAAAGCTGGGATTTTCTATGGGTTTTATATTTGGCCAATCAATCCGACCCACCAAATTTCATAAGGATCGGCCGACTATATCCTATAGCTGCCATATAACTGAATGATCGGAAATGCCATAACTTTGGTGTTTGTTAAGTTAGGAAGTTGGGATTTTCTATGGATTTTATTTTTGGCCAATCAATCCGACCTACCAAATTTCATAAGGATCGGCCGACTATATCCTATAGCTGCCATATAACTGATTGATCGGAAATGCCATAACTTTGGTGTTTGTAAAGTTAGGAAGTTGGGATTTTCTATGGATTTTATTTTTGGCCAATCAATCCGACCTATCAAATTTCATAAGGATCGGCCGACTATATCCTATAGCTGCCATATAACTGAACGATTGGAAATGCCATAACTTTGTTGTTGTTAAAGTTAGGAAGTTCGGATTTTTTATGAGTATTAAGAATGCATCATATGAATAATTTTGGAGAATATAATTTACAGAGTATTCTGCAAGGGTATATCAACTTCGGCTCCGCCCGAAGTTAGCTTTCCTTTCTTGTTCAATTTAACTTTGATCAAATTTTTCACCCATTTTCATGTCAGTTATTTCTAATTTGACTTGTTTAACTTTGACCCAAAATTGAACTTCGAGAGTCCATAAATTTACCAAACTTAAGCCGATTCCAAAGTGGCATACCTCTAAAGACTTCTGATTCGATTCTCTAAAAATCTGCATTCAACTTTTTCAATTTAACGTCGATTAATATTTTGACCCATTTTCATGTCAGTTATTTCTAGATTTCCGAGGACTTGTAACAGAGTGACTAAAAATTTGACTTAGAGAGTCCATAACTTTACCAAACTTAAGCCGTTTCCAAAGTGGCATACCTCTAAAGACTTCTGATTCGATTCTCTAAAAATCTGCATTCAAATTTTTCAATTTAACGTTGATCAAATTTTTGACCCATTTTCATGTCAGTTATTTCTAATTTGACTTGTTTAACTTTCACCCAAAATTGAACTTCGAGAGTCCATAAATTTACCAAACTTAAGCCGATTCCAAAGTGGCATACCTCTAAAGACTTCTGATTCGATTCTCTAAAAATCTGCATTCAAATTTTTCAATTTAACGTCGATTAATATTTTGACCCATTTTCATGTCAGTTATTTCTAGATTTCCGAGGACTTGTAACAGAGTGACTAAAAATTGGACTTAGAGAGTCCATAACTTTACCAAACTTAAGCCGTTTCCAAAGTGGCATACCTCTAAAGACTTCTGATTCGATTCTCTAAAAATCTGCATTCAAATTTTTCAATTTAACGTCGATTAATATTTTGACCCATTTTCATGTCAGTTATTTCTAGATTTCCGAGGACTTGTAACAGAGTGACTAAAAATTGGACTTAGAGAGTCCATAACTTTACCAAACTTAAGCCGTTTCCAAAGTGGCATACCTCTAAAGACTTCTGATTCGATTCTCTAAAAATCTGCATTCAAATTTTTCAATTAAACGTCGATTAATATGTTGACCCATTTTCATGTCAGTTATTTCTAGATTTCCGAGGACTTGTAACAGAGTGACTAACAAGAAAGGAAAGCTAACTTCGGGCGGAGCCGAAGTTGATATACCCTTGCAGAATACTCTGTAAATTATATTCTCCAAAATTATTCATATGATGCATTCTTAATACTCATAAAAAATCCCAACTTTCTAACTTTAAAAACACCAAAGTTATGGCATTTCCAATCGTTCAGTTATATGGCAGCTATAGGATATAGTCGGCCGATCCTTATGAAATTTGGTAGGTCGGATTGGCTGGCCAAATATAACACCCATAGAAAATGCCAACTTCCTAACTTTACAAACACCAAAGTTATGGCATTTCCGATTAATCAGTTATATGGCAGCTATAGGATATAGTCGGCCGATCCTTATGAAATTCGGCATGTCGGATTGATTAGCCAAATACAAAACCCATAGAAAATCCCAACTTCCTAACTTTACAAACACCAAAGTTATGGCATTTCCGATCGTTCAGTTACATGGCAGCTATAGGATATAGTCGGCCGATCCCGGCCGTTCCGACTTATATACTGCGTGCAAAGGAAAGAAGGGTGTGTGCAAAGTTTCAATTCGAAATCTTTAAAACTGAGAGACTAGTTCGCGTAGAAACAGACAGACGGACAGACAGACGGACAGACAGACGGACAGACGGACAGACGGACATGGCTATATCAACTCAGGAGGTGATCCTGATCAAGAATATATATACTTTATAGGGTCGGAGATGTCTCCTTCACTGCGTTGCACACTTTTGACCAAAATTATAATACCCTCTGCAAGGGTATAAAAATTGGACTTAGAGAGTCCATAACTTTACCAAACTTAAGCCGTTACCAAAGTGGCATACCTCTAAAGACTTCTGATTCGATTCTCTAAAAATCTGCATTCAAATTTTTATACACTTGCAGAGGGTATTATAATTTTGGTCAAAAGTGTGCAACGCAGTGAAGGAGACATCTCCGACCCTATAAAGTATATATATTCTTGATCAGGATCACCTCCTGAGTTGATATAGCCATGTCCGTCTGTCCGTCTGTCTGTCCGTCTGTCTGTCCGTCTGTCTGTCCGTCTGTCTGTTTCTACGCAAACTAGTCTCTCAGTTTTAAAGCTATCGAATTGAAACTTTGCACATACCCTTCTTTCCTTTGCACGCAGTATATATGTCGGAACGGCCGGGATCGGCCGACTATATCCTATAGCTGCCATATAACTGATTGATCGGAAATGCCATATCTTTGGTGTTTGTAAAGTTAGAATGTTGGGATTTTCTAAGGGTTTTATATTTGGCTAATCAATCCGACATGCCGAATTTCATAAGGATCGGCCGACTATATCCTATAGCTGCCATATAACTGATTGATCGGAAATGCCATAACTTTGGTGTTTGTAAAGTTAGAATGTTGGGATTTTCTATGGGTTTTATATTTGGCTAATCAATCCGACATGCCGAATTTCATAAGGATCGGCCGACTATATCCTATAGCTGCCATATAACTGAACGATTGGAAATGTCATAACTTTGGTGTTTTTAATGTCAGTTATTTCTAACTTGACTTGTTTAACTTTGACCCAAAATTGAACTTCGAGAGTCCATAACTTTACGAAGCTAAAGCCGATTGCAAAGTGGCATACCTCTAAAGACTTCTGATTCGATTCTCTAAAAATCTGCATTCAAATTTTTCAATTTAGCGTTGATCAAATTTTTGACCCATTTTCATGTCAGTTATTTTTAGTTTTCCGAGGACTTGTAACAGAGTGACTCAAAATTGGACTTAGAGAGTCCATAACTTTATCAAACTTAAGCCGATTCCAAAGTGGCATACCTCTAAAGACTTCTGATTCGATTCCCTAAAAATCTGCATTCAAATTTTTCAATTTAACGTTGATCAAATTTGTGACCCATTTTCATGTCAGTTATTTCTAATTTGACTTGTTTAACTTTGACCCAAAATTGAACTTCGAGAGTCCATAAATTTACCAAACTTAAGCCGATTCCAAAGTGGCATACCTCTAAAGACTTCTGATTCGATTCTCTAAAAATCTGCATTCAAATTTTTCAATTTAACGTTGATCAAATTTTTGACCCATTTTCATGTCAGTTATTTTTAGTTTTCCGAGGACTTGTAACAGAGTGACTCAAAATTGGACTTAGAGAGTCCATAACTTTATCGAACTTAAGCCGATTCCAAAGTGGCATACCTCTAAAGACTTCTGATTCGATTCTCTAAAAATCTGCATTCAAATTTTTCAATTTAACTTTGATCAAATTTTTCACCCATTTTCATGTCAGTTATTTCTAATTTGACTTGTTTAACTTTGACCCAAAATTGAACTTCGAGAGTCCATAAATTTACCAAACTTAAGCCGATTCCAAAGTGGCATACCTCTAAAGACTTCTGATTCGATTCTCTAAAAATCTGCATTCAAATTTTTATACCCTTGCAGAGGGTATTATAATTTTGGTCAAAAGTGTGCAACGCAGTGAAGGAGACATCTCCGACCCTATAAAGTATATATATTCTTGATCAGGATCACCTCCTGAGTTGATATAGCCATGTCCGTCTGTCCGTCTGTCCGTCTGTCTGTCCGTCTGTCTGTCCGTCTGTCTGTCCGTCTGTCTGTTTCTACGCGAACTAGTCTCTCAGTTTTGAAGATATCGAATTGAAACTTTACACACACCCTTCTTTCCTTTGCACGCAGTATATAAGTCGGAACGGCCGGGATCGGCCGACTATATCCTATAGCTGCCATATAACTGAACGATCGGAAATGCCATAACTTTGGTGTTTGTAAAGTTAGGAAGTTGGGATTTTCTATGGGTTTTGTATTTGGCTAATCAATCCGACATGCCGAGTTTCATAAGGATCGGCCGACTATATCCTATAGCTTCCATATAACCGATTGATCGGAAATGTCATAACTTAGGTGTTTTTAAAGTTAGGAAGTTGGGATTTTTTATGAGTATTAAGAATGCATCATATGAATAATTTTGGAGAATATAATTTACAGAGTATTCTGCAAGGGTATATCAACTTCGGCTCTGCCCAAAGTTAGCTTTCCTTTCTTGTTCAATTTAACGTTGATCAAATTTTTGACCCATTTTCATGTCAGTTATTTTTAGTTTTCCGAGGACTTGTAACAGAGTGACTCAAAATTGGACTTAGAGAGTCCATAACTTTATCAAACTTAAGCCGATTCCAAAGTGGCATACCTCTAAAGACTTCTGATTCGATTCTCTAAAAATCTGCATTCAAATTTTTCAATTTAACTTTGATCAAATTTTTCACCCATTTTCATGTCAGTTATTTCTAATTTGACTTGTTTAACTTTGACCCAAAATAGGACTTAGAGAGTCCATAACTTAACTAAACTTAAGCCGATTCCAAAGTGGCATACCTCTAAAGACTTCTGATTCGATTCTCTAAAAATCTGCATTCAAATTTTTCAATTTAACGTCGATTAATATTTTGACCCATTTTCATGTCAGTTATTTCTAGATTTCCGAGGACTTGTAACAGAGTGACTAAAAATTGGACTTAGAGAGTCCATAACTTTACCAAACTTAAGCCGTTTCCAAAGTGGCATACCTCTAAAGACTTCTGATGCGATTCTCTAAAAATCTGCATTCAAATTTTTATACCCTTGCAGAGGGTATTATAATTTTGGTCAAAAGTGTGCAACGCAGTGAAGGAGACATCTCCGACCCTATAAAGTATATATATTCTTGATCAGGATCACCTCCTGAGTTGATATAGCCATGTCCGTCTGTCCGTCTGTCCGTCTGTCTGTTTCTACGCGAACTAGTCTCTCAGTTTTAAAGATATCGAATTGAAACTTTACACACACCCTTCTTTCCTTTGCACGCAGTATATAAGTCGGAACGGCCGGGATCGGCCGACTATATCCTATAGCTGCCATATAACTGAACGATCGGAAATGCCATAACTTTGGTGTTTGTAAAGTTAGGAAGTTGGGATTTTCTATGGGTTTTGTATTTGGCTAATCAATCCGACATGCCGAGTTTCATAAGGATCGGCCGACTATATCCTATAGCTTCCATATAACCGATTGATCGGAAATGCCATAACTTTGGTGTTTGTAAAGTTAGAATGTTGGTATGGGTTTTATATTTGGCTAATCAATCCGAAATGCCGAATTTCATAAGGATCGGCCGACTATATCCTATAGCTGCCATATAACTGAACGATTGGAAATGTCATAACTTAGGTGTTTTTAAAGTTAGGAAGTTGGGATTTTTAATGAGTATTAAGAATGCATCATATGAATAATTTTGGAGAATATAATTTACAGAGTATTCTGCAAGGGTATATCAACTTCGGCTCTGCCCAAAGTTAGCTTTCCTTTCTTGTTCAATTTAACGTTGATCAAATTTTTGACCCATTTTCATGTCAGTTATTTTTAGTTTTCCGAGGACTTGTAACAGAGTGACTCAAAATTGGACTTAGAGAGTCCATAACTTTATCAAACTTAAGCCGATTCCAAAGTGGCATACCTCTAAAGACTTCTGATTCGATTCTCTAAAAATCTGCATTCAAATTTTTCAATTTAACTTTGATCAAATTTTTCACCCATTTTCATGTCAGTTATTTCTAATTTGACTTGTTTAACTTTGACCCAAAATAGGACTTAGAGAGTCCATAACTTAACTAAACTTAAGCCGATTCCAAAGTGGCATACCTCTAAAGACTTCTGATTCGATTCTCTAAAAATCTGCATTCAAATTTTTCAATTTAACGTCGATTAATATTTTGACCCATTTTCATGTCAGTTATTTCTAGATTTCCGAGGACTTGTAACAGAGTGACTAAAAATTGGACTTAGAGAGTCCATAACTTTACCAAACTTAAGCCGTTTCCAAAGTGGCATACCTCTAAAGACTTCTGATTCGATTCTCTAAAAATCTGCATTCAAATTTTTATACCCTTGCAGAGGGTATTATAATTTTGGTCAAAAGTGTGCAACGCAGTGAAGGAGACATCTCCGACCCTATAAAGTATATATATTCTTGATCAGGATCACCTCCTGAGTTGATATAGCCATGTCCGTCTGTCCGTCTGTCCGTCTGTCTGTCCGTCTGTCTGTCCGTCTGTCTGTCCGTCTGTCTGTCCGTCTGTCTGTTTCTACGCGAACTAGTCTCTCAGTTTTAAAGATATCGAATTGAAACTTTACACACACCCTTCTTTCCTTTGCACGCAGTATATAAGTCGGAACGGCCGGGATCGGCCGACTATATCCTATAGCTGCCATATAACTGAACGATCGGAAATGCCATAACTTTGGTGTTTGTAAAGTTAGGAAGTTGGGATTTTCTATGGGTTTTGTATTTGGCTAATCAATCCGACATGCCGAGTTTCATAAGGATCGGCCGACTATATCCTATAGCTTCCATATAACCGATTGATCGGAAATGCCATAACTTTGGTGTTTGTAAAGTTAGAATGTTGGTATGGGTTTTATATTTGGCTAATCAATCCGAAATGCCGAATTTCATAAGGATCGGCCGACTATATCCTATAGCTGCCATATAACTGAACGATTGGAAATGTCATAACTTAGGTGTTTTTAAAGTTAGGAAGTTGGGATTTTTTATGAGTATTAAGAATGCATCATATGAATAATTTTGGAGAATATAATTTACAGAGTATTCTGCAAGGGTATATCAACTTCGGCTCTGCCCAAAGTTAGCTTTCCTTTCTTGTTTTAAAGTAAGAAAGTTGTGATTTTTTATGAGTATGAATAATTTTGGAGAATATAATTTACAGAGTATTCTGCAAGGGTATATCAACTTCGGCTTCGCTCGAAGTTAGCTTTCCTTTCTTGTTATACCCTTGCAGAGGGTATTATAATTTTGGTCAGAAGTGTGCAACGCAGTGAAGGAGACATCTCCGACCCTATAAAGTATATATATTCTTGATCAGGATCACCTCCTGAGTTGATATAGCCATGTCCGTCTGTCCGTCTGTTTGTCCGTCTGTCTGTCCGTCTGTCTGTCCGTCTGTCTGTTTCTACGCAAACTAGTCTCTCAGTTTTAAAGCTATCGAACTGAAACTTTGCACACACCCTTCTTTCCTTTGCACGCAGTATATAAGTCGGAACGGACGGGATCGGCCGACTATATCCTATAGCTGCCATATAACTGATTGATCGGAAATGCCATAACTTTGGTGTTTGTAAAGTAAGGAAGCTGGGACTTCCTATGGGTTTTATATTTGGCCAATCAATCCGACCTACCAAATTTCATAAGGATCGGCCGACTATATCCTATAGCTGCCATATAACTGAACGATTGGAAATGCCATAACTTTGGTGTTTGCAAAGCTAGGAAGCTGGGACTTCCTATGGGTTTTAGATTTGACCAATCAATCCGACCTACCGAATTTCATAAGGATCGGCCGACTATATCCTTTAGCTGCCATATAACTGATTGATCGGAAATGTCATAACTTTGGTGTTTGTTAAGTTAGGAAGTTGGGATTTTCTATGGGCTTTATTTTTGGCCAATCAATTCGGCCTATCAAATTTCATAAGGATCGGCCGACTATATCCTATAGCTGCCATATAACTGAACGATTGGAAATGCCATAACTTTGGTTTTTTTAAAGTAAGAAAGTTGTGATTTTTTATGAGTATTAAAAATGCATCATATGAATAATTTTGGAGAATATAATTTACAGAGTATTCTGCAAGGGTATATCAACTTCGGCTTCGCTCGAAGTTAGCTTTCCTTTCTTGTTCAATTTAACTTTGATCAAATTTTTCACCCATTTTCATGTCAGTTATTTCTAATTTGACTTGTTTAACTTTGACCCAAAATTGAACTTCGAGAGTCCATAACTTTACCAAGCTAAAGCCGATTGCAAAGTGGCATACCTCTAAAGACTGCTGATTCGATTCTCTAAAAATCTGCATTCAAAATTTTCAATTTAACGTCGATTAATATTTTGACCCATTTTCATGTCAGTTATTTCTAGATTTCCGAGGACTTGTAACAGAGTGACTAAAAATTGGATATAGAGATTCCATAACTTTACCAAACTTAAGCCGTTTCCAAAGTAGCATACCTCTAAAGACTTCTGATTCGATTCTCTAAAAATCTGCATTCAAATTTTTCAATTTAACGTTGATCAAATCTGCATTCAAATTTTTCAATTTAACTTTGATCAAATTTTTCACCCATTTTCATGTCAGTTATTTCTAATTTGACTTGTTTAACTTTGACCCAAAATTGAACTTCGAGAGTCCATAACTTTACCAAGCTAAGGCCGATTGCAAAGTGGCATACCTCTAAAGACTTCTGATTCGATTCTCTACAAATCTGCATTCAAATTTTTCAATTTAACGTCGATTAATATTTTGACCCATTTTCATGTCAGTTATTTCTAGATTTCCGAGGACTTGTAACAGAGTGACTAAAAATTGGACTTAGAGAGTCCATAACTTTACCAAACTTAAGCCGTTTCCAAAGTGGCATACCTCTAAAGACTTCTGATTCGATTCTCTAAAAATCTGCATTCAAATTTTTATACCCTTGCAGAGGGTATTATAATTTTGGTCAAAAGTGTGCAACGCAGTGAAGGAGACATCTCCGACCCTATAAAGTATATATATTCTTGATCAGGATCACCTCCTGAGTTGATATAGCCATGTCCGTCTGTCCGTCTGTCTGTCCTTCTGTCTGTCCGTCTGTCTGTTTCTACGCAAACTAGTCTCTCAGTTTTAAAGCTATCGAATTGAAACTTTGCACATACCCTTCTTTCCTTTGCACGCAGTATATATGTCGGAACGGCCGGGATCGGCCGACTATATCCTATAGCTGCCATATAACTGATTGATCGGAAATGCCATATCTTTGGTGTTTGTAAAGTTAGAATGTTGGGATTTTCTAAGGGTTTTATATTTGGCTAATCAATCCGACATGCCGAATTTCATAAGGATCGGCCGACTATATCCTATAGCTGCCATATAACTGATTGATCGGAAATGCCATAACTTTGGTGTTTGTAAAGTTAGAATGTTGGGTTTTTCTATGGGTTTTATATTTGGCTTATCAATCCGACATGCCGAATTTCATAAAGATCGGCCGACTATATCCTATAGCTGCCATATAACTGAACGATTGGAAATGTCATAACTTTGGTGTTTTTAATGTCAGTTATTTCTAACTTGACTTGTTTAACTTTGACCCAAAATTGAACTTCGAGAGTCCATAACTTTACGAAGCTAAAGCCGATTGCAAAGTGGCATACCTCTAAAGACTTCTGATTCGATTCTCTAAAAATCTGCATTCAAATTTTTCAATTTAACGTCGATTAACTTTTTGACCCATTTTCATGTCAGTTATTTCTAGATTTCCGAGGACTAGTAACAGAGTGACTAAAAATTGGACTTACAGAGTCCATAACTTTACCAAACTTAAGCCGTTTCCAAAGTGGCATACCTCTAAAGACTTCTGATTCGATTCGTTAAAAATCTGCATTCAAATTTTTCAATTTAACGTTGATCAAATTTTTGACCCATTTTCATGTCAGTTATTTCTAATTTGACTTGTTTAACTTTGACCCAAAATTGAACTTCGAGAGTCCATAAATTTACCAAACTTAAGCCGATTCCAAAGTGGCATACCTCTAAAGACTTCTGATTCGATTCTCTAAAAATCTGCATTCAAATTTTTCAATTTAACGTCGATTAATATTTTGACCCATTTTCATGTCAGTTATTTTTAGTTTTTCTAGGATAAGAAAAAGAGAGACAAAAAAAATAATTAAAAAAAAAAAAAATTTATTAAAAAAAAAACCCATAAAACAACCAATAAAACCAAAAAATAACTTTTTATTTTTATAAAAAAATTTCATTTATTTTTTTTTTTCTATAAAAAAATTTTTTTTTTTTTAATTAAATGTAAAAAAAAAAAAAAGAAAACCCCCCCCCCATAAAAAATTTATTTTTTTAATTAAGAACCCCCCCACAAAAAAAAAAATCTACTCTCCTCCCCCCCTTCCCCTCTTTCCTCCCCTTTTTTCTTTTTCTTATTCACCAAAATTACAATTTTAATTTTAAAAAAAAAAAAAAAAACTTATTCTTTTCCTTTTTTTACTTATAATAGTTTTATTTTATTTTTTTTGTTGGGATTCAAAAAAAATATTCAGATAAGATTTAAATAAACAGTTGATGTGTTCGCTTTGGTTGTTCCAAACGGAATAATTTTATTGTGGCTTGAGATTCAAATCAAACCTCCGCCAAAGAATTTTATGTGTTTTACAATTATGTATGTGTGTGTAAGTAAATGCTAACAAAGTATTTTCTAGAGCTCTGCTGAGTGGGTGTCGTTTAGCAACATCCTGCCTTGTGCTGATGTTGCATTTCTTATGTGGGACAACGAACGGCTAGCTGCCGGTCACTGTCCAGTTGAAAGAGGGTAGCACGGGGAGGTTTAGGCGGTGGCGTAGTCGATGGTACCGGTATGGTAACTCCTCCCCCCTAGAATGGAGCGATGGCCACATCTGTGGTATATCCAGAGCGACATTGTGCAGAGAAGCATTGGGGGTGAAGATTGTTTTTGTTTTTCTAATTCTCCATATTACCAGTACTGTTATCGTTAGAAGCACCAACATACCGTATATTACAGAAAAATGTGTTTCCTGTACTTTTCCTATGTACACTACTTTTTTGAGGTTTCTCATATCTTCGAGATGTAACACTTCTAGGTTTAACTCCTGTTTGGTGTTATTTATAAGTATCTGTTTACTTATTGCAGTGGTAAGTACTATATGGTCCTCTTTATGTTCCATAACTTGGCCATCATACTTTATGCCATTTATTTCGATCGAACAGTTTGCATATTTGATTGCTAATGCCCCCGATACTGTAATATCTTCTCCACACGTGTTGTTTACAGGTAAGTTCAAGGCGTTGAAAATGAATATGTGTCCATCCTCAGGTGCCAAAACCATTTCTCTCCCCTCTAGATTTACTGAATCGCATATTGGTGGTTTGTTCGTTAAAATCTTCCTCAAGCACTCCTTTCCTTTTATCTCAACACCCAACTCTTCACTCTCGCAAATAAAAGTTTCATGAACTTTTGAACATTGGTTGTTAAAAAAGCTTATTTTATACTTATTAATTGCTACATAATTTGGTATTACTAATAAATGTGTCCCATTAATTGGAATTGGTATAACATGATATAATTGATAGACATTTGGCTCAAAAATTGGAGCTCTTACCCTAAATATTATGTCTGTTTCATTTATTTGTGCCTGTATATTTATTAGTTCATATACTTGTTCATTTGAAACAATTTTGAGCCCTTGACTCTCGACAAACCGTATAATTCTATCTAATTCTGTCTCTGCTAAAATGAATTTAGGCACAATGCGAAGTTTTGCTAATAATATGCTCTCCGCAATATTGTTCAAGTGCACTGCTAACAAATCAATACTGTAACTTATCCTATTCAAATGCTGGAGCATATGTATTTCATTGTGCTCTTGTGTTAGTTCCTTAAATACGTTATTCTTATAATTTTTTATAAACAAATTTATATCTTCCTGCTCCTTATTTATGTGCTTAGTAATTTTCGTAAACCTACTCAAGGTTTCCTGATAAAAGGTTCTTTGCTCGTCCGCTTCTTGTGTAAGAAACCTTGTTTCGTTTCTTAATTCTTTTAATCTATTTCCTATTTTCTCCTCATCATACGCGTCCATATTTCCCGAAACTATTTTTATCATGCTTCCTAACCCATTAAAAATTCCTCTTTTGACCCTACTTCTTGGTCTAAGTATTTCTAGCTTCTCCTTCACCTGGTACAATTTTTCCTTAACCACCTGGACTGCCTCACCTGAGAATCTAACATTCTCTATGTCTAACAACGCGTTTTCAATCTGTGCAATATTACCTTCGTAGTCTTTAAAGTTTATTATATGGTCGAACGTCTTCGCTCCGACCATTACTCTTGCTTTTCCCAGTTCCATTTTTACGATCGCTTCTTCTCGTTTTAGTGTTTGCACGTCCATTGTCTGTCCATGGACCAATATGCACCTGTAACCGTGATTGATTAGTTTTTATTTTGTTTAATTCTTTTTTTAATTTTGGATTTATGTATCTTTTGTTTCCTTTTTGTAACGAATGTAACCCCATTATCCTCATCTACTGTGTGCTCCGTAAACCTAGGTGTTAGCTTATTTCTTCTATTCTCCTTCCTATGAACTACATCCCCTTTTGCCAACTCCATGGGTTCTTCTCTTCCCTCATTGAGTTTTCGCGTCCTTTCCTGTTTTATTTTTTCCAACCTCCTTATACATTTCCTCCTGATAAGCATTTAACTTCCTTAAGTACTCATGCTTCGTATCAAAATTGATTTCCCGTTCAAAAACGTGTGTTCTCCCCGAGAACAATTCGAACGGCTTCAACTTCGTACTGGAGTGTATTGAGTTATTATAAGTTAGCAAAAATTCATCTAAAACTTCCTCATGCTCATTTTCTAGTTTTAAGTCCTTCCTTGTTTTCATAATTATTCTATAAATTTCTGTCAGTGTTGAATGAAGCCTTTCAACCGGTGAATTGCTGGACGATTGTTGAAACGACGTCACATGCAATTCAATTCCGTACTGCCTACAGAAATCCCTGAATAATGCCGAGGCATACTCTGCGCCTTGGTCACATATGATCTTTTTAGGAACACCGTACTGACTTATGAACTTCTTCATTGATTTAACAATATTTAAACTATCTCTTGCCGGTATGGTGTACCCCACGGCAAACCTTGAAAACTTGTCTATTATTGTTATTACGTAGTTTTTGTTGATTGTGTATAAATCCGTATGAACGATGTCAAGTGGCTTGCACGGGGTTTCCGTATTTTGAAATACCACCTTTTGCGGTTGCCGATCATATTTCAATGTCTGGCAAGTTTCACACGCATTAATGACCTGTGTTACTCGGTTTTTCATAAATGGAAAATAAATGTCACGTCTCATCTTCCAAAACGTTTCATCTATTCCCCTATGATTACCTGAGGTATGATACCTTTCTATTTCTTTTCTTTGTTCACTAATATCTGTTATTTCCCGCATGAAGGTAAGACATCGTACTGCTTTATACAGTTTGCTCTTGCAAAAATAATTCTGAAACGCTTCTTCTACCTTTTTAAAGACTTCATCTGACGTGTATATCGCACACATCCTGTATGGTTTAAGCACTTCCCTAAGAATTTTTGCAATTTCCTCTTTTGTGAACTCCTTTTCTGTTATCGTCCTTCTTATCTTGTTCCTAAAAGGTGTCACCACTGTTCTGCCTGGTGTCGGCCCAACCTCAAATATTAACTGGATATTAAAGTCATTCAGTGGCTTTTCTGCCACATGAATGCTACTTAATTCCAGTTCACCTGTATGACCCGCACAAGTGGCCTGAGTTGACTCCAGTTCACTGTTGTGAACTTGTAGTTCGATTCTGCTCAATGCGTCTGCCACGACGTTTTGTGAGCCCTTTTTGTAGGTCACCTCGTAGTCGTATTCCAATAGTTGCAGCTTCCACCTCACCAACTTAGAATTGGGTTCTTTAAATCCCATTAGCCAAGTTAGTGGGCGGTGATCTGTGACTATTGTGAATTTGTGACCGAACAAGTACGGTCTGAAGTGATTTATACCCCAAACTATGGCAAGCATTTCCTTCTCTACTGTGGAATAATTTACTTCAGCCTCATTTAACGTTCTGCTCGCAAATGCGATTGGGCGATCGCTTCCCATTGCTCCTTGAGATAACACCGCACCAATAGCAAAATTGCTAGCATCTGTGGTCAAAATAAAAGGTTTAGAAAAATCTGGATATCTCAACAATGGATCATTGCATAATAACGTCTTGCAATATTCAAAGGTTTTTGTATATTCCTCATCTATGATTATTTGTTGTTTCCCTTTTAGTCTCTTAGTTAATGGTTTGGTTATTTTTGCAAAATCTTTAATGAATTTCCTGTAATACCCAATGAGTCCAAGAAATGACTTTATTTCCTTTGGTGTTTTGGGCAAGGGAAAAAGCTTTATGGCCTCAATCTTCTTTGGGTTTGGTCTGACTCCTTCTTGTGTCACTACATGCCCTAAATACTCTATCTCCTTCTTTAAAAATTCTGACTTATCTGTTTGAAGTTTAAAATTTGCTCCACTTATTCTTTTAAAAACTGTCCTCAAGTCTTGCATGTGACTTTGTAAGGACGGGGAATACACAATTATATCATCCATGTAGACCAGACAAATCTTGCCTACCAACTCTCCCATCAGGTTATTCATCACTCTTTGAAACGTCGCCGGAGCATTTGTCAGTCCAAATGGCATCCTTACATATTCAAAGTGCCCGTTATCTGTTGTAAATGCTGTTTTTGGAATGTCCTGTTTTTCCATCTCAATCTGATGGTACCCGCTAGCCAAATCTAATACCGAGAAATACATGGCCTTTCCCAGTTTATCAAGTACTTCGCCAATTACTGGCATCGGATACCTATCCTTCACTGTCTTCTCATTCAACTTCCTAAAATCGACCACCAATCTCCACTTTTGTTTTCCTGATAGGTCCATCTTCTTTGGTACTAGCCAAACTGGTGCACTCCAAGGTGAGTGACTGTGCCTAATAACTTCCTGTTTTAACAACTCCTGTATCTGATTCTTCATTTCTTCCCTTTGTTTAAATCCATATCTGTATGGCTTTTTATAGATAGGAATATCATCCGTTGTTGGAATTGAGTGAGTTACCGCATTGGTAAATGTCAATTGATTTCCCTTTGTGTGAAAAATACTTGGAAATTCCGAATACAGTTTTTTAAGGCTTGCCGCCTCTTCTGTATTTAGATGCGACATATCCAATTTTGCATGCCTTGCATCACCCCCGGCTAATTCCATTGTGTTCATTTCCCTGCTTACATACTCCTGTTTAAATGGTCTTAGCATTTCGATTTCTACATAATCTTTGGAATCATATGCAGTGACAGCCAAAGGCTTTTCCAGGTATAATTTCTTTTCTTTTCCTGTGAAATTAACAACTTCCAGGTCGTCCTGTCCCTTCCTTGCATAATAAATTCCGCCAGTTATTTCTAACCCTTCTTCCACTAGTGTTGTTTGCATCAAAAATGAACCATTGTTTATTGAAACTGGTAAGGTGACAATTGTTTTAGTCGCCTCCTCCAGGAAATGTATGTCAGTGGCCCTATTGGGCTTCAAATGGACTTTAACTGTCCCTGTCTTAGTTCTTAATACGAGATTTTCTAAATCTAAACTTGCACCTAACCTAATTAATATGTCCATTCCCAATAATCCATCAAACCAGGAATGAAAATGAAATAAAAAGAAATCAAACGATTCCCCTTTTGCGATTTCCTGCAGCTCAATATCTTTTACATAACTGTTTATTTTATGGCTGCCTATTGGTGTTTTAATAACAAAGTTTTCTTCCAATTTTTGCTGTTGATCTTTACTATTTATTGCGGGATTTAAATATGAATTCGTAGCTCCCGAGTCTATTAATAATTTTAGTTCTTTTTCGTTCTTTCCTTTAACTACCACGTATGGTAATGTCGCCTGATGGGTATCCTTCCTTATATACGCTGTTTGTTTTTGGAGGCATTTTGACGAAAATTTCCTTCGTCATCAATGTTATTCAACTCTTGCTCCTCTTCTCTTTCTACTGTATTTAATTGCCCTGACTGCCATCGTTTGGCACTTCTAGGTCCAGTTGATGAATATTCTGCAATTTCTTGTTTTGGCATAATTGCCCTTCTATTATACCCTGAAGAATTAGAGGTCGACTGATCGTCATATCCTCTATTCCTGTTTTCTTCCCTATTCCACCTGAGGTTCCTATTATTTCCTCCTTGTTGCCTATATCCTCCATTATCTCTGTTAAAGTTATTATTGTACCCTCTGTTTCTATTATAACCAAAGTTCTGCCTGTTATATCCCCCTGCAGTACTGAAATTATTGTTCCTGGGTACCTCTTTAGACCGGTAATAAATGTCTCTCTCTTTAATCGCTATCTCGTATGCTTCCAAAAGCGTCTTCGGAACTCTTCCCCTGACGGCACTACCTAAATTGCCTTTTAGACCTGTTACAAACGCCTCCAGACACGTTTCCTCATATAATTTCTTCTTTGCCTGAATTGCGATGGGGTTTGTATCTGTCCTGTCTATAACATTACACAATGCCTTATGCACATCAGATACCTCCGAGTAAAATAATTCTACTGTTAGTCTTTTATTTTCCAACTGGTTTAATTCCCTCAGTAAATCGGGTTCTGACCTCTTATCTGCAAAATGGGCTATCAAAATTCTTTTAATTTCATCCCAATTTAATCCACAATTTGATTTTACTAAAATGTCATCGGCTTTTCCTTGGATTTTATTCCTTATTTGCCTAAGGATCATTAGTCCCATAGGTGTTTGATCCATTCCTCTAATCATTAAAAGGATCTCTTCTGCGTTTAACATAAACTCGTTTAACCTTTCTTTTTCTCCCATATAAACATGCATTGACCGGATCACATCGGAAATTTTTACCGTGCCTAACATCTCAAACGTTGCCTGTTGCATTCCTAAATTTTCCTGATGCGTCATTGTATCAGCTTCCCTGTTCTGTACTGCTCTAGAAGTTGAGGGCTCAAAATTTAATTGTTCCACTATCGTTGGCAAACTGGTAGCCTTTTTGATAACTTTACTTCTAGTCAGAGGCCTAAGTGACTCTTTAACTTTGCTGATTTTTGACATTTACAATTCTCTTTTGTTTACTCTTTAAATTATTATTATTTTTTTTTTTGCCTACGCTTATTATATATTTTATGTGTATATTGTATATTTATACTTATGTATATATTGTATGTATATATTGTATATATGTATTTCCTTAGCTTTTTCCTGATGTGTCTTTAATAATTCCTTTTCCTTAGAAGTGAGGTGTGTGTCGGTGTCTTTTATCTGTAAAATTTTGTTATTATCATTTGTTCAATTTGTTTTATAATTTTTTTTTGAGAATGTATTGTGTTGGAAGTGTTGTGTATGTTTTTTTTGTTACTTTTCTTTACATACCCTTCTATACCCTTGCGCGATGCAGTGGTATCGGGTTCCTTTATATTTTTTCTAACATATATGTACATATATTATTTTTATATATTTTTTTCTATTATTATTGCTTAACCGTCACCCTTGCGCGATGCAGTGGTTTCCGATATGGCAACAATTTCTTCTTGTTTGTGTTATGATTTATTCCCTTTTTTATTTAACCTTGAGATTCACCAAATACCCTTGCGCGATGCAGTGGTCTTTGGGATTTCCCTGTCTGTTTACTTTTTCTGTGATGTTGTCCATCGGTTACCCTTGCGCGATGCAGTGGTACTAATGGCAACAACTAATAAAATTTTTTGTTTCCACACTTTCTTTTTGCACCGTGCTGAAGCTAACTGGAATTCCTGCGCGATGCATTTATTCTAGCCACGAGCGGACAGTCACTTGCAATAGATATTTTCTTTTTATTATTATTATTTGTTTTTTTTTTTTCATTTATTGACAGGCAGAGTATCCAACCAGCGACCTGGGTTTCTTTCTCCAAGCTGCATATTTGATGTTCGCGTCCAACATCGAACCTTCGAACTTCATACCCGCAACTCACTCCGTCGAACTATATGGTTCGATGACGTTGCAGGTCGCCAGGTTGCGTTGCAACGAGATTTACAGTCAACACATTATTTAATTAAATTTATTCTTGCTAATTTTCTTTGTTGTTGTTTCATTTTATGCCTTTCAATTTTATCGTTATTATGTATGTGCACCCTTTCTTGTTTTTATTTACACCACACACCTCACTTCCATCACATCACTATTTTAACTTACTGTTGCATATAAATTATAAAAATAATCGTTTTCATCATTTCGGTCCTTCTCAGTTCTCCGGGTATGGTGTGTCCTTTTTCTCCTTCCGGCTGATAGGTCCGGCTGCGCCAGTTATAGTATGTAATTGTTAGTGCTGCTGTTAGTCATCCAATATTCAGATAAGATTTAAATAAACAGTTGATGTGTTCGCTTTGGTTGTTCCAAACGGAATAATTTTATTGTGGCTTGAGATTCAAATCAAACCTCCGCCAAAGAATTTTATGTGTTTTACAATTATGTATGTGTGTGTAAGTAAATGCTAACAAAGTATTTTCTAGAGCTCTGCTGAGTGGGTGTCGTTTAGCAACATCCTGCCTTGTGCTGATGTTGCATTTCTTATGTGGGACAACGAACGGCTAGCTGCCGGTCGCTGTCCAGTTGAAAGAGGGTAGCACGGGGAGGTTTAGGCGGTGGCGTAGCACTATAGCTGCCATATAACTGATTGATCGGAAATGCCATATCTTTGGTGTTTGTAAAGTTAGAATGTTGGGATTTTCTAAGGGTTTTATATTTGGCTAATCAATCCGACATGCCGAATTTCATAAGGATCGGCCGACTATATCCTATAGCTGCCATATAACTGATTGATCGGAAATGCCATAACTTTGGTGTTTGTAAAGTTAGAATGTTGGGATTTTCTCTGGGTTTTATATTTGGCTAATCAATCCGACATGCCGAATTTCATAAGGATCGGCCGACTATATCCTATAGCTGCCATATAACTGAACGATTGGAAATGTCATAACTTTGGTGTTTTTAATGTCAGTTACTTCTAACTTGACTTGTTTAACTTTGACCCAAAATTGAACTTCGAGAGTCCATAACTTTACGAAGCTAAAGCCGATTGCAAAGTGGCATACCTCTAAAGACTTCTGATTCGATTCTCTAAAAATCTGCATTCAAATTTTTATACCCGTTACTCGTAGAGTAAAAGGGTATATTGTATTCGTGCAAAAGTATGTAACAGCTAGAAGGAAGCGTTTCCGACCCTATAAAGTATATATATTCTTGATCAGGATCACTAGCCGAGTCGATCTAGCCATGTCCGTCTGTCCGTCTGTCTGTCCGTCTGTCTGTCTGTCCGTATGAACGCTGAGATCTCGGAAACTATAAAAGCTAGAAGATTGGCATTTTGCATGTAGATTTTAGAAGTTCCTACGCAGCGCAAGTTTGTTTCAAAATGGTGCCACGCCCCCTTTAACGCCCACAATCGCTTATATACGATTTTAAAAATTTAAATATTTCGGAAAAGTAAAAATGCAGTTTTATTGTGTTTATCAATACCTATCGAAATGTAGAAGAAATTTTTCAAATCGGACCATTCGTTAAAAAGTTATGGGTGATCAAAGTTTCTATCTCCATCTCCCTCACACTCCCTTTACGTGAGTAACGGGTTTCTGATAGTCGTGGCTCCCGACTATAGCGTTCTCTCTTGTTCAATTTAACGTCGATTAACTTTTTGACCCATTTTCATGTCAGTTATTTCTAGATTTCCGAGGACTTGTAACAGAGTGACTAAAAATTGGACTTAGAGAGTCCATAACTTTACCAAACTTAAGCCGTTTCCAAAGTGGCATACCTCTAAAGACTTCTGATTCGATTCTCTAAAAATCTGCATTCAAATTTTTATACCCTTGCAGAGGGTATTATAATTTTGGTCAAAAGTGTGCAACGCAGTGAAGGAGACATCTCCGACCATATAAAGTATATATATTCTTGATCAGGATCACCTCCTGAGTTGATATAGCCATGTCCGTCTGTCCGTCTGTCCGTCTGTCCGTCTGTCCGTCTGTCTGTCCGTCTGTCCGTCTGTCTGTTTCTACGCGAACTAGTCTCTCAGTTTTAAAGATATCGAATTCAAACTTTGCACACACCCTTCTTTCCTTTGCACGCAGTATATAAGTCGGAACGGCCGGGATCGGCCGGCTATATCCTATAGCTGCCATATAACTGATTGATCGGAAATGCCATAACTTTGGTGTTTGTCAAGTTAGGAAGTTGGGATTTTCTATGGGTTTTATATTTGGCCAATCAATCCGACATACCAAATTTCATAAGGATCGGCCGACTATATCCTATAGCTGCCATATAACTGATTGATCGGAAATGCCATAACTTTGGTGTTTGTAAAGTTAGGAAGTTGGGATTTTCTATGGGTGTTATATTTGGCCAGCCAATCCGACCTACCAAATTTCATAAGGATCGGCCGACTATATCCTATAGCTGCCATATAACTGAACGATTGGAAATGCCATAACTTTGGTGTTTTTAAAGTTAGGAAGTTGGGATTTTTTATGAGTATTAAGAATGCATCATATGAATAATTTTGGAGAATATAATTTACAGAGTATTCTGCAAGGGTATATCAACTTCGGCTCCGCCCGAAGTTAGCTTTCCTTTCTTGTTCAATTTAACGTTGATCAAATTTTTGACCCATTTTCATGTCAGTTATTATACCCTTGCAGAGGGTATTATAATTTTGGTCAAAAGTGTGCAACGCAGTGAAGGAGACATCTCCGACCCTATAAAGTATATATATTCTTGATCAGGATCACCTCCTGAGTTGATATAGCCATGTCCGTCTGTTTGTCTGTCTGTCCGTCTGTCTGTCCGTCTGTCTGTTTCTACGCAAACTAGTCTCTCAGTTTTAAAGATATGGAATTGAAACTTTGTACACACCCTTCTTTCCTTTGCACGCAGTATATAAGTCGGAACGGCCTGGATCGGCCAACTATATCCTATAGCTGCCATATAACTGATTGATCGGAAATGCCATAACTTTGGTGTTTCTTAAGTTAGGAAGTTGGGATTTTCTATGGGTTTTTTTTTTGGCCAATCAATCCGACCTACCAAATTACATAACTATATCCTATAGATGTCATATAACTGATTGATCGGAAATGCCATATCTTTGATGTTTGTTAAGTTAGGAAGTTGGGATTTTCTATGGGTTTTATTTTTGGCTAATCAATCCGACCTACCAAATTTCATAAGGATCGGCCGACTATATCTTATAGCTGCCATATAACTGAACGATTGGAAATGACATAACTTTGGTGTTTTTAAAGTTAGGAAGTTGGGACATTTTATGAGTATTAAGAATACATCATATGAATAATTTTGGACAATATAATTTATAAAATATTCTGCAAGGGTATATCAACTTCGGCTCCGCCCGAAGTTAGCTTTCCTTTCTTGTTATACCCTTGCAGAGGGTATTATAATTTTGGTCAAAAGTGTGCAACGCAGTGAAGGAGACATCTCCGACCCTATAAAGTATATATATTCTTGATCAGGATCACCTCCTGAGTTGATATAGCCATGTCCGTCTGTCCGTCTGTCTGTTTCTACGCAAACGAGTCTCTCAGTTTTAAAGCTATCGAATTGAAACTTTGCACATACCCTTCTTTCCTTTGCACGCAGTATATATGTCGGAACGGCCGGGATCGGCCGACTATATCCTATAGCTGCCATAGAACTGATTGATCGGAAATGCCATATCTTTGGTGTTTGTAAAGTTAGAATGTTGGGGTTTTCTAAGGGTTTTATATTTGGCTAATCAATCCGACATGCCGAATTTCATAAGGATCGGCCAACTATATCCTATAGCTGCCATATAACTGATTGATCGGAAATGCCATAACTTTGGTGTTTGTTAAGTTAGGAAGTTGGGATTTTCTATGGGTTTTTTTTTTGGCCAATCAATCCGACCTACCAAATTTCATAAGGATCGGCCGACTATATCCTATAGATGTCATATAACTGATTGATCGGAAATGCCATATCTTTGATGTTTGTTAAGTTAGGAAGTTGGGATTTTCTATGGGTTTTATTTTTGGCTAATCAATCCGACCTACCAAATTTCATAAGGATCGGCCGACTATATCTTATAGCTGCCATATAACTGAACGATTGGAAATGACATAACTTTGGTGTTTTTAAAGTTAGGAAGTTGGGACATTTTATGAGTATTAAGAATACATCATATGAATAATTTTGGACAATATAATTTATAAAATATTCTGCAAGGGTATATCAACTTCGGCTCCGCCCGAAGTTAGCTTTCCTTTCTTGTTATACCCTTGCAGAGGGTATTATAATTTTGGTCAAAAGTGTGCAACGCAGTGAAGGAGACATCTCCGACCCTATAAAGTATATATATTCTTGATCAGGATCACCTCCTGAGTTGATATAGCCATGTCCGTCTGTCTGTTTCTACGCAAACTAGTCTCTCAGTTTTAAAGCTATCGAATTGAAACTTTGCACATACCCTTCTTTCCTTTGCACGCAGTATATATGTCGGAACGGCCGGGATCGGCCGACTATATCCTATAGCTGCCATATAACTGATTGATCGGAAATGCCATATCTTTGGTGTTTGTAAAGTTAGAATGTTGGGGTTTTCTAAGGGTTTTATATTTGGCTAATCAATCCGACATGCCGAATTTCATAAGGATCGGCCGACTATATCCTATAGCTGCCATATAACTGATTGATCGGAAATGCCATAACTTTGAAGTTTGTAAAGTTAGAATGTTGGGATTTTCTCTGGGTTTTATATTTGGCTAATCAATCCGACATGCCGAATTTCATAAGGATCGGCCGACTATATCCTATAGCTGCCATATAACTGAACGATTGGAAATGTCATAACTTTGGTGTTTTTAATGTCAGTTACTTCTAACTTGACTTGTTTAACTTTGACCCAAAATTGAACTTCGAGAGTCCATAACTTTACGAAGCTAAAGCCGATTGCAAAGTGGCATACCTCTAAAGACTTCTGATTCGATTCTCTAAAAATCTGCATTCAAATTTTTATACCCGTTACTCGTAGAGTAAAAGGGTATATTGTATTCGTGCAAAAGTATGTAACAGCTAGAAGGAAGCGTTTCCGACCCTATAAAGTATATATATTCTTGATCAGGATCACTAGCCGAGTCGATCTAGCCATGTCCGTCTGTCCGTCTGTCTGTCCGTCTGTCTGTCTGTCTGTCTGTCTGTCCGTATGAACGCTGAGATCTCGGAAACTATAAAAGCTAGAAGATTGGCATTTTGCATGTAGATTTTAGAAGTTCCTACGCAGCGCAAGTTTGTTTCAAAATGGTGCCACGCCCCCTTTAACGCCCACAATCGCTTATATACGATTTTAAAAATTTAAATATTTCGGAAAAGTAAAAATGCAGTTTTATTGTGTTTATCAATACCTATCGAAATGTAGAAGAAATTTTTCAAATCGGACCATTCGTTAAAAAGTTATGGGTGATCAAAGTTTCTATCTCCATCTCCCTCACACTCCCTTTACGTGAGTAACGGGTATCTGATAGTCGTGGCTCCCGACTATAGCGTTCTCTCTTGTTCAATTTAACGTCGATTAACTTTTTGACCCATTTTCATGTCAGTTATTTCTAGATTTCCGAGGACTTGTAACAGAGTGACTAAAAATTGGACTTAGAGAGTCCATAACTTTACCAAACTTAAGCCGTTTCCAAAGTGGCATACCTCTAAAGACTTCTGATTCGATTCTCTAAAAATCTGCATTCAAATTTTTCAATTTAACGTTGATCAAATTTTTGACCCATTTTCATGTCAGTTATTATACCCTTGCAGAGGGTATTATAATTTTGGTCAAAAGTGTGCAACGCAGTGAAGGAGACATCTCCGACCCTATAAAGTATATATATTCTTGATCAGGATCACCTCCTGAGTTGATATAGCCATGTCCGTCTGTCCGTCTGTCTGTCCGTCTGTCTGTCCGTCTGTCTGTTTCTACGCAAACTAGTCTCTCAGTTTTAAAGATATGGAATTGAAACTTTGTACACACCCTTCTTTCCTTTGCACGCAGTATATAAGTCGGAACGGCCGGGATCGGCCAACTATATCCTATAGCTGCCATATAACTGATTGATTGGAAATGCCATAACTTTGGTGTTTGTTAAGTTAGGAAGTTGGGATTTTCTATGGGTTTTTTTTTGGCCCATCAATCCGACCTACCAAATTTCATAAGGATCGGATATAACTGATTGATCGGAAATGCCATATCTTTGGTGTTTGTAAAGTTAGGAAGTTGGGATTTTCTATGGGTTTTATTTTTGGCTAATCAATCCGACCTACCAAATTTCATAAGGATCGGCCGACTATATCTTATAGCTGCCATATAACTGAACGATTGGAAATGACATAACTTTGGTGTTTTTAAAGTTAGGAAGTTGGGACATTTTATGAGTATTAAGAATACATCATATGAATAATTTTGGACAATATAATTTATAAACAAGAAAGGAAAGCTAACTTCGGGCGGAGCCGAAGTTGATATACCCTTGCAGAATACTCTATAAATTATATTCTCCAAAATTATTCATATGATGCATTCTTAATACTCATAAAAAATCCGAACTTCCTAACTTTAACAACAACAAAGTTATGGCATTTCCAATCGTTCAGTTATATGGCAGCTATAGGATATAGTCGGCCGATCCTTATGAAATTGGGTAGGTCGGATTGATTGGCCAATATATAAAACCCATAGAAAATCCCAACTTTCTAACTTTACAAACACCAAAGTTATGGCATTTCCGATCAATCAGTTATATGGCAGCTATAGGATATAGTCGGCTGATCCTTATGAAATTTGGTAGGTCGGATTGATTGGCTAAATATAAAACCCATAGAAAATCCCAACTTCCTAACTTTACAAACACGAAAGTTATGGCATTTCGATCAATCAGTTATATGGCAGCTATGGTATCCGATCTGCCGTTCCGATACTGTGCAAAGAAAGGGTGTGTGCAAAGTTTCAATCCGATAGCTTTTAAACTGAGAGACTAGTTTGCATAGAAACAGACAGACGGACAGGAGACAGGACAGGGCTATGATCCGGAGGATCAGAATATATCTACTTTATAGGTCGGAGATCCTTCACTGCGTTGCACACTTTTGACCAAAATTATAATACCCTCTGCAAGGGTATAAATATTCTGCAAGGGTATATCAACTTCGGCTCCGCCCGAAGTTAGCTTTCCTTTCTTGTTATACCCTTGCAGAGGGTATTATAATTTTGGTCAAAAGTGTGCAACGCAGTGAAGGAGGCATCTCCGACCCTATAAAGTATATATATTCTTGATCAGGATCACCTCCTGAGTTGATATAGCCATGTCCGTCTGTCCGTCTGTCCGTCTGTCTGTCCGTCTGTCTGTTTCTACGCGAACTAGTCTCTCAGTTTTAAAGATATCGAATTGAAACTTTGCACACACCCTTCTTTCCTTTGCACGCAGTATATAAGTCGGAACGGCCGGGATCGGCCGACTATATCCTATAGCTGCCATATAACTGAACGATTGGAAATGTCATAACTTTGGTGTTTTTAATGTCAGTTATTTCTAACTTGATTTGTTTAACTTTGACCCAAAATTGAACTTCGAGAGTCCATAACTTTACGAAGCTAAAGCCGATTGCAAAGTGGCATACCTCTAAAGACTTCTGATTCGATTCTCTAAAAATCTGCATTCAAATTTTTCAATTTAACGTCGATTAACTTTTTGACCCATTTTCATGTCAGTTATTTCTAGATTTCCGAGGACTTGTAACAGAGTGACTAAAAATTGGACTTAGAGAGTCCATAACTTTACCAAACTTAAGCCGTTTCCAAAGTGGCATACCTCTAAAGACTTCTAATTCGATTCTCTAAAAATCTGCATTCAAATTTTTCAATTTAACGTTGATCAAATTTTTGACCCATTTTCATGTCAGTTATTATACCCTTGCAGAGGGTATTATAATTTTGGTCAAAAGTGTGCAACGCAGTGAAGGAGACATCTCCGACCCTATAAAGTATATATATTCTTGATCAGGATCACCTCCTGAGTTGATATAGCCATGTCCGTCTGTCCGTCTGTCCGTCTGTCTGTCCGTCTGTCTGTCCGTCTGTCTGTCCGTCTGTCTGTTTCTACGCAAACTAGTCTCTCAGTTTTAAAGATATGGAATTGAAACTTTGTACACACCCTTCTTTCCTTTGCACGCAGTATATAAGTCGGAACGGCCTGGATCGGCCAACTATATCCTATAGCTGCCATATAACTGATTGATCGGAAATGCCATAACTTTGGTGTTTGTTAAGTTAGGAAGTTGGGAATTTCTATGGGTTTTTTTTTTGGCCAATCAATCCGACCTACCAAATTTCATAAGGATCGGCCGACTATATGCTATAGATGTCATATAACTGATTGATCGGAAATGCCATATCTTTGATGTTTGTTAAGTTAGGAAGTTGGGATTTTCTATGGGTTTTATTTTTGGCTAATCAATCCGACCTACCAAATTTCATAAGGATCGGCCGACTATATCTTATAGCTGCCATATAACTGAACGATTGGAAATGACATAACTTTGGTGTTTTTAAAGTTAGGAAGTTGGGACATTTTATGAGTATTAAGAATACATCATATGAATAATTTTGGACAATATAATTTATAACAAGAAAGGAAAGCTAACTTCGGGCGGAGCCGAAGTTGATATACCCTTGCAGAATACTCTGTAAATTATATTCTCCAAAATTATTCATATGATGCATTCTTAATACTCATAAAAATCCGAACTTCCTAACTTTAACAACAACAAAGTTATGGCATTTCCAATCGTTCAGTTATATGGCAGCTATAGGATATAGTCGGCCGATCCTTATGAAATTTGATAGGTCGGATTGATTGGCCAAAAATAAAATCCATAGAAAATCCCAACTTCCTAACTTTACAAACACCAAAGTTATGGCATTTCCGATCAATCAGTTATATGGCAGCTATAGGATATAGTCGGCCGATCCCGGCCTTGCAGAGGGTATTATAATTTTGGTCAAAAGTGTGCAACGCAGTGAAGGAGGCATCTCCGACCCTATAAAGTATATATATTCTTGATCAGGATCACCTCCTGAGTTGATATAGCCATGTCCGTCTGTCCGTCTGTCCGTCTGTCCGTCTGTCTGTCCGTCTGTCTGTTTCTACGCGAACTAGTCTCTCAGTTTTAAAGATATCGAATTGAAACTTTGCACACACCCTTCTTTCCTTTGCACGCAGTATATAAGTCGGAACGGCCGGGATCGGCCGACTATATCCTATAGCTGCCATATAACTGAACGATTGGAAATGCCATAACTTTGGTGTTTGTAAAGTTAGAAAGTTAAGATTTTCTACAGGTTTTATATTTGGCCAATCAATCCGACCTACCAAATTTCATAAGGATCGGCCGACTATATCCTATAGCTGCCATATAACTGAACGATTCGAAATGCCATAACTTTGGTGTTTTTAAAGTTAGGAAGTTTGAATTTTTTATGAGTATTAAGAATGCATCATAGGAATAATTTTGGAGAATATTATTATAGAGAATTCTGCAAGGGTATATCAACTTCGGCTCCGCCCGAAGTTAGCTTTCCTTTCTTGTTATACCCTTGCAGAGGGTATTATAATTTTGGTCAAAAGTGTGCAACGCAGTGAAGGAGACATCTCCGACCCTATAAAGTATATATATTTTTGATCAGGATCACCTCCTGAGTTGATATAAGCATGTCCGTCTGTCCGTCTGTCCGTCTGTCCGTCTGTCCGTCTGTCCGTCCGTCCGTCTGTCCGTCTGTCCGTCTGTCTGTCCGTCTGTCTGTTTCTACGCGAACTAGTCTCTCAGTTTTAAAGATATCGAATTGAAACTTTGCACACACCCTTTGCACGCAGTATATAAGTCGGAACGGCCGGGATCGGCCGACTATATCCTATAGCTGCCATATAACTGATTGATCGGAAATGCCATTACTTTGGTGTTTGTAAAGTTAGGAAGTTGGGATTTACTATGGGTTTTATATATGGCCAAACAATCCGACATACCAAATTTCATAAGGATCGGTCGACTATATCCTATAGCTGCCATATAACTGATTGATCGGAAATGCCATAACTTTGGTGTTTGTTAAACTAGGGAGTTGGGATTCTCTATTGGTTTTATTTTTGGCCAATCAATCCGACCTACCAAATTTCATAAGGATCGGCCGACTATATCCTACAGCTGCCATATAACTGAACGATAGGAAATTTCATAACTATAGTGTTTTTAAAATTAGGAAGTTGGGATTTTTTATGACTATTAAGAATGCATCATATGAATAATTTTGGAGAATATAATTTACAGAATATTCTGCAAGGGTATATCAACTTCGGCTCCGCCCGAAGTTAGCTTTCCTTTCTTGTTCAATTTAACGTTGATCAAATTTTTGACCCATTATCATGTCAGTTATTTTTAGTTTTCCGAGGACTTGTAACAGAGTGACTCAAAATTGGACTTAGAGAGTCCATAACTTTATCAAACTTAAGCCGATTCCAAAGTGGCATACCTCTAAAGACTTCTGATTCGATTCTCTAAAAATCTGCATTCAAATTTTTATACCCTTGCAGAGGGTATTATAATTTTGGTCAAAAGTGTGCAACGCAGTGAAGGAGACATCTCCGACCCTATAAAGTATATATATTCTTGATCAGGATCACCTCCTGAGTTGATATAGCCATGTCCGTCTGTCCGTCTGTCTGTCCGTCTGTCTGTTTCTACGCAAACTAGTCTCTCAGTTTTAAAGCTATCGAATTGAAACTTTGCACATACCCTTCTTTCCTTTGCACGCAGTATATATGTCGGAACGGCCGGGATCGGCCGACTATATCCTATAGCTGCCATATAACTGATTGATCGGAAATGCCATATCTTTGGTGTTTGTAAAGTTAGGAAGTTGGGATTTTCTATGGGTTTTGTATTTGGCTAATCAATCCGACATGCCGAGTTTCATAAGGATCGGCCGACTATATCCTATAGCTGCCATATAACTGAACGATTGGAAATGTCATAACTTTGGTGTTTGTAAAGTTAGAATGTTGGGATTTTCTATGGGTTTTATATTTGGCTAATCAATGCCGAAATGCCGAATTTCATAAGGATCGGCCGACTATATCCTATAGCTGCCATATAACTGAACGATTGGAAATGTCATAACTTAGGTGTTTTTAAAGTTAGGAAGTTGGGATTTTTTATGAGTATTAAGAATGCATCATATGAATAATTTTGGAGAATATAATTTACAGAGTATTCTGCAAGGGTATATCAACTTCGGCTCCGCCCGAAGTTAGCTTTCCTTTCTTGTTCAATTTAACGTTGATCAAATTTTTGACCCATTTTCATGTCAGTTATTTCTAATTTGACTTGTTTAACTTTGACCCAAAATTGAACTTCGAGAGTCCATAAATTTACCAAACTTAAGGCGATTCCAAAGTGGCATACCTCTAAAGACTTCTGATTCGATTCTCTAAAAATCTGCATTCAAATTTTTCAATTTAACGTTGATCAAATTTTTGACCCATTATCATGTCAGTTATTTTTAGTTTTCCGAGGACTTGTAACAGAGTGACTCAAAATTGGACTTAGAGAGTCCATAACTTTATCAAACTTAAGCCGATTCCAAAGTGGCATACCTCTAAAGACTTCTGATTCGATTCTCTAAAAATCTGCATTCAAATTTTTATACCCTTGCAGAGGGTATTATAATTTTGGTCAAAAGTGTGCAACGCAGTGAAGGAGACATCTCCGACCCTATAAAGTATATATATTCTTGATCAGGATCACCTCCTGAGTAGATATAGCCATGTCCGTCTGTCCGTCTGTCTGTCCGTCTGTCTGTTTCTACGCAAACTAGTCTCTCAGTTTTAAAGCTATCGAATTGAAACTTTGCACATACCCTTCTTTCCTTTGCACGCAGTATATATGTCGGAACGGCCGGGATCGGCCGACTATATCCTATAGCTGCCATATAACTGATTGATCGGAAATGCCATATCTTTGGTGTTTGTAAAGTTAGAATGTTGGGATTTTCTAAGGGTTTTATATTTGGCTAATCAATCCGACATGCCGAATTTCATAAGGATCGGCCGACTATATCCTATAGCTGCCATATAACTGATTGATCGGAAATGCCATAACTTTGGTGTTTGTAAAGTTAGAATGTTGGGATTTTCTATGGGTTTTATATTTGGCTAATCAATCCGACATGCCGAATTTCATAAGGATCGGCCGACTATATCCTATAGCTGCCATATAACTGAACGATTGGAAATGTCATAACTTTGGTGTTTTTAATGTCAGTTATTTCTAACTTGACTTGTTTAACTTTGACCCAAAATTGAACTTCGAGAGTCCATAACTTTACGAAGCTAAAGCCGATTGCAAAGTGGCATACCTCTAAAGACTTCTGATTCGATTCTCTAAAAATCTGCATTCAAATTTTTCAATTTAACGTCGATTAATATTTTGACCCATTTTCATGTCAGTTATTTCTAGATTTCCGAGGACTTGTAACAGAGTGACTAAAAATTGGACTTAGAGAGTCCATAACTTTACCAAACTTAAGACGTTTCCAAAGTGGCATACCTCTAAAGACTTCTGATTCGATTCTCTAAAAATCTGCATTCAAATTTTTATACCCTTGCAGAGGGTATTATAATTTTGGTCAAAAGTGTGCAACGCAGTGAAGGAGACATCTCCGACCCTATAAAGTATATATATTCTTGATCAGGATCACCTCCTGAGTTGATATAGCCATGTCCGTCTGTCCGTCTGTCTGTCCGTCTGTCCGTCTGTCTGTTTCTACGCAAACTAGTCTCTCAGTTTTAAAGCTATCGAATTGAAACTTGCACACACCCTTCTTTCCTTTGCACGCAGTATATAAGTCGGAACGGCCGGGATCGGCCGACTATATCCTATAGCTGCCATATAACTGATTGATCGGAAATGCCATAACTTTGGTGTTTGTAAAGTTAGGAAGTTGGGATTTTATATGGGTGTTATACTTGGCCAATCAATCCGACCTACCAAATTTCATAAGGATCGGCCGACTATATCCTATAGCTGCCATATAACTGATTGATCGGAAATGCCATAACTTTGGTGTTTGTAAAGTTAGGCAGCTGGGATTTTCTATGGGTTTTATATTTGGCCAATCAATCCGACCTACCAAATATCATAAGGATCGGCCGACTATATCTTATAGCCGCCATATATCTGATTGATCGGAAATGCCATAACTTTGGTGTTTGTTAAGTTAGGAAGTTGGGATTTTCTGTGAGTTTTATTTTTGGCCAATCAATCCGACCTATTAAATTTCATAAGGATCGGCCGACTATATCCTATAGCTGCCATATAACTGAACGATTGGAAGTGCCATAACTTTGGTGTTTTTAAAGTTAGGAAGTTGGGATTTTTTATGTGTATTAAGAATGCATCTTGTGAATAATTTTGGAGAATATAATGTACATAATATTCTGCAAGGGTATATCAACTTCGGCTCCGCCCGAAGTTAGCTTTCCTTTCTTGTTATACCCTTGCAGAGGGTATTATAATTTTGGTCAAAAGTGTGCAACGCAGTGAAGGAGACATCTCCGACCCTATAAAGTATATATATTCTTGATCAGGATCACCTCCTGAGTTGATATAGCCATGTCCGTCTGTCCGTCTGTCCGTCTGTCCGTCTGTCTGTCCGTCTGTCTGTTTCTACGCGAACTAGTCTCTCAGTTTTAAAGATATCGAATTGAAACTTTGCACACACCCTTCTTTCCTTTGCACGCAGTATATAAGTCGGAACGGCCGGGATCGGCCGACTATATCCTATAGCTGCCATATAACTGATTGATCGGAAATGCCATAACTCTGCTGTTTGTTAGGTTAGGAAGTTGGGACTTTCTATGGGTTTTATATTTGGCCAATCAATCCGACGTACCAAATTTCATAAGGATCGGCCGACTATATCTTATAGCTGCCATATAACTGATTGATCGGAAATGCCATAACTTTGGTGTTTGTAAAGTTAGGAAGTTGGGATTTTCTATGGGTTTTATATTTGGCCAATCAATCCGACGTACCAAATTTCATAAGGATCGGCCGACTATATCTTATAGCTGCCATATAACTGATTGATCGGAAATGCCATAACTTTGGTGTTTGTAAAGTTAGGAAGTTGGGATTTTCTATGGGTTTTATATTTGGCCAATCAATCCGACGTACCAAAGTTCATAAGGATCGGCCGACTATATCTTATAGCTGCCATATAACTAATTGATCGGAAATGCCATTGGAAAATTGGACTTAGAGAGTCCATAACTTTATCAAACTTAAGCCGATTCCAAAGTGGCATACCTCTAAAGACTTCTGATTCGATTCTCTAAAAATCTGCATTCAAATTTTTATACCCTTGCAGAGGGTATTATAATTTTGGTCAAAAGTGTGCAACGCAGTGAAGGAGACATCTCCGACCCTATAAAGTATATATATTCTTGATCAGGATCACCTCCTGAGTTGATATAGCCATGTCCGTCTGTCCGTCTGTCTGTCCGTCTGTCTGTTTCTACGCAAACTAGTCTCTCAGTTTTAAAGCTATCGAATTGAAACTTTGCACATACCCTTCTTTCCTTTGCACGCAGTATATATGTCGGAACGGCCGGGATCGGCCGACTATATCCTATAGCTGCCATATAACTGATTGATCGGAAATGCCATATCTTTGGTGTTTGTAAAGTTAGGAAGTTGGGATTTTCTATGGGTTTTATATTTGGCTAATCAATGCCGAAATGCCGAATTTCATAAGGATCGGCCGACTATATCCTATAGCTGCCATATAACTGAACGATTGGAAATGTCATAACTTTGGTGTTTGTAAAGTTAGAATGTTGGGATTTTCTATGGGTTTTATATTTGGCTAATCAATGCCGAAATGCCGAATTTCATAAGGATCGGCCGACTATATCCTATAGCTGCCATATAACTGAACGATTGGAAATGTCATAACTTAGGTGTTTGTAAAGTTAGGAAGTTGGGATTTTTTATGAGTATTAAGAATGCATCATATGAATAATTTTGGAGAATATAATTTACAGAGTATTCTGCAAGGGTATATCAACTTCGGCTCCGCCCGAAGTTAGCTTTCCTTTCTTGTTCAATTTAACGTTGATCAAATTTTTGACCCATTTTCATGTCAGTTATTTCTAATTTGACTTGTTTAACTTTGACCCAAAATTGAACTTCGAGAGTCCATAAATTTACCAAACTTAAGGCGATTCCAAAGTGGCATACCTCTAAAGACTTCTGATTCGATTCTCTAAAAATCTGCATTCAAATTTTTCAATTTAACGTTGATCAAATTTTTGACCCATTATCATGTCAGTTATTTTTAGTTTTCCGAGGACTTGTAACAGAGTGACTCAAAATTGGACTTAGAGAGTCCATAACTTTATCAAACTTAAGCCGATTCCAAAGTGGCATACCTCTAAAGACTTCTGATTCGATTCTCTAAAAATCTGCATTCAAATTTTTATACCCTTGCAGAGGGTATTATAATTTTGGTCAAAAGTGTGCAACGCAGTGAAGGAGACATCTCCGACCCTATAAAGTATATATATTCTTGATCAGGATCACCTCCTGAGTAGATATAGCCATGTCCGTCTGTCCGTCTGTCTGTCCGTCTGTCTGTTTCTACGCAAACTAGTCTCTCAGTTTTAAAGCTATCGAATTGAAACTTTGCACATACCCTTCTTTCCTTTGCACGCAGTATATATGTCGGAACGGCCGGGATCGGCCGACTATATCCTATAGCTGCCATATAACTGATTGATCGGAAATGCCATATCTTTGGTGTTTGTAAAGTTAGAATGTTGGGATTTTCTAAGGGTTTTATATTTGGCTAATCAATCCGACATGCCGAATTTCATAAGGATCGGCCGACTATATCCTATAGCTGCCATATAACTGATTGATCGGAAATGCCATAACTTTGGTGTTTGTAAAGTTAGAATGTTGGGATTTTCTATGGGTTTTATATTTGGCTAATCAATCCGACATGCCGAATTTCATAAGGATCGGCCGACTATATCCTATAGCTGCCATATAACTGAACGATTGGAAATGTCATAACTTTGGTGTTTTTAATGTCAGTTATTTCTAACTTGACTTGTTTAACTTTGACCCAAAATTGAACTTCGAGAGTCCATAACTTTACGAAGCTAAAGCCGATTGCAAAGTGGCATACCTCTAAAGACTTCTGATTCGATTCTCTAAAAATCTGCATTCAAATTTTTCAATTTAACGTCGATTAATATTTTGACCCATTTTCATGTCAGTTATTTCTAGATTTCCGAGGACTTGTAACAGAGTGACTAAAAATTGGACTTAGAGAGTCCATAACTTTACCAAACTTAAGACGTTTCCAAAGTGGCATACCTCTAAAGACTTCTGATTCGATTCTCTAAAAATCTGCATTCAAATTTTTATACCCTTGCAGAGGGTATTATAATTTTGGTCAAAAGTGTGCAACGCAGTGAAGGAGACATCTCCGACCCTATAAAGTATATATATTCTTGATCAGGATCACCTCCTGAGTTGATATAGCCATGTCCGTCTGTCCGTCTGTCTGTCCGTCTGTCCGTCTGTCTGTTTCTACGCAAACTAGTCTCTCAGTTTTAAAGCTATCGAATTGAAACTTGCACACACCCTTCTTTCCTTTGCACGCAGTATATAAGTCGGAACGGCCGGGATCGGCCGACTATATCCTATAGCTGCCATATAACTGATTGATCGGAAATGCCATAACTTTGGTGTTTGTAAAGTTAGGAAGTTGGGATTTTATATGGGTGTTATACTTGGCCAATCAATCCGACCTACCAAATTTCATAAGGATCGGCCGACTATATCCTATAGCTGCCATATAACTGATTGATCGGAAATGCCATAACTTTGGTGTTTGTAAAGTTAGGCAGCTGGGATTTTCTATGGGTTTTATATTTGGCCAATCAATCCGACCTACCAAATATCATAAGGATCGGCCGACTATATCTTATAGCCGCCATATATCTGATTGATCGGAAATGCCATAACTTTGGTGTTTGTTAAGTTAGGAAGTTGGGATTTTCTGTGAGTTTTATTTTTGGCCAATCAATCCGACCTATTAAATTTCATAAAGATCGGCCGACTATATCCTATAGCTGCCATATAACTGAACGATTGGAAGTGCCATAACTTTGGTGTTTTTAAAGTTAGGAAGTTGGGATTTTTTATGTGTATTAAGAATGCATCTTGTGAATAATTTTGGAGAATATAATGTACATAATATTCTGCAAGGGTATATCAACTTCGGCTCCGCCCGAAGTTAGCTTTCCTTTCTTGTTATACCCTTGCAGAGGGTATTATAATTTTGGTCAAAAGTGTGCAACGCAGTGAAGGAGACATCTCCGACCCTATAAAGTATATATATTCTTGATCAGGATCACCTCCTGAGTTGATATAGCCATGTCCGTCTGTCCGTCTGTCCGTCTGTCTGTCCGTCTGTCTGTTTCTACGCGAACTAGTCTCTCAGTTTTAAAGATATCGAATTGAAACTTTGCACACACCCTTCTTTCCTTTGCACGCAGTATATAAGTCGGAACGGCCGGGATCGGCCGACTATATCCTATAGCTGCCATATAACTGATTGATCGGAAATGCCATAACTCTGCTGTTTGTTAGGTTAGGAAGTTGGGACTTTCTATGGGTTTTATATTTGGCCAATCAATCCGACGTACCAAATTTCATAAGGATCGGCCGACTATATCTTATAGCTGCCATATAACTGATTGATCGGAAATGCCATAACTTTGGTGTTTGTAAAGTTAGGAAGTTGGGATTTTCTATGGGTTTTATATTTGGCCAATCAATCCGACGTACCAAATTTCATAAGGATCGGCCGACTATATCTTATAGCTGCCATATAACTGATTGATCGGAAATGCCATAACTTTGGTGTTTGTAAAGTTAGGAAGTTGGGATTTTCTATGGGTTTTATATTTGGCCAATCAATCCGACGTACCAAAGTTCATAAGGATCGGCCGACTATATCTTATAGCTGCCATATAACTAATTGATCGGAAATGCCATAACTTTGGTGTTTGTAAAGTTAGGAAGTTGGGATTTTCTATGGGTTTTATATTTGGCCAATCAATCAGACGTACCAAATTTCATAAGGATCGGCCGACTATATCTTATAGCTGCCATATAACTGATTGATCGGAAATGCCATAACTTTGGTGTTTGTTAAGTTAGGAAGTTGGGATTTTCTATGGGTTTTATTTTTGCCTAATCAATCCGACATATCAAATTTCATAAGGATCGGCCGACTATATTCTATAACTGCCATATAACTGAACGATTGGAAATGCCATAACTTTAGTGTTTTTAAAGTTAGGAAATTGGGATTTTTTATGAGTATTAAGAATGCATTATGAATGATTTTGGAGAATATAATTTGCAGAATATTCTGCAAGGGTATTTCAACTTCGGCTCCGCCCGAAGTTAGCTTTCCTTTCTTGTTCAATTTAACTTTGTTCAAATTTTTCACCCATTTTCATGTCAGTTATTTCTAATTTGACTTGTTTAACTTTGACCCAAAATAGGACTTAGAGAGTCCATAACTTAACCAAACTTAAGCCGATTCCAAAGTGGCATACCTCTAAAGACTTCTGATTCGATTCTCTAAAAATCTGCATTCAAATTTTTATACCCTTGCAGAGGGTATTATAATTTTGGTCAAAAGTGTGCAACGGAGTGAAGGAGACATCTCCGACCCTATATAGTATATATATTCTTGATCAGGATCACCTCCTGAGTTGATATAAGGGTATATCAACTTCGGCTCCGCCCGAAGTTAGCTTTCCTTTCTTGTTCAATTTAACTTTGATCAAATTTTTCACCCATTTTCATGTCAGTTATTTCTAATTTGACTTGTTTAACTTTGACCCAAAATAGGACTTAGAGAGTCCATAACTTAACCAAACTTAAGCCGATTCCAAAGTGGCATACCTCTAAAGACTTCTGATTCGATTCTCTAAAAATCTGCATTCAAATTTTTATACCCTTGCAGAGGGTATTATAATTTTGGTCAAAAGTGTGCAACGGAGTGAAGGAGACATCTCCGACCCTATAAAGTATATATATTCTTGATCAGGATCACCTCCTGAGTTGATATAAGCATGTCCGTCTGTCCGTCTGTCCGTCTGTCTGTCCGTCTGTCCGTCTGTCTGTTTCTACGCAAACTAGTCTCTCAGTTTTAAAGATATGGAATTGAAACTTTGTACACACCCTTCTTTCCTTTGCACGCAGTATATAAGTCGGAACGGCCTGGATCGGCCAACTATTTCCTATAGCTGCCATATAACTGATTGATCGGAAATGCCATTACTTTGGTGTTTGTTAAGTTAGGAAGTTGGGATTTTCGATGGGTTTTTTTTTTGGCCAATTAATCCGACCTACCAAATTTCATAAGGATCGGCCGACTATATCCTATAGCTGCCATATAACTGAATGATCGCAAATTCCCTAACTTTGGTGTTAGTAAAGTTAGGAAATTGGGATTTTCTATGGGTTTTATTTTCGGCCAACCGATGCGACTATATCCGATAGCTGGCATATAACTGATTGATCGGATATGCCATAGCTTTAGTGTTTCTTAAGTTAGAAAGATGGGACTGGCTATATCGTATAGCTGCTATATACCTGAACGTTTAGAAATGAGATAACGTTGGTGTGTTCTTCAATCTTAACTTTTAGAATTGTTATTGAGCACTGTTACATATAATAAAATTTTTACTTACTCATAGAATGTGGCTATCATAGCTATCATCATCAATAAATCAATAAAATCAATCAATAAAATTCCCTCGAATTTTTCTTTTGAGAAATAGATTTATTAAATATTATTTTCCATTTTGAATCTGTCGTCGATTTATTTTTATACTCTTGCAGAGGGTATTATAATTTTGGTCAAAAGTGTGCAACGCAGTGAAGGAGACGTCTCCGACCCTATAAAGTATATATATTCTTGATCAGGATCACCTCCTGAGTTGATATAGCCATGTCCGTCTGTCCGTCTGTCTGTCCGTCTGTCCGTCTGTCTGTTTCTACGCAAACTAGTCTCTCAGTTTTAAAGCTATCGAATTGAAACTTTGCACACACCATTCTTTCCTTTGCACGCAGTATATAAGTCGGAACGGCCGGGATCGGCCGACTATATCCTATAGCTGCCATATAACTGATTGATCGGAAATGCCATAACTTTCGTGTTTGTAAAGTTAGGAAGTTGAGATTTTCTGTGGGTTTTATATTTGGCCAATCAATCCGACCTACCAAATTTCATAAGGATCGGCCGACTATATCCTATAGCTGCCATATAACTGATTGATCGGAAATGCCATAACTTTCGTGTTTGTAAAGTTAGGAAGTTGGGATTTTCTATGGGTTTTATATTTGGCCAATCAATCCGACCTACCAAATTTCATAAGGATCGGCCGACTATATCCTATAGCTGCCATATAACTGATTGATCGGAAATGCCATAACTTTCGTGTTTGTAAAGTTAGGAAGTTGGGATTTTTTATGAGTATTAAGAATGCATTATATGAATAATTTTGGAGAATATAATTTACAGAGTATTCTGCAAGGGTATATCAACTTCGGCTCCGCCCGAAGTTAGCTTTCCTTTCTTGTTCAATTTAACGTTGATCAAATTTTTGACCCATTTTCATGTCAGTTATTTCTAATTTGACTTGTTTAACTTTGACCCAAAATTGAACTTCGAGAGTCCATAACTTTACCAAACTTAAGCCGATTCCAAAGTGGCATACCTCTAAAAACTTCTGATTCGATTCTCTAAAAATCTGCATTCAAATTTTTCAATTTAACGTTGATCCAATTTTTGACCCATTTTCATGTCAGTTATTTCTAATTTTCCGAGGACTTGTAACAGAGTGACTCAAAATATCCATAACTTTATCAAACTTAAGCCGATTCCAAAGTGGCATACCTCTAAAGACTTCTGATTCGATTCTCTAAAAATCTGTATTCAAATTTTTATACCCTTGCAGAGGGTATTATAATTTTGGTCAGAAGTTTGTAACGCAGTGAAGGAGACGTTTCCGACCCCATAAAGTATATATATTCTTGATCAGGATCAATAGGGGAGTCGATATAGCCATGTCCGTCTGTCCTTCTGTCCGTCTGTTTCAATACCGTTTGCGAGCTCAGTTTAAAAGCTAGCGATCTGAAACTTTCACAATCGTCCTAAAACATGTGTACGCAGATCAAGTTTGAAAATCGCCCCGATCGGACGTCTATATCCTATAGCTCCCATAGGAACAATTGGATATATCTTGCAAGAATTTATGATATTTCGCGCAGTGTAAAAGCTATTGACATTAATCTTTACAAATCGTATTTTTTTATGCAAACCTTGATCAGGGTAAAAGCGCGTGGCGATCGGACGTCTATATCCTATAGCTCCCATAGGAACAATAGGGTAAAATCCGTTAAAATTTAATGATTTTTAGGATATTTCGCGGAGTGTAAAAGCTATTGACATAAATCTTTCCAAATCTTATTTTTTTATGCGTACCTTGATCAGGGTAAAAGCGCGTAACGTCTATATCCTATAGCTCCCATAGGAACAATAGGGTAAAATCGGTCCAAATTTGATGTTTTTCAGAATATTTCGCGATGTGTAAAAGCTATTGTAAAATCGTATTTTTTTATGCATTCCTTCATCAAGGTAAAAGCGCGTGCTGCTCGGACGTCTATATCCTATAGCTCCCATAGGAACAATACGGTGAAATCGGTCAAAATTTCATGTTTTTTAGAATATTTCGCGCAGTGTATAAGCTATTGACATACATTTTTCCAAGTCTTATTTATTTACGCATACCTTGATCGGGTAAAAGCGCTTGCCGATTGGACGTCTATATCGTATAGCTTCCGTAGGAAAAATTGTTAAAGGCTGCGAAAATATCCCTTTTTCCCTATTTGTATATGACAATTTTGCAGTATAAAAGCTATTGGCATGAAACTATGCAATTTATCTAATTTATTTATGTACACCTTGCTCAGGGTAAAAGTTGCTGCCAATCAGACAAGTACATACTACATCCGCTATTTAAAAATTAAATTAATTACGTATAGCTCATCTTTTTATACCCTTGCAGAGGGTATTATAATTTTGGTCAGAAGTTTGTAACGCAGTGAAGGAGACGTTTCCGACCTCATAAAGTATATATATTCTTGATCAGGATCAATAGGGGAGTCGATATAGCCATGTCCGTCTGTCCGTCTGTTTCAATACCGTTTGCGAGCTCAGTTTAAAAGCTAGCGATCTGAAACTTTCACAATCGTCCTAAAACATGTGTACGCAGATCAAGTTTGAAAATCGCCCCGATCGGACGTCTATATCCTATAGCTCCCATAGGAACAATTGGATATATCTTGCAAGAATTTATGATATTTCGCGCAGTGTAAAAGCTATTGACATTAATCTTTACAAATCGTATTTTTTTATGCAAACCTTGATCAGGGTAAAAGCGCGTGGCGATCGGACGTCTATATCCTATAGCTCCCATAGGAACAATAGGGTAAAATCGGTTAAAATTTAATGATTTTTAGGATATTTCGCGCAGTGTAAAAGCTATTGACATAAATCTTTCCAAATCTTATTTTTTTATGCGTACCTTGATCAGGGTAAAAGCGCGTAACGTCTATATCCTATAGCTCCCATAGGAACAATAGGGTAAAATCGGTCCAAATTTGATGTTTTTCAGAATATTTCGCGATGTGTAAAAGCTATTGCTGTACATTTTTTCAAATCGTATTTTTTTATGCATTCCGTCATCAAGGTAAAAGCGCGTGCTGCTCGGACGTCTATATCCTATAGCTCCCATAGGAACAATACGGTGAAATCGGTCAAAATTTCATGTTTTTTAGAATATTTCGCGCAGTGTATAAGCTATTGACATACATTTTTCCAAGTCTTATTTATTTACGCATACCTTGATCAGGGTAAAAGCGCTTGCCGATTGGACGTCTATATCGTATAGCTTCCGTAGGAAAAATTGTTAAAGGCTGCGAAAATATCCCTTTTTCCCTATTTGTATATGACAATTTTGCAGTATAAAAGCTATTGGCATGAAACTATGCAATTTATCTAATTTATTTATGTACACCTTGCTCAGGGTAAAAGTTGCTGCCAATCAGACAAGTACATACTACATCCGCTATTTAAAAATTAAATTAATTACGTATAGCTCATCTTTTTATACCCTTGCAGAGGGTATTATAATTTTGGTCAGAAGTTTGTAACGCAGTGAAGGAGACGTTTCCGACCCCATAAAGTATATATATTCTTGATCAGGATCAATAGGGGAGTCGATATAGCCATGTCCGTCTGTCCGTCTGTTTCAATACCGTTTGCGAGCTCAGTTTAAAAGCTAGCGATCTGAAACTTTCACAATCGTCCTAAAACATGTGTACGCAGATCAAGTTTGAAAATCGCCCCCATCGGACGTCTATATCCTATAGCTCCCATAGGAACAATTGGATATATCTTGCAAGAATTTATGATATTTCGCGCAGTGTAAAAGCTATTGACATTAATCTTTACAAATCGTATTTTTTTATGCATACCTTGATCAGGGTAAAAGCGCGTGGCGATCGGACGTCTATATCCTATAGCTCCCATAGGAACAATAGGGTAAAATCGGTTAAAATTTAATGATTTTTGGGATATTTCGCGCAGTGTAAAAGCTATTGACATAAATCTTTCCAAATCTTATTTTTTTATGCGTACCTTGATCAGGGTAAAAGCGCGTGACGATCGGACGTCTATATCCTATAGCTCCCATAGGAACAATAGGGTAAAATCGGTCCAAATTTGATGTTTTTCAGAATATTTCGCGATGTGTAAAAGCTATTGCTGTACATTTTTTCAAATCGTATTTTTTATGCATTCCTTCATCAAGGTAAAAGCGCGTGCTGATCGGACGTCTATATCCTATAGCTCCCATAGGAACAATACGGTGAAATCGGTCAAAATTTCATGTTTTTTAGAATATTTCGCGCAGTGTATAAGCTATTGACATACATTTTTCCAAGTCTTATTTATTTACGCATACCTTGATCAGGGTAAAAGCGCTTGCCGATTGGACGTCTATATCGTATAGCTTCCGTAGGAAAAATTGTTAAAGGCTGCGAAAATATCCCTTTTTCCCTATTTGTATATGACAATTTTGCAGTATAAAAGCTATTGGCATGAAACTATGCAATTTATCTAATTTATTTATGTACACCTTGCTCAGGGTAAAAGTTGCTGCCAATCAGACAAGTACATACTACATCCGCTATTTAAAAATTAAATTAATTACGTATAGCTAATCTTTTTATACCCTTGCAGAGGGTATTATAATTTTGGTCAGAAGTTTGTAACGCAGTGAAGGAGACGTTTCCGACCCCATAAAGTATATATATTCTTGATCAGGATCAATAGGGGAGTCGATATAGCCATGTCCGTCTGTCCGTCTGTCCGTCTGTTTCAATACCGTTTGCGAGCTCAGTTTAAAAGCTAGCGATCTAAAACTTTCACAATCGTCCTAAAACATGTGTACGCAGATCAAGTTTGAAAATCGCCCCGATCGGACGTCTATATCCTATAGCTCCCATAGGAACAATTGGATATATCTTGCAAGAATTTATGATATTTCGCGCAGTGTAAAAGCTATTGACATTAATCTTTACAAATCGTATTTTTTATACCCTTGCAGAGGGTATTATAATTTTGGTCAAAAGTGTGCAACGCAGTGAAGGAGACATCTCCGACCCTATAAAGTATATATATTCTTGATCAGGATCACCTCCTGAGTTGATATAGCCATGTCCGTCTGTCCGTCTGTCTGTCCGTCTGTCTGTCCGTCTGTCTGTTTCTACGCAAACTAGTCTCTCAGTTTTAAAGCTATCGAATTGAAACTTTGCACATACCCTTCTTTCCTTTGCACGCAGTATATATGTCGGAACGGCCGGGATCGGCCGACTATATCCTATAGCTGCCATATAACTGATTGATCGGAAATGCCATATCTTTGGTGTTTGTAAAGTTAGAATGTTGGGATTTTCTAAGGGTTTTATATTTGGCTAATCAATCCGACATGCCGAATTTCATAAGGATCGGCCGACTATATCCTATAGCTGCCATATAATTGATTGATCGGAAATGCCATAACTTTGGTGTTTGTAAAGTTAGAATGTTGGGATTTTCTATGGGTTTTATATTTGGCTAATCAATCCGACATGCCGAATTTCATAAGGATCGGCCGACTATATCCTATAGCTGCCATATAACTGAACGATTGGAAATGTCATAACTTTGGTGTTTTTAATGTCAGTTATTTCTAACTTGACTTGTTTAACTTTGACCCAAAATTGAACTTCGAGAGTCCATAACTTTACGAAGCTAAAGCCGATTGCAAAGTGGCATACCTCTAAAGACTTCTGATTCGATTCTCTAAAAATCTGCATTCAAATTTTTTCAATTTAACGTCGATTAACTTTTTGACCCATTTTCATGTCAGTTATTTCTAGATTTCCGAGGACTTGTAACAGAGTGACTAAAAATTGGACTTAGAGAGTCCATAACTTTACCAAACTTAAGCCGTTTCCAAAGTGGCATACCTCTAAAGACTTCTGATTCGATTCTCTAAAAATCTGCATTCAAATTTTTCAATTTAACGTTGATCAAATTTTTGACCCATTTTCATGTCAGTTATTTCTAATTTGACTTGTTTAACTTTGACCCAAAATTGAACTTCGAGAGTCCATAAATTTACCAAACTTAAGCCGATTCCAAAGTGGCATACCTCTAAAGACTTCTGATTCGATTCTCTAAAAATCTGCATTCAAATTTTTCAATTTAGCGTTGATCAAATTTTTGACCCATTTTCATGTCAGTTATTTTTAGTTTTCCGAGGACTTGTAACAGAGTGACTCAAAATTGGACTTAGAGAGTCCATAACTTTATCAAACTTAAGCCGATTCCAAAGTGGCATACCTGTGGGATTTTTAAGTTTATTAGTTGAATATTAAAGTTTATTTGTAGTTTAGATTTAGTTAAGTATAATATAAAGAAATTAACATGGGTAAATTAGAATTTCACTCGTCTTTTTCGTCTTCTGGCCAACGTCTTAGGACCGTTCTCTTCAAAGGCTCGAACTCAACTCCTCCTTCGTTTCTCGTCGTCTTCCCGTCGTCTTCTCGTCGTCTCCTTGTCGTTCATCTTTCATATCTCTTACTTCTCGTCTTTCATCTTTACTTCTTCATATCGTTCTTGAATTTCGTCGTTCGTCTTGATCAGCTCAAAAAGGTTGTTGTCTAGGGTAAACTTATTGTGGAATGGTTGCTACCCAAAGCAGACACACCCCACATTCGGCCATCCTGCTATGCTTTCGCCTCGAATGCATCTTCGTCGTCATCAGGTGTTGACCAGCGTTTTAAATATTCAGCACAAGTCGAAGAATTAATAGGGCCATCAAAATTGCCGATCTTCTTGACATCGTACGAGTTATTGCTTTTGGATTTGACAATCTTGTACGGACCCAAGTATTTAGGTTTCAACTTCAGGCCGCTGCCAAATTGTGTCCTTTTAATTGCGACAATATCACCGACGTGATACTGATTGGCTTGCTTGCGACGCAAGTTGTAGGTCTTTCTATTTTCGTCCTGGACCTTAGAAATTTGAGTCTTAGCTTTGCTTCTCAAATCGGTTCGCTCGTCACTGTACGCTGCTATCGCCTCCTTGTTGATCAAGTTTTGTAGCTTGACGTCCTCTTTGGTACGCATTTTGGTGCCTATCAAAAGCTCGAATGGAGTTGTGGCGATCGATCTAGCAAATGTGGAATTGATCGCCTGCTGAACTTTGTGGACGTGCTTATACCACTTGGTTGGGTCGTCAATGCTTAGTTTTGACAGAACTGATATTATAGTGGCGTTCAATCTCTCGACTTGCCCATTCACGCGTGGAAGTCCTGTGGTCGTCTTGATGGGTTTGATGTTTTCCTCGTCGCAATACTTTAAGAAGTCCTGCGATGTAAATGCAGACCCTCTATCGGAAATGATGATGGCAGGGTTGCCAAATACTGCACTTTGGTTATGCAGCTTTGTGATTACGTCGTTCGAGGAAGTCGATTTAGTCGGGTACAGCCAGCAGAATTTGGTAAACGAATCTACAACGGCTAAGATGTGCTTGTAGTCTTTATTTGTGGAATCTAACGGACCTAAGAAATCCACATGAAAGGTATGCAGAGGGACGTCTCCTTTGTCCAGAGGATGCAGTAGTCCTTCCTGTTTGCCTTTCTTACGATTGCTCAGAATACACGGGATGCAGCAATCTATGACCTTCTGAATTTTTTCCTCAAGACTTGGAATGTAATACTCTGTGCAAATCAGTTCCTTGACCTTCTTCGATGCGAAATGACCCTTCTCATGAGCTTTTGTGATGATTTCCCTTTGCATGCCTCTGGGCACCACAACTAACTCAGTGTCGTTGACAAGCTTGTGTAGTACCCCGCCCTTGAGAAAGTAGTCGTTGTAGGAATCTTTTCCATCGTTGAGAATATCGCATATCGCTCTGAGATGATCATCTCGCTCCTGCGCTTTTTGAATACCTATCGAAATACTTTGGTCAACTATTGTCATGATTGGGTAACGGCTGAGGGCGTCGACATGTTTCATACGAATTCCGGATCGATGCTCTACCTCATAATCGTATTCCTGTAAAAATAGGACCCAGCGAGCGACACGTGTGCAAAGATTTTGCTTCTCCAAAGTTTTTGTGAAGGCGTTACAGTCGGTAATAATTTTAAAGTGGATGCCTAACAGATATACTTTAAACTTTGTGAGTGCTTCGATGACTGCAAGAATTTCAAGCTCGTAACTTGTGTACTTTCTTTGAGCGTCGCTTGTCTTTTTGCTCATAAAGTATACCGGATGCATCTGACCGTCGTCTAAGGACTTCTGCAAAAGGATCGCACCAAATCCGTCAATGGAAGCGTCTGTGTGCACTTCTGTCTCGAGCTTCTGGTTGTAGATGCTCAGAACTGGATTTGCGGTCAATACCTTTTTTAAATTTCGTACTGACGTTTCTTCTTTGGGGCCCATGATAAATTTTGTGTTGCTCTTTGTTAAATCAGTGAGTGGCTTCGAAATAATGGCATAATTTTGAATGAATTTCCTGAAATATCCCGTTAAACCCAAAAAACTTTCTAACTGCTTTAAAGTTTGTGGTGATTTGAATTTTGCCACAGCATCAATTTTCTCAGGGGTTGGATAAATCTTCTGATTTTCTATAATATGGCCGAGGAACTGTACACGCGTTTTTAAAAAATGACATTTTTTAAGATTCAACTCAAGACCATATTCTGAACAGGTGTCAATAACCTCCCTCAGGTTCAGCAATGCGCTTTCTTCATCCATAGCCGGTATGATGACGTCATCGATGTAAGGCAGAGCGATGCCTTTGCGAGTCAGCTCACGAAAAATTGCGTTAACATGTCGCTGGAAAACGCCAGGAGAGTTTGAAAGTCCAAAAGGTACCTTTAAAAACTGATATTGTCCACTTTGAGTGACAAAGGATGTGTATTTTCGGCTGGGCTCTGAGACAGGAACATGAAAAAATCCATTTTTCAAATCGATCGTGTGGAAAATCTTGGCATCCTGGAGTCTGTCCAGCTGGTCGTCGATTAAAGGCAAGGGGAAATGATCTTTAACGATTACCTTATTGATCCTACGAAAATCGATGCAAAGTCTTGGAGAGCCATCACGCTTTTTGATCATTACCACTGGGCTTGTGAACTCGGAGTCAGACACTTCTATTATACCAGTTTGAAGCCATTCGTCAACCTGCTCCTCTACCAAACGCGTCTCAGCAAAAGGCAAACGCCTTGGTCTGGCAAATATTGGAGTCTCGTCCTTCAGGATAATGCGCATCTCGATTTTGGTGGTCTTCAGGTGAAGTGGTTTGTAGTTGCTTATGATTTTGCGTACTTCGTTTTTGGCAAACATACTTGCTTGCTCGTTGATATTAAGTTCATTGTCATTCTCTGCGACGTCGATTTTCATAACGTTTATAAAATCACTTTCTTCTACCTGACTCGGCATCTTACGCACTTGCAAACCGTCGCGATTGAAAATAATTTCAGCATGCAAACAAATTTCTTCGCCGACAATCAATTGGAAATCCATGCAACCGATGGGAACAACGTAGAAATCCAACTCGAACTCGTTATTGTCGATGAGAATGGTCTCTCTGAAATGTCCAATTGGATTTATTTTGTTTGCGTCGCGCTCGCTACCGAAACCAATTAGAGCCACACTACAGTTTTGCAGTCTCGGACGTCGTAAACCGTTATAGAGATCTTCGCGAACCAAGTTGAATTTGCTTCCGGTGTCGAACAGAGCTACGCACTTTTCGTTAGCGAGAACAACTTCTTTGCTTGTAAAATTACTTTTAGACCGCACTCGATGAGTGTTCACTTTGTTGCTCTCCGTTTTTTCGTTTTCTTTACAATTGCGCGAAATATGTCCGTACTGGTTACACTTAAAACATTTAGTGCCGCGCTCTTTGTTCTTGCAATTATTGGACAGGTGTCCTTTTTCGCCACAGTTATAACAAGAAACCTCTTTTTTAAAATTCTTGTTAGGTGTTGCCACTTTCTTGCTATAAAGCGCATCGTCGTTTCGCTTTGGCTTCTCACGGTCGTACCCTTTCTCTCGCTCATTTTTAATGACATAACATTTCATCTTCTCTTTGAATTCAGTAATATTTCGGGCACCGTATAGGAGAGTTTTGTCAATTGAGTAATCGTCTATGCCATCAATTACGTACTGTATCAAAACCGAATCACAAATGTCTCCACAAATTGCCAGATCCTTCATTCGGTACAAGTATGCGAAACAACACTCGCCCTTTGCGCGTTTGCTTTTGCTCAACTGCTCGTGGATTTGTTTGCTGTTCACAATAGTTTTAAACTCATTTAAGAGAGCAATTTTTAGCGCATTCCAGGTGCTCAGACCTCTTTCACTCATAATGAACAATTTAGCAGTTCCTCTCAGCGATTTTTTTGCAAATATCAACTTCTGAACGTCATTCCAGCACATTATTACGGCTTGCTCTTCGAATTCAGTTAACCACGACTCGACGGAAATTGAGTTAGTACCGTCAAAGGTGCGAATCGAATCTTCCATGTCGCGAAAACTAAAAGAAAATCTTGGTGATGCCACTTCGTTGCCAAATTTTGACGACTTCTCTTTCTCTGCATTTTTGGCAAAATTAGGCGCATTTTGCATTTCGTTTTGTTCTGCAACAAACTCGTCGGTTCGTGTGGTTCTGCCGCTTACAAATACATCCTCATTTTGGTCTTCGTCGTCTGAGGAATCCGACGTCGTCTACGTTGTAGGTTATGTTCAACACATTGCAAATTGAAGCCAGATCGCGTTTAGATTTTCCTGCACATACTTTTCCTTCGCTAAGTAATTTTCCGAGCTTTCATCGAAATCCAAACCGGAAAAATTTCGAAGTCGTTGGCGGTTGCTTCTATCACCCTCGCTCTCAAACACGTACTTGTGAAGGGCTACAATGTTCTCCCTCTTGCTATTGCGCAAATTTTCACTTATGAAAGCATTTAAACAACTCATGGTGGTGAAAAATTAAATTTTAAGGCGTCGAATTATTATTTTAAATTATGTGTGTAATTTCGTCTTTTCTCAATTTTTTTTTTTTTTTTTTTTTTTTGTTTTTCACTTCTTTGTTTTTTGCTGGTTCACATCGCACATCGCACTCGGCTTCGGTTTTACTTTTAACTTCTTTTACTTAATCCCGGACGAGCTCCCAAATGTGGGATTTTTAAGTTTATTAGTTGAATATTAAAGTTTATTTGTAGTTTAGATTTAGTTAAGTATAATATAAAGAAATTAACATGGGTAAATTAGAATTTCACTCGTCTTTTTCGTCTTCTGGCCAACGTCTTAGGACCGTTCTCTTCAAAGGCTCGAACTCAACTCCTCCTTCGTTTCTCGTCGTCTTCCCGTCGTCTTCTCGTCGTCTCCTTGTCGTTCATCTTTCATATCTCTTACTTCTCGTCTTTCATCTTTACTTCTTCATATCGTTCTTGAATTTCGTCGTTCGTCTTGATCAGCTCAAAAAGGTTGTTGTCTAGGGTAAACTTATTGTGGAATGGTTGCTACCCAAAGCAGACACACCCCACATACCTCTAAAGACTTCTGATTCGATTCTCTAAAAATCTGCATTCAAATTTTTCAATTTAACGTTGATCAAATTTTTGACCCATTTTCATGTCAGTTATTTCTAATTTGACTTGTTTAACTTTGACCCAAAATTGAACTTCGAGAGTCCATAACTTTACCAAGCTAAAGCCGATTGCAAAGTGGCATACCTCTAAAGACTTCTGATTCGATTCTCTAAAAATCTGCATTCAAATTTTTCAATTTAACGTCGATTAATATTTTGACCCATTTTCATGTCAGTTATTTCTAGATTTCCGAGGACTTGTAACAGAGTGACTAAAAATTGGACTTAGAGAGTCCATAACTTTACCAAACTTAAGCCGTTTCCAAAGTGGCATACCTCTAAAGACTTCTGATTCGATTCTCTAAAAATCTGCATTCAAATTTTTCAATTTAACGTTGATCAAATTTTTGACCCATTTTCATGTCAGTTATTTCTAATTTGACTTGTTTAACTTTGACCCAAAATAGGACTTAGAGAGTCCATAACTTAACCAAACTTAAGCCGATTCCAAAGTGGCATACCTCTAAAGACTTCTGATTCGATTCTCTAAAAATCTGCATTCAAATTTTTCAATTTAACTTTGATCAAATTTTTCACCCATTTTCATGTCAGTTATTTCTAATTTGACTTGTTTAACTTTGACCCAAAATTGAACTTCGAGAGTCCATAACTTTACCAAGCTAAAGCCGATTGCAAAGTGGCATACCTCTAAAGACTGCTGATTCGATTCTCTAAAAATCTGCATTCAAAATTTTCAATTTAACGTCGATTAATATTTTGACCCATTTTCATGTCAGTTATTTCTAGATTTCCGAGGACTTGTAACAGAGTGACTAAAAATTGGATTTAGAGAGTCCATAACTTTACCAAACTTAAGCCGTTTCCAAAGTAGCATACCTCTAAAGACTTCTGATTCGATTCTCTAAAAATCTGCATTCAAATTTTTATACCCTTGCAGAGGGTATTATAATTTTGGTCAAAAGTGTGCAACGCAGTGAAGGAGACATCTCCGACCCTATAAAGTATATATATTCTTGATCAGGATCACCTCCTGAGTTGATATAGCCATGTCCGTCTGTCCGTCTGTCCGTCTGTCCGTCTGTCTGTTTCTACGCAAACTAGTCTCTCAGTTTTAAAGCTATCGAGTTGAAACTTTGCACACACCCTTCTTTCCTTTGCACGCAGTATATAAGTCGGAACGGCCGGGATCGGCCGACTATATCCTATAGCTGTCATATAACTGATTGATCGGAAATGCCATAACTCTGCTGTTTGTTAAGTTAGGAAGTTGGGACTTTCTGTGGGTTCTATATTTGGCCAATCAATCCGACGTACCAAATTTCATAAGGATCGGCCGACTATATCTTATAGCTGCCATATAACTGATTGATCGGAAATGCCATAACTTTGGTGTTTGTAAAGTTAGAAAGTTGGAATTTTCTATGGGTTTTATATTTGGCCAATCAATCCGACCTACCAAATTTCATAAGGATCGGCCGACTATATCTTATAGCTGCCATATAACTGATTGATCGGAAATGCCATAACTTTGGTGTTTGTAAAGTTAGGAAGTTGGGATTTTCTATGGGTTTTATTTTTGCCCAATCAGTTCGACATATTAAATTTCATAAGGATCGGCCGACTATATCCTATAGCTGCCATATAACTGATTGATCGGAAATGAAATAACTTTGGTGTTTTTAAAGTTAGGAAGGTGGGATTTTTTATGAGTATTAAAAATGCATCATATGAATAATTTTGGAGAATATAATTTGCAGAATATTCTGCAAGGGTATTTCAACTTCGGCTCCGCCCGAAGTTAGCTTTCCTTTCTTGTTCAATTTAACTTTGATCAAATTTTTCACCCATTTTCATGTCAGTTATTTCTAATTTGACTTGTTTAACTTTGACCCAAAATTGAACTTCGCGAGTCCATAACTTTACCAAGCTAAAGCCGATTGCAAAGTGGCATACCTCTAAAGACTGCTGATTCGATTCTCTAAAAATCTGCATTCAAATTTTTCAATTTAACGTCGATTAATATTTTGACCCATTTTCATGTCAGTTATTTCTAGATTTCGAGGACTTGTAACAGAGTGACTAAAAATTGGATTTAGAGAGTCCATAACTTTACCAAACTTAAGCCGTTTCCAAAGTAGCATACCTCTAAAGACTTCTGATTCGATTCTCTAAAAATCTGCATTCAAATTTTTCAATTTAACGTTGATCAAATTTTTGACCCATTTTCATGTCAGTTATTTCTAATTTGACTTGTTTAACTTTGACCCAAAATTGAACTTCGAGAGTCCATAAATTTACCAAACTTAAGCCGATTCCAAAGTTGCATACCTCTAAAGACTTCTGATTCGATTCTCTAAAAATCTGCATTCAAATTTTTCAATTTAACGTTGATCAAATTTTTGACCCATTTTCATGTCAGTTATTTTTAGTTTTCCGAGGACTTGTAACAGAGTGACTCAAAATTGGACTTAGAGAGTCCATAACTTTATCAAACTTAAGCCGATTCCAAAGTGGCATACCTCTAAAGACTTCTGATTCGATTCTCTAAAAATCTGCATTCAAATTTTTCAATTTAACTTTGATCAAATTTTTCACCCATTTTCATGTCAGTTATTTCTAATTTGACTTGTTTAACTTTGACCCAAAATTGAACTTCGAGAGTCCATAACTTTACCAAGCTAAAGCCGATTGCAAAGTGGCATACCTCTAAAGACTTCTGATTCGATTCTCTAAAAATCTGCATTCAAATTTTTCAATTTAACGTCGATTAATATTTTGACCCATTTTCATGTCAGTTATTTCTAGATTTCCGAGGACTTGTAACAGAGTGACTAAAAATTGGACTTAGAGAGTCCATAACTTTACCAAACTTAAGCCGTTTCCAAAGTGGCATACCTCTAAAGACTTCTGATTCGATTCTCTAAAAATCTGCATTCAAATTTTTATACCCTTGCAGAGGGTATTATAATTTTGGTCAAAAGTGTGCAACGCAGTGAAGGAGACATCTCCGACCCTATAAAGTATATATATTCTTGATCAGGATCACCTCCTGAGTTGATATAGCCATGTCCGTCTGTCCGTCTGTCTGTCCTTCTGTCTGTCCGTCTGTCTGTTTCTACGCAAACTAGTCTCTCAGTTTTAAAGCTATCGAATTGAAACTTTGCACATACCCTTCTTTCCTTTGCACGCAGTATATATGTCGGAACGGCCGGGATCGGCCGACTATATCCTATAGCTGCCATATAACTGATTGATCGGAAATGCCATATCTTTGGTGTTTGTAAAGTTAGAATGTTGGGATTTTCTAAGGGTTTTATATTTGGCTAATCAATCCGACATGCCGAATTTCATAAGGATCGGCCGACTATATCCTATAGCTGCCATATAACTGATTGATCGGAAATGCCATAACTTTGGTGTTTGTAAAGTTAGAATGTTGGGATTTTCTATGGGTTTTATATTTGGCTAATCAATCCGACATGCCGAATTTCATAAAGATCGGCCGACTATATCCTATAGCTGCCATATAACTGAACGATTGGAAATGTCATAACTTTGGTGTTTTTAATGTCAGTTATTTCTAACTTGACTTGTTTAACTTTGACCCAAAATTGAACTTCGAGAGTCCATAACTTTACGAAGCTAAAGCCGATTGCAAAGTGGCATACCTCTCAAGACTTCTGATTCGATTCTCTAAAAATCTGCATTCAAATTTTTCAATTTAACGTCGATTAACTTTTTGACCCATTTTCATGTCAGTTATTTGTAGATTTCCGAGGACTAGTAACAGAGTGACTAAAAATTGGATTTAGAGAGTCCATAACTTTACCAAACTTAAGCCGTTTCCAAAGTAGCATACCTCTAAAGACTTCTGATTCGATTCTCTAAAAATCTGCATTCAAATTTTTATACCCTTGCAGAGGGTATTATAATTTTGGTCAAAAGTGTGCAACGCAGTGAAGGAGACATCTCCGACCATATAAAGTATATATATTCTTGATCAGGATCACCTCCTGAGTTGATATAGCCATGTCCGTCTGTCCGTCTGTCCGTCTGTCTGTCCGTCTGTCTGTTTCTACGCGAACTAGTCTCTCAGTTTTAAAGATATCGAATTGAAACTTTGCACACACCCTTCTTTCCTTTGCACGCAGTATATAAGTCGGAACGGCCGGGATCGGCCGACTATATCCTATAGCTGCCATATAACTGAACGATCGGAAATGCCATAACTTTGGTGTTTTTAAAGTTAGGAAGTTGGGATTTTCTATGAGTTTTACATTTGGCCAATAAATTTTACGTACCAAATTTTATAAGGATCGGCCGACTATATCCTATAGCTGCCATATAACTGAACGATCGGAAATGCCGCAACTTTGGTGTTTGTAAAGTTAGAAAGTTGGGATTTTCTATGGGTTTTACATTTGGCCATTCAATTTGACGTACCAAATTTTATAAGGATCGGCCGACTATATCCTATAGCTGCCATATAACTGATTGATCGGAAATGACATAACTTTGGTGTTTGTAAAGTTAGGAAGTTGGGATTTTCTATGGGTTTTATTTTTGGCCAATCAATCCGACCTACCAAACTTCATAAGGATCGGCCGACTATATCTTATAGCTGCCATATAACTGAACGATTGGAAATGCCATAACTTTGGTGTTTTTAAAGTTAGGAAGTTGGGGTTTTATATGAGTATTTAGAATGCATCATATGAATAATTTTGGAGAATATAATTTACAGAGTATTCTGCAAGGGTATATCAACTTCGGCTCCGCCCGAAGTTAGCTTTCCTTTCTTGTTCAATTTAACGTTGATCAAATTTTTGACCCATTTTCATGTCAGTTATTTCTAATTTGACTTGTTTAACTTTGACCCAAAATTGAACTTCGAGAGTCCATAAATTTACCAAACTTAAGCCGATTCCAAAGTGGCATACCTCTAAAGACTTCTGATTCGATTCTCTAAAAATCTGCATTTAAATTTTTCAATTTCACGTTGATCAAATTTTTGACCCATTTTCATGTCAGTTATTTTTAGTTTTCCGAGGACTTGTAACAGAGTGACTCAAAATTGGACTTAGAGAGTCCATAACTTTATCAAACTTAAGCCGATTCCAAAGTGGCATACCTCTAAAGACTTCTGATTCGATTCTCTAAAAATCTGCATTCAAATTTTTCAATTTAACTTTGATCAAATTTTTCACCCATTTTCATGTCAGTTATTTCTAATTTGACTTGTTTAACTTTGACCCAAAATTGAACTTCGAGAGTCCATAACTTTACCAAGCTAAAGCCGATTGCAAAGTGGCATACCTCTAAAGACTTCTGATTCGATTCTCTAAAAATCTGCATTCAAATTTTTCAATTTAACGTCGATTAATATTTTGACCCATTTTCATGTCAGTTATTTCTAGATTTCCGAGGACTTGTAACAGAGTGACTAAAAATTGGACTTAGAGAGTCCATAACTTTACCAAACTTAAGCCGTTTCCAAAGTGGCATACCTCTAAAGACTTCTGATTCGATTCTCTAAAAATCTGCATTCAAATTTTTATACCCTTGCAGAGGGTATTATAATTTTGTTCAAAAGTGTGCAACGCAGTGAAGGAGACATCTCCGACCCTATAAAGTATATATATTCTTGATCAGGATCACCTCCTGAGTTGATATAGCCATGTCCGTCTGTCCGTCTGTCTGTCCTTCTGTCTGTCCGTCTGTCTGTTTCTACGCAAACTAGTCTCTCAGTTTTAAAGCTATCGAATTGAAACTTTGCACATACCCTTCTTTCCTTTGCACGCAGTATATATGTCGGAACGGCCGGGATCGGCCGACTATATCCTATAGCTGCCATATAACTGATTGATCGGAAATGCCATATCTTTGGTGTTTGTAAAGTTAGAATGTTGGGATTTTCTAAGGGTTTTATATTTGGCTAATCAATCCGACATGCCGAATTTCATAAGGATCGGCCGACTATATCCTATAGCTGCCATATAACTGATTGATCGGAAATGCCATAACTTTGGTGTTTGTAAAGTTAGAATGTTGGGATTTTCTATGGGTTTTATATTTGGCTAATCAATCCGACATGCCGAATTTCATAAAGATCGGCCGACTATATCCTATAGCTGCCATATAACTGAACGATTGGAAATGTCATAACTTTGGTGTTTTTAATGTCAGTTATTTCTAACTTGACTTGTTTAACTTTGACCCAAAATTGAACTTCGAGAGTCCATAACTTTACGAAGCTAAAGCCGATTGCAAAGTGGCATACCTCTAAAGACTTCTGATTCGATTCTCTAAAAATCTGCATTCAAATTTTTCAATTTAACGTCGATTAACTTTTTGACCCATTTTCATGTCAGTTATTTCTAGATTTCCGAGGACTAGTAACAGAGTGACTTAAAATTGGACTTAGAGAGTCCATAACTTTACCAAACTTAAGCCGTTTCCAAAGTGGCATACCTCTAAAGACTTCTGATTCGATTCTCTAAAAATCTGCATTCAAATTTTTCAATTTAACGTTGATCAAATTTTTGACCCATTTTCATGTCAGTTATTTCTAATTTGACTTGTTTAACTTTGACCCAAAATTGAACTTCGAGAGTCCATAAATTTACCAAACTTAAGCCGATTCCAAAGTGGCATACCTCTAAAGACTTCTGATTCGATTCTCTAAAAATCTGCATTTAAATTTTTCAATTTCACGTTGATCAAATTTTTGACCCATTTTCATGTCAGTTATTTTTAGTTTTCCGAGGACTTGTAACAGAGTGACTCAAAATTGGACTTAGAGAGTCCATAACTTTATCAAACTTAAGCCGATTCCAAAGTGGCATACCTCTAAAGACTTCTGATTCGATTCTCTAAAAATCTGCATTCAAATTTTTCAATTTAACTTTGATCAAATTTTTCACCCATTTTCATGTCAGTTATTTCTAATTTGACTTGTTTAACTTTGACCCAAAATTGAACTTCGAGAGTCCATAACTTTACCAAACTTAAGCCGTTTCCAAAGTGGCATACCTCTAAAGACTTCTGATTCGATTCTCTAAAAATCTGCATTCAAATTTTTATACCCTTGCAGAGGGTATTATAATTTTGGTCAAAAGTGTGCAACGCAGTGAAGGAGACATCTCCGACCCTATAAAGTATATATATTCTTGATCAGGATCACCTCCTGAGTTGATATAGCCATGTCCGTCTGTCCGTCTGTCTGTCCTTCTGTCTGTCCGTCTGTCTGTTTCTACGCAAACTAGTCTCTCAGTTTTAAAGCTATCGAATTGAAACTTTGCACATACCCTTCTTTCCTTTGCACGCAGTATATATGTCGGAACGGCCGGGATCGGCCGACTATATCCTATAGCTGCCATATAACTGATTGATCGGAAATGCCATATCTTTTGGTGTTTGTAAAGTTAGAATGTTGGGATTTTCTAAGGGTTTTATATTTGGCTAATCAATCCGACATGCCGAATTTCATAAGGATCGGCCGACTATATCCTATAGCTGCCATATAACTGATTGATCGGAAATGCCATAACTTTGGTGTTTGTAAAGTTAGAATGTTGGGATTTTCTATGGGTTTTATATTTGGCTAATCAATCCGACATGCCGAATTTCATAAAGATCGGCCGACTATATCCTATAGCTGCCATATAACTGAACGATTGGAAATGTCATAACTTTGGTGTTTTTAATGTCAGTTATTTCTAACTTGACTTGTTTAACTTTGACCCAAAATTGAACTTCGAGAGTCCATAACTTTACGAAGCTAAAGCCGATTGCAAAGTGGCATACCTCTAAAGACTTCTGATTCGATTCTCTAAAAATCTGCATTCAAATTTTTCAATTTAACGTCGATTAACTTTTTGACCCATTTTCATGTCAGTTATTTCTAGATTTCCGAGGACTAGTAACAGAGTGACTTAAAATTGGACTTAGAGAGTCCATAACTTTACCAAACTTAAGCCGTTTCCAAAGTGGCATACCTCTAAAGACTTCTGATTCGATTCTCTAAAAATCTGCATTCAAATTTTTCAATTTAACGTTGATCAAATTTTTGACCCATTTTCATGTCAGTTATTTCTAATTTGACTTGTTTAACTTTGACCCAAAATTGAACTTCGAGAGTCCATAAATTTACCAAACTTAAGCCGATTCCAAAGTGGCATACCTCTAAAGACTTCTGATTCGATTCTCTAAAAATCTGCATTCAAATTTTTCAATTTAACGTTGATCAAATTTTTGACCCATTTTCATGTCAGTTATTTTTAGTTTTCCGAGGACTTGTAACAGAGTGACTCAAAATTGGACTTAGAGAGTCCATAACTTTACCAAACTTAAGCCGTTTCCAAAGTGGCATACCTCTAAAGACTTCTGATTCGATTCTCTAAAAATCTGCATTCAAATTTTTCAATTTAACGTTGATCAAATTTTTGACCCATTTTCATGTCAGTTATTACACCCTTGCAGAGGGTATTATAATTTTGGTCAAAAGTGTGCAACGCAGTGAAGGAGACATCTCCGACCCTATAAAGTATATATATTCTTGATCAGGATCACCTCCTGAGTTGATATAGCCATGTCCGTCTGTCCGTCTGTCCGTCTGTCTGTCCGTCTGTCTGTCCGTCTGTCTGTTTCTACGCAAACTAGTCTCTCAGTTTTAAAGATATGGAATTGAAACTTTGTACACACCCTTCTTTCCTTTGCACGCAGTATATAAGTCGGAACGGCCTGGATCGGCCAACTATATCCTATAGCTGCCATATAGCTGATTGATCGGAAATGCCATAACTTTGGTGTTTGTTAAGTTAGGAAGTTGGGATTTTCTATGGGTTTTTTTTTGGCCAATCAATCCGACCTACCAAATTTCATAAGGATCGGCCGACTATATCCTATAGATGTCATATAACTGATTGATCGGAAATGCCATATCTTTGATGTTTGTTAAGTTAGGAAGTTGGGATTTTCTATGGGTTTTATTTTTGGCTAATCAATCCGACCTACCAAATTTCATAAGGATCGGCCGACTATATCTTATAGCTGCCATATAACTGAACGATTGGAAATGACATAACTTTGGTGTTTTTAAAGTTAGGAAGTTGGGACATTTTATGAGTATTAAGAATACATCATATGAATAATTTTGGACAATATAATTTATAAAATATTCTGCAAGGGTATATCAACTTCGGCTCCGCCCGAAGTTAGCTTTCCTTTCTTGTTATACCCTTGCAGAGGGTATTATAATTTTGGTCAAAAGTGTGCAACGCAGTGAAGGAGACATCTCCGACCCTATAAAGTATATATATTCTTGATCAGGATCACCTCCTGAGTTGATATAGCCATGTCCGTCTGTCCGTCTGTCCGTCTGTCTGTTTCTACGCAAACTAGTCTCTCAGTTTTAAAGCTATCGAATTGAAACTTTGCACATACCCTTCTTTCCTTTGCACGCAGTATATATGTCGGAACGGCCGGGATCGGCCGACTATATCCTATAGCTGCCATATAACTGATTGATCGGAAATGCCATATCTTTGGTGTTTGTAAAGTTAGAATGTTGGGGTTTTCTAAGGGTTTTATATTTGGCTAATCAATCCGACATGCCGAATTTCATAAGGATCGGCCGACTATATCCTATAGCTGCCATATAACTGATTGATCGGAAATGCCATAACTTTGAAGTTTGTAAAGTTAGAATGTTGGGATTTTCTATGGGTTTTTTTTTTGGCCAATCAATCTGACCTACCAAATTTCATAAGGATCGGCCGACTATATCCTATAGATGTCATATAACTGATTGATCGGAAATGCCATATCTTTGATGTTTGTTAAGTTAGGAAGTTGGGATTTTCTATGGGTTTTATTTTTGGCTAATCAATCCGACCTACCAAATTTCATAAGGATCGGCCGACTATATCTTATAGCTGCCATATAACTGAACGATTGGAAATGACATAACTTTGGTGTTTTTAAAGTTAGGAAGTTGGGACATTTTATGAGTATTAAGAATACATCATATGAATAATTTTGGACAATATAATTTATAAAATATTCTGCAAGGGTATATCAACTTCGGCTCCGCCCGAAGTTAGCTTTCCTTTCTTGTTATACCCTTGCAGAGGGTTTTATAATTTTGGTCAAAAGTGTGCAACGCAGTGAAGGAGACATCTCCGACCCTATAAAGTATATATATTCTTGATCAGGATCACCTCCTGAGTTGATATAGCCATGTCCGTCTGTCCGTCTGTCCGTCTGTCCGTCTGTCCGTCTGTCTGTTTCTACGCAAACTAGTCTCTCAGTTTTAAAGCTATCGAATTGAAACTTTGCACATACCCTTCTTTCCTTTGCACGCAGTATATATGTCGGAACGGCCGGGATCGGCCGACTATATCCTATAGCTGCCATATAACTGATTGATCGGAAATGCCATATCTTTGGTGTTTGGAAAGTAAGAATGTTGGGGTTTTCTAAGGGTTTTATATTTGGCTAATCAATCCGACATGCCGAATTTCATAAGGATCGGCCGACTATATCCTATAGCTGCCATATAACTGATTGATCGGAAATGCCATAACTTTGAAGTTTGTAAAGTTAGAATGTTGGGATTTTCTATGGGTTTTATATTTGGCTAATCAATCCGACATTCCGAATTTCATAAGGATCGGCCGACTATATCCTATAGCTGCCATATAACTGAACGATTGGAAATGTCATAACTTAGGTGTTTTTAAAGTTAGGAAGTTGGGATTTTTTATGAGTATTAAGAATGCATCATATGAATAATTTTGGAGAATATAATTTACAGAGTATTCTGCAAGGGTATATCAACTTCGGCTCCGCCCGAAGTTAGCTTTCCTTTCTTGTTTATGCATACCTTGATCAGGGTAAAAGCGCGTGGCGATCGGACGTCTATATCCTATAGCTCCCATAGGAACAATAGGGTAAAATCGGTTAAAATTTAATGATTTTTAGGATATTTCGCGCAGTGTAAAAGCTATTGACATAAATCTTTCCAAATCTTATTTTTTAATGCGTACCTTGATCAGGGTAAAAGCGCGTGACGATCGGACGTCTATATCCTATAGCTCCCATAGGAACAATAGGGTAAAATCGGTCCAAATTTGATGTTTTTCAGAATATTTCGCGATGTGTAAAAGCTATGGCTGTACCTTTTTCAAATCGTATTTTTTTATACATTCCTTCGTCAAGGTAAAAGCGCGTGCTGATCGGACGTCTATATCCTATAGCTCCCATAGGAACAATACGGTGAAATCGGTCAAAATTTCATGTTTTTTAGAATATTTCGCGCAGTGTATAAGCTATTGACATACATTTTTCCAAGTCTTATTTATTTACGCATACCTTGATCAGGGTAAAAGCGCTTGCCGATTGGACGTCTATATCGTATAGCTTCCGTAGGAAAAATTGTTAAAGGCTGCGAAAATATCCCTTTTTCCCTATTTGTATATGACAATTTTGCAGTATAAAAGCTATTGGCATGAAACTATGCAATTTATCTAATTTATTTATGTACACCTTGCTCAGGGTAAAAGTTGCTGCCAATCAGACAAGTACATACTACATCCGCTATTTAAAAATTAAATTAATTACGTATAGCTAATCTTTTTATACCCTTGCAGAGGGTATTATAATTTTGGTCAGAAGTTTGTAACGCAGTGAAGGAGACGTTTCCGACCCCATAAAGTATATATATTCTTGATCAGGATCAATAGGGGAGTCGATATAGCCATGTCCGTCTGTCCGTCTGTTTCAATACCGTTTGCGAGCTCAGTTTAAAAGCTAGCGATCTGAAACTTTCACAATCGTCCTAAAACATGTGTACGCAGATCAAGTTTGAAAATCGCCCCGATCGGACGTCTATATCCTATAGCTCCCATAGGAACAATTGGATATATCTTGCAAGAATTTATGATATTTCGCGCAGTGTAAAAGCTATTGACATTAATCTTTACAAATCGTATTTTTTATGCATACCTTGATCAGGGTAAAAGCGCGTGGCGATCGGACGTCTATATCCTATAGCTCCCATAGGAACAATAGGGTAAAATCGGTTAAAATTTAATGATTTTTAGGATATTTCGCGCAGTGTAAAAGCTATTGACATAAATCTTTCCAAATCTTATTTTTTTATGCGTACCTTGATCAGGGTAAAAGCGCGTGACGATCGGACGTCTATATCCTATAGCTCCCATAGGAACAATAGGGTAAAATCGGTCCAAATTTGATGTTTTTCAGAATATTTCGCGATGTGTAAAAGCTATGGCTGTACCTTTTTTCAAATCGTATTTTTTTATGCATTCCTTCATCAAGGTAAAAGCGCGTGCTGATCGGACGTCTATATCCTATAGCTCCCATAGGAACAAGTTTGAAAATCGCCCCGATCGGACGTCTATATCCTATAGCTCCCATAGGAACAATTGGATATATCTTGCAAGAATTTATGATATTTCGCGCAGTGTAAAAGCTATTGACATTAATCTTTACAAATCGTATTTTTTTATGCATAACTTCATCAGGGTAAAAGCGCGTGGCGATCGGACGTCTATATCCTATAGCTCCCATAGGAACAATACGGTGAAATCGGTCAAAATTTCATGTTTTTAGAATATTTCGCGCAGTGTATAAGCTATTGACAGACATTTTTCCAAGTCTTATTTATTTACGCATACCTTGATCAGGGTAAAAGCGCTTGCCGATTGGACGTCTATATCGTATAGCTTCCGTAGGAAAAATTGTTAAAGGCTGCGAAAATATCCCTTTTTCCCTATTTGTATATGACAATTTTGCAGTATAAAAGCTATTGGCATGAAACTATGCAATTTATCTAATTTATTTATGTACACCTTGCTCAGGGTAAAAGTTGCTGCCAATCAGACAAGTACATACTACATCCGCTATTTAAAAATTAAATTAATTACGTATAGCTAATCTTTTTATACCCTTGCAGAGGGTATTATAATTTTGGTCAGAAGTTTGTAACGCAGTGAAGGAGACGTTTCCGACCCTATAAAGTATATATATTCTTGATCAGGATCAATAGGGGAGTCGATATAGCCATGTCCGTCTGTCCGTCTGTTTCAATACCGTTTGCGAGCTCAGTTTAAAAGCTAGCGATCTGAAACTTTCACAATCGTCCTAAAACATGTGTACGCAGATCAAGTTTGAAAATCGCCCCGATCGGACGTCTATATCCTATAGCTCCCATAGGAACAATTGGATATATCTTGCAAGAATTTATGATATTTCGCGCAGTGTAAAAGCTATTGACATTAATCTTTACAAATCGTATTTTTTTATGCATACCTTGATCAGGGTAAAAGCGCGTGGCGATCGGACGTCTATATCCTATAGCTCCCATAGGAACAATAGGGTAAAATCGGTTAAAATTTAATGATTTTTAGGATATTTCGCGCAGTGTAAAAGCTATTGACATAAATCTTTCCAAATCTTATTTTTTTATGCGTACCTTGATCAGGGTAAAAGCGCGTGACGATCGGACGTCTATATCCTATAGCTCCCATAGGAACAATAGGGTAAAATCGGTCCAAATTTGATGTTTTTCAGAATATTTCGCGATGTGTAAAAGCTATGGCTGTACCTTTTTTCAAATCGTATTTTTTTATGCATTCCTTCATCAAGGTAAAAGCGTGTGCTGATCGGACGTCTATATCCTATAGCTCCCATAGGAACAATACGGTGAAATCGGTCAAAATTTCATGTTTTTTAGAATATTTCGCGCAGTGTATAAGCTATTGACATACATTTTCCAAGTCTTATTTATTTACGCATACCTTGATCAGGGTAAAAGCGCTTGCCGATTGGACGTCTATATCGTATAGCTTCCGTAGGAAAAATTGTTAAAGGCTGCGAAAATATCCCTTTTTTCCCTATTTGTATATGACAATTTTGCAGTATAAAAGCTATTGGCATGAAACTATGCAATTTATCTAATTTATTTATGTACACCTTGCTCAGGGTAAAAGTTGCTGCCAATCAGACAAGTACATACTACATCCGCTATTTTTATACCCTTGCAGAGGGTAGTATAATTTCAGTCAAAAGTTTGCAACGCAGTGAAGGAGACATTTCCGACCCTATAAAGTATATATATTCTTGATCAGCATCACCAGGAGAGTCGATCAAGCCATGTCCGTCTGTCCGTCCGTCTGTCCGTCCGTCTGTCCGTCCGTCCGTTTCTACGCAAACTAGTCCCTCAGTTTTAAAGCTATCTGCTTGAAACTTTCTCAAAAGTTGTCTTTCTATTGCAGGTAGTATATAAGTCGGAACGAGCCGGATCGGGCCACTATATCATATAGCTGCCATATAACTGAACGATCGGAAATGCCATAACTTTGGTGTTTTTCAAGTTAGCAAGTTAGGAAGTTCTATGGGTTTTATTTTTGGCTAATCAGTCTGACTTACCAAATTTCATAAGGATCGGGCGACTATATCCTATAGCTGCCATATAACTGATTGATCGGAAATGCCATATCTTTGGTGTTTGTAAAGTTAGGAAGTTGGGATTATCTATGGGTTTTACTTTTGGGCAGTCAATCCGACCTGCCAAATTTCATAAGGATCGGCCGACTATATCTTATAGCTGCCATATAACTGATTGATCGGAAATGCCATAACTTTGGTGTTTGTAAAGTTAGGAAGTTGGGATTATCTATGGGTTTTACTTTTGGGCAGTCAATCCGACCTGCCAAATTTCATAAGGATCGGCCGACTAAATCCTATAGCTGCCATATAACTGAACGATTGGAAATTACATAACTTTGGTGTTTTTAAAGTTAGGAAGTTGGGATTTTTTATGAGTATTAAGAATGCATCATTTAAATAATTTTGGAGAATATAATTTACAGAATATTCTGCAAGGGTATATCAACTTCGGCTCCGCCCGAAGTTAGCTTTTCTTTCTTGTTTAAAAATTAAATTAATTACGTATAGCTAATCTTTTTATACCCTTGCAGAGGGTATTATAATTTTGGTCAGAAGTCTGTAACGCAGTGAAGGAGACGTTTCCGACCCCATAAAGTATATATATTCTTGATCAGGATCAATAGGGGAGTCGATATAGCCATGTCCGTCTGTCCGTCTGTTTCAATACCGTTTGCGAGCTCAGTTTAAAAGCTAGCGATCTGAAACTTTCACAATCGTCCTAAAACATGTGTACGCAGATCAAGTTTGAAAATCGCCCCGATCGGACGTCTATATCCTATAGCTCCCATAGGAACAATTGGATATATCTTGCAAGAATTTATGATATTTCGCGCAGTGTAAAAGCTATTGACATTAATCTTTACAAATCGTATTTTTTTATGCATACCTTGATCAGGGTAAAAGCGCGTGGCGATCGGACGTCTATATCCTATAGCTCCCATAGGAACAATAGGGTAAAATCGGTTAAAATTTAATGATTTTTAGGATATTTCGCGCAGTGTAAAAGCTATTGACATAAATCTTTCCAAATCTTATTTTTTTATGCGTACCTTGATCAGGGTAAAAGCGCGTGACGATCGGACGTCTATATCCTATAGCTCCCATAGGAACAATAGGGTAAAATCGGTTTTAAGATTTATGTTAGTTTTGCCGAAATTTGATGTTTTTCAGAATATTTCGCGATGTGTAAAAGCTATTGCTGTACATTTTTTCAAATCGTATTTTTTTAGTATTCCTTCATCAAGGTAAAAGCGCGTGCTGATCGGACGTCTATATCCTATAGCTCCCATAGGAACAATACGGTGAAATCGGTCAAAATTTCATGTTTTTAGAATATTTCGCGCAGTGTATAAGCTATTGACATACATTTTTCCAAGTCTTATTTATTTACGCATACCTTGATCAGGGTAAAAGCGCTTGCCGATTGGACGTCTATATCGTATAGCTTCCGTAGGAAAAATTGTTAAAGGCTGCGAAAATATCCCTTTTTTCCCTATTTGTATATGACAATTTTGCAGTATAAAAGCTATTGGCATGAAACTATGCAATTTATCTAATTTATTTATGTACACCTTGCTCAGGGTAAAAGTTGCTGCCAATCAGACAAGTACATACTACATCCGCTATTTAAAAATTAAATTAATTACGTATAGCTAATCTTTTTATACCCTTGCAGAGGGTATTATAATTTTGGTCAGAAGTTTGTAACGCAGTGAAGGAGACGTTTCCGACCCCATAAAGTATATATATTCTTGATCAGGATCAATAGGGGAGTCGATATAGCCATGTCCGTCTGTCCGTCTGTTTCAATACCGTTTGCGAGCTCAGTTTAAAAGCTAGCGATCTGAAACTTTCACAATCGTCCTAAAACATGTGTACGCAGATCAAGTTTGAAAATCGCCCCGATCGGACGTCTATATCCTATAGCTCCCATAGGAACAATTGGATATATCTTGCAAGAATTTATGATATTTCGCGCAGTGTAAAAGCTATTGACATTAATCTTTACAAATCGTATTTTTTTATGCATACCTTGATCAGGGTAAAAGCGCGTGGCGATCGGACGTCTATATCCTATAGCTCCCATAGGAACAATAGGGTAAAATCGGTTAAAATTTAATGATTTTTAGGATATTTCGCGCAGTGTAAAAGCTATTGACATAAATCTTTCCAAATCTTATTTTTTTATGCGTACCTTGATCAGGGTAAAAGCGCGTGACGATCGGACGTCTATATCCTATAGCTCCCATAGGAACAATAGGGTAAAATCGGTCCAAATTTGATGTTTTTCAGAATATTTCGCGATGTGTAAAAGCTATTGCTGTACATTTTTTCAAATCGTATTTTTTATGCATTCCTTCATCAAGGTAAAAGCGCGTGCTGATCGGACGTCTATATCCTATAGCTCCCATAGGAACAATACGGTGAAATCGGTCAAAATTTCATGTTTTTTAGAATATTTCGCGCAGTGTATAAGCTATTGACATACATTTTTCCAAGTCTTATTTATTTACGCATACCTTGATCAGGGTAAAAGCGCTTGCCGATTGGACGTCTATATCGTATAGCTTCCGTAGGAAAAATTGTTAAAGGCTGCGAAAATATCCCTTTTTTCCCTATTTGTATATGACAATTTTGCAGTATAAAAGCTATTGGCATGAAACTATGCAATTTATCTAATTTATTTATGTACACCTTGCTCAGGGTAAAAGTTGCTGCCAATCAGACAAGTACATACTACATCCGCTATTTAAAAATTAAATTAATTACGTATAGCTAATCTTTTTATACCCTTGCAGAGGGTATTATAATTTTGGTCAGAAGTTTGTAACGCAGTGAAGGAGACGTTTCCGACCCCATAAAGTATATATATTCTTGATCAGGATCAATAGGGGAGTCGATATAGCCATGTCCGTCTGTCCGTCTGTTCGTCTGTCCGTCTGTTTCAATACCGTTTGCGAGCTCAGTTTAAAAGCTAGCGATCTGAAACTTTCACAATCGTCCTAAAACATGTGTACGCAGATCAAGTTTGAAAATCGCCCCGATCGGACGTCTATATCCTATAGCTCCCAAAGGAACAATTGGATATATCTTGCAAGAATTTATGATATTTCGCGCAGTGTAAAAGCTATTGACATTAATCTTTACAAATCGTATTTTTTTATGCATACCTTGATCAGGGTAAAAGCGCGTGGCGATCGGACGTCTATATCCTATAGCTCCCATAGGAACAATAGGGTAAAATCGGTTAAAATTTAATGATTTTTAGGATATTTCGCGCAGTGTAAAAGCTATTGACATAAATCTTTCCAAATCTTATTTTTTTATGCGTACCTTGATCAGGGTAAAAGCGCGTGACGATCGGACGTCTATATCCTATAGCTCCCATAGGAACAATAGGGTAAAATCGGTTAAAATTTAATGATTTTTAGGATATTTCGCGCAGTGTAAAAGCTATTGACATAAATCTTTCCAAATCTTATTTTTTTATGCGTACCTTGATCAGGGTAAAAGCGCGTGACGATCGGACGTCTATATCCTATAGCTCCCATAGGAACAATAGGGTAAAATCGGTCCAAATTTGATGTTTTTCAGAATATTTCGCGATGTGTAAAAGCTATTGCTGTACATTTTTTCAAATCGTATTTTTTATGCATTCCTTCATCAAGGTAAAAGCGCGTGCTGATCGGACGTCTATATCCTATAGCTCCCATAGGAACAATACGGTGAAATCGGTCAAAATTTCATGTTTTTTAGAATATTTCGCGCAGTGTATAAGCTATTGACATACATTTTTCCAAGTCTTATTTATTTACGCATACCTTGATCAGGGTAAAAGCGCTTGCCGATTGGACGTCTATATCGTATAGCTTCCGTAGGAAAAATTGTTAAAGGCTGCGAAAATATCCCTTTTTTCCCTATTTGTATATGACAATTTTGCAGTATAAAAGCTATTGGCATGAAACTATGCAATTTATCTAATTTATTTATGTACACCTTGCTCAGGGTAAAAGTTGCTGCCAATCAGACAAGTACATACTACATCCGCTATTTAAAAATTAAATTAATTACGTATAGCTAATCTTTTTATACCCTTGCAGAGGGTATTATAATTTTGGTCAGAAGTTTGTAACGCAGTGAAGGAGACGTTTCCGACCCCATAAAGTATATATATTCTTGATCAGGATCAATAGGGGAGTCGATATAGCCATGTCCGTCTGTCCGTCTGTTTCAATACCGTTTGCGAGCTCAGTTTAAAAGCTAGCGATCTGAAACTTTCACAATCGTCCTAAAACATGTGTACGCAGATCAAGTTTGAAAATCGCCCCGATCGGACGTCTATATCCTATAGCTCCCATAGGAACAATTGGATATATCTTGCAAGAATTTATGATATTTCGCGCAGTGTAAAAGCTATTGACATTAATCTTTACAAATCGTATTTTTTATGCATACCTTGATCAGGGTAAAAGCGCGTGGCGATCGGACGTCTATATCCTATAGCTCCCATAGGAACAATAGGGTAAAATCGGTTAAAATTTAATGATTTTTAGGATATTTCGCGCAGTGTAAAAGCTATTGACATAAATCTTTCCAAATCTTATTTTTTTATGCGTACCTTGATCAGGGTAAAAGCGCGTGACGATCGGACGTCTATATCCTATAGCTCCCATAGGAACAATAGGGTAAAATCGGTCCAAATTTGATGTTTTTCAGAATATTTCGCGATGTGTAAAAGCTATTGCTGTACATTTTTTCAAATCGTATTTTTTTATGCATTCCTTCATCAAGGTAAAAGCGCGTGCTGATCGGACGTCTATATCCTATAGCTCCCATAGGAATTACATAACTTTGGTGTTTTTAAAGTTAGGAAGTTGGGATTTTTTATGAGTATTAAGAATGCATCATTTAAATAATTTTGGAGAATATAATTTACAGAATATTCTGCAAGGGTATATCAACTTCGGCTCCGCCCGAAGTTAGCTTTTCTTTCTTGTTTAAAAATTAAATTAATTACGTATAGCTAATCTTTTATACCCTTGCAGAGGGTATTATAATTTTGGTCAGAAGTCTGTAACGCAGTGAAGGAGACGTTTCCGACCCCATAAAGTATATATATTCTTGATCAGGATCAATAGGGGAGTCGATATAGCCATGTCCGTCTGTCCGTCTGTTTCAATACCGTTTGCGAGCTCAGTTTAAAAGCTAGCGATCTGAAACTTTCACAATCGTCCTAAAACATGTGTACGCAGATCAAGTTTGAAAATCGCCCCGATCGGACGTCTATATCCTATAGCTCCCATAGGAACAATTGGATATATCTTGCAAGAATTTATGATATTTCGCGCAGTGTAAAAGCTATTGACATTAATCTTTACAAATCGTATTTTTTTATGCATACCTTGATCAGGGTAAAAGCGCGTGGCGATCGGACGTCTATATCCTATAGCTCCCATAGGAACAATAGGGTAAAATCGGTTAAAATTTAATGATTTTTAGGATATTTCGCGCAGTGTAAAAGCTATTGACATAAATCTTTCCAAATCTTATTTTTTTATGCGTACCTTGATCAGGGTAAAAGCGCGTGACGATCGGACGTCTATATCCTATAGCTCCCATAGGAACAATAGGGTAAAATCGGTTTTAAGATTTATGTCAATAGCTTTTACACTGCGCGAAAATTTGATGTTTTTCAGAATATTTCGCGATGTGTAAAAGCTATTGCTGTACATTTTTTCAAATCGTATTTTTTTATGTATTCCTTCATCAAGGTAAAAGCGCGTGCTGATCGGACGTCTATATCCTATAGCTCCCATAGGAACAATACGGTGAAATCGGTCAAAATTTCATGTTTTTAGAATATTTCGCGCAGTGTATAAGCTATTGACATACATTTTTCCAAGTCTTATTTATTTACGCATACCTTGATCAGGGTAAAAGCGCTTGCCGATTGGACGTCTATATCGTATAGCTTCCGTAGGAAAAATTGTTAAAGGCTGCGAAAATATCCCTTTTTTCCCTATTTGTATATGACAATTTTGCAGTATAAAAGCTATTGGCATGAAACTATGCAATTTATCTAATTTATTTATGTACACCTTGCTCAGGGTAAAAGTTGCTGCCAATCAGACAAGTACATACTACATCCGCTATTTAAAAATTAAATTAATTACGTATAGCTAATCTTTTTATACCCTTGCAGAGGGTATTATAATTTTGGTCAGAAGTTTGTATCGTATTTTTTTATGCATACCTTGATCAGGGTAAAAGCGCGTGACGATCGGACGTCTATATCCTATAGCTCCCATAGGAACAATAGGGTAAAATCGGTCCAAATTTGATGTTTTTCAGAATATTTCGCGATGTGTAAAAGCTATTGCTGTAAATTTTTTCAAATCGTATTTTTTTATGCATTCCTTCATCAAGGTAAAAGCGCGTGCTGATTGGACGTCTATATCCTATAGCTCCCATAGGAACAATACGGTGAAATCGGTCAAAATTTCATGTTTTTTAGAATATTTCGCGCAGTGTATAAGCTATTGACATACATTTTTCCAAGTCTTTTTTATTTACGCATACCTTGATCAGGGTAAAAGCGCTTGCCGATTGGACGTCTATATCGTATAGCTTCCGTAGGAAAAATTGTTAAAGGCTGCGAAAATATCCCTTTTTTCCCTATTTGTATATGACAATTTTGCAGTATAAAAGCTATTGGCATGAAACTATGCAATTTATCTAATTTATTTATGTACACCTTGCTCAGGGTAAAAGTTGCTGCCAATCAGACAAGTACATACTACATCCGCTATTTAAAAATTAAATTAATTACGTATAGCTAATCTTTTTATACCCTTGCAGAGGGTATTATAATTTTGGTCAGAAGTTTGTAACGCAGTGAAGGAGACGTTTCCGACCCTATAAAGTATATATATTCTTGATCAGGATCAATAGGGGAGTCGATATAGCCATGTCCGTCTGTCCGTCTGTCCGTCTGTCCGTCTGTTTCAATACCGTTTGCGAGCTCAGTTTAAAAGCTAGCGATCTGAAACTTTCACAATCGTCCTAAAACATGTGTACGCAGATCAAATTTGAAAATCGCCCCGATCGGACGTCTATATCCTATAGCTCCCATAGGAAGAATTGGATATATCTTGCAAGAATTTATGATATTTCGCGCAGTGTAAAAGCTATTGTCATTAATCTTTACAAATCGTATTTTCTTATGCATACCTTGATCAGGGTAAAAGCGCGTGGCGATCGGACGTCTATATCCTATAGCTCCCATAGGAACAATAGGGTAAAATCGGTTAAAATTTAATGATTTTTAGGATATTTCGCGCAGTGTAAAAGCTATTGACATAAATCTTTCCAAATCTTATTTTTTTATGCGTACCTTGATCAGGGTAAAAGCGCGTGACGATCGGACGTCTATATCCTATAGCTCCCATAGGAACAATAGGGTAAAATCGGTCCAAATTTGATGTTTTTCAGAATATTTCGCGATGTGTAAAAGCTATTGCTGTACATTTTTTCAAATCGTATTTTTTTATGCATTCCTTCATCAAGGTAAAAGCGCGTGCTGATCGGACGTCTATATCCTATAGCTCCCATGGGAACAATACGGTGAAATCGGTCAAAATTTCATGTTTTTTAGAATATTTCGCGCAGTGTATAAGCTATTGACATACATTTTTCCAAGTCTTATGAACCTTGATCAGGGTAAAAGCGCTTGCCGATCGGACGTCTATATCCTATAGCTCCCATAGGAACAATAGGGTGAAATCGGTCCAAATTTGATGATTATCAGAATATTTCGCGCAGTGTGTAAGCTACTAACAAAAAATTTTCCAATTCTTATTTATTTACGCATATCTTAATTAGGGTAAAAGCGCTTGCCGCTCGGAAGTCTATATCTTAAAGGAGATAGGAAAAATTGTTAAAGGCTGCGAAAGTATCCCTTTTGTATATGACATTTTTATACCCTTGCAGAGGGTATTATAATTTTGGTCAGAAGCTTGTAACGCAGTGAAGGAGACGTTTCCGACCCTATAAAGTATATATATTCTTGATCAGGATCAATAGGGGAGTCGATATAGCCATGTCCGTCTGTCCGTCTGTCCGTCTGTCCGTCCGTCCGTCTGTCCGTCTGTCCGTCTGTTTCAATACCGTTTGCGAGCTCGGTTTAAAAGCTAGCGATCTGAAACTTTCACAGTCGTCCTAAAACAAGTGTACGCAGATCAAGTTTGAAAACCGCCCCGATCGGATGTCTATATCCTATAGCTCCCATAGGAACAATCGGATATAACTTGCAAGAATGGAAGATATTTCGCGCAGTGTAAAAGCTATTGACATAAATCTTTCCAAATCTTTTTTTTTTATGTGTACCTTGATCAGAGTAAAAGCGCGTGACGATCGGACGTCTATATCCTATAGCTCCCATAGGAACAAAAGGGTAAAATCGGTTAAAATTTAATGATTTTTAGGATATTTCACGCAGTATACAAGCTATTGACATGAATATTTCCAAATCCTATTTTTTTATGCATACATTGATCAAGGTGAAAGCGCGTGCCGATCGGACGTCTATATCCTATAGCTCCCATAGGAACAATAGGGTGAAATCGGTCCAAATTTGATGATTATCAGAATATTTCACGCAGTGTGTAAGCTACTAACATAAAATTTTCCAATTCTTATTTATTTGCGCATATCTTGATTAGGGTAAAAGCGCTTGCCGCTCGGAAGTCTATATCTTAATGGAGATAGGAAAAATTGTTAAAGGCTGCGAAAGTATCCCTTTTGTATTGACATTTTTGCAGTATAAAAGCAATTGACTTGAAACGATGCAAATCTAGTTTACTTATGTATACCTTATTCCTTTCGCTACTTTTTCACTTTTAGCAATTTCGTCAAAGTCTGCAAGGGTATTAAAACTTCGGCTTGCCGAAGTTAGCTTCCGTCCTCGTTGCAGTATAAAAGCAATTGACTTGAAACGATGCAAATCTAGTTTACTTATGTATACCTTATTCCTTTCGCTACTTTTTCACTTTTAGCAATTTCGTCAAAGTCTGCAAGGGTATTAAAACTTCGGCTTGCCGAAGTTAGCTTCCGTCCTCGTTCAATTTAACTTTGATCAAATTTTTCACCCATTTTCATGTCAGTTATTTCTAATTTGACTTGTTTAACTTTGACCCAAAATTGAACTTCGAGAGTCCATAACTTAATCAAACTTAAGCCGAATCCAAAGTGGCATACCTCTAAAGACTTCTGATTCGATTCTCTTAAAATCTGCATTCAAATTTTTCAATTTAACGTTGATCAAATTTTTGACCCATTTTCATGTCAGTTATTTCTAATTTGACTTGTTTAACTTTGACCCAAAATTGAACTTCGAGAGTCCATAACTTTACCAAACTTAAGCCGATTCCAAAGTGGCATACCTCTAAAAACTTCTGATTCGATTCTCTAAAAATCTGCATTCAAATTTTTCAATTTAACGTTGATCAAATTTTTGACCCATTTTCATGTCAGTTATTTCTAGTTTTCCGAGGACTTGTAACAGAGTGACTCAAAATTGGACTTAGAGAGTCCATAACTTTATCAAACTTAAGCCGATTCCAAAGTGGCATACCTCTAAAGACTTCTGATTCGATTCTCTAAAAATCTGCATTCAAATTTTTCAATTTAACTTTGATCAAATTTTTCACCCATTTTCATGTCAGTTATTTCTAATTTGACTTGTTTAACTTTGACCCAAAATTGAACTTCGAGAGTCCATAACTTTACCAAACTTAAGCCGATTCCAAAGTGGCATACCTCTAAAAACTTCTGATTCGATTCTCTTAAAATCTGCATTCAAATTTTTCAATTTAACGTTGATCAAATTTTTGACCCATTTTCATGTCAGTTATTTCTAATTTGACTTGTTTAACTTTGACCCAAAATTGAACTTCGAGAGTCCATAACTTTACCAAATTTAAGCCGATTTCAAAGTGGCATACCTCTAAAGACTTCTGATACGATTCTCTTAAAATCTGCATTCAAATTTTTCAATTTAACGTTGATCAAATTTTTGACCCATTTTCATGTCAGTTATTTCTAATTTGACTTGTTTAACTTTGACCCAAAATTGAACTTCGAGAGTCCATAACTTTACCAAACTTAAGCCGATTCCAAAGTGGCATACCTCTAAAAACTTCTGATTCGATTCTCTAAAAATTTGCATTCAAATTTTTCAATTTAACGTTGATCAAATTTTTGACCCATTTTCATGTCAGTTATTTCTAGTTTTCCGAGGACTTGTAACAGAGTGACTCAAAATTGGACTTAGAGAGTCCATAACTTTATCAAACTTAAGCCGATTCCAAAGTGGCATACCTCTAAAGACTTCTGATTCGATTCTCTAAAAATCTGCATTCAAATTTTTCAATTTAACTTTGATCAAATTTTTCACCCATTTTCATGTCAGTTATTTCTAATTTGACTTGTTTAACTTTGACCCAAAATTGAACTTCGAGAGTCCATAACTTAATCAAACTTAAGCCGAATCCAAAGTGGCATACCTCTAAAGACTTCTGATACGATTCTCTTAAATTCTGCATTCAAATTTTTCAATTTAACGTTGATCAAATTTTTGACCCATTTTCATGTCAGTTATTTCTAATTTGACTTGTTTAACTTTGACCCAAAATTGAACTTCGAGAGTCCATAACTTTACCAAATTTAAGCCGATTCCAAAGTGGCATACCTCTAAAGACTTCTGATACGATTCTCTTAAAATCTGCATTCAAATTTTTCAATTTAACGTTGATCAAATTTTTGACCCATTTTCATGTCAGTTATTTCTAATTTGACTTGTTTAACTTTGACCCAAAATTGAACTTCGAGAGTCCATAACTTTACCAAACTTAAGCCGATTCCAAAGTGGCATACCTCTAAAAACTTCTGATTCGATTCTCTAAAAATCTGCATTCAAATTTTTCAATTTAACGTTGATCAAATTTTTGACCCATTTTCATGTCAGTTATTTCTAGTTTTCCGAGGACTTGTAACAGAGTGACTCAAAATTGGACTTAGAGAGTCCATAACTTTATCAAACTTAAGCCGATTCCAAAGTGGCATACCTCTAAAGACTTCTGATTCGATTCTCTAAAAATCTGCATTCAAATTTTTCAATTTAACTTTGATCAAATTTTTCACCCATTTTCATGTCAGTTATTTCTAATTTGACTTGTTTAACTTTGACCCAAAATTGAACTTCGAGAGTCCATAACTTTACCAAATTTAAGCCGATTCCAAAGTGGCATACCTCTAAAGACTTCTGATACGATTCTCTTAAAATCTGCATTCAAATTTTTCAATTTAACGTTGATCAAATTTTTGACCCATTTTCATGTCAGTTATTTCTAATTTGACTTGTTTAACTTTGACCCAAAATTGAACTTCGAGAGTCCATAACTTTACCAAACTTAAGCCGATTCCAAAGTGGCATACCTCTAAAGACTTCTGATTCGATTCTCTAAAAATTTGCATTCAAATTTTTCAATTTAACGTTGATCAAATTTTTGACCCATTTTCATGTCAGTTATTTCTAGTTTTCCGAGGACTTGTAACAGAGTGACTCAAAATTGGACTTAGAGAGTCCATAACTTTATCAAACTTAAGCCGATTCCAAAGTGGCATACCTCTAAAGACTTCTGATTCGATTCTCTAAAAATCTGCATTCAAATTTTTCAATTTAACTTTGATCAAATTTTTCACCCATTTTCATGTCAGTTATTTCTAATTTGACTTGTTTAACTTTGACCCAAAATTGAACTTCGAGAGTCCATAACTTAATCAAACTTAAGCCGAATCCAAAGTGGCATACCTCTAAAGACTTCTGATACGATTCTCTTAAATTCTGCATTCAAATTTTTCAATTTAACGTTGATCAAATTTTTGACCCATTTTCATGTCAGTTATTTCTAATTTGACTTGTTTAACTTTGACCCAAAATTGAACTTCGAGAGTCCATAACTTTACCAAATTTAAGCCGATTCCAAAGTGGCATACCTCTAAAGACTTCTGATACGATTCTCTTAAAATCTGCATTCAAATTTTTCAATTTAACGTTGATCAAATTTTTGACCCATTTTCATGTCAGTTATTTCTAATTTGACTTGTTTAACTTTGACCCAAAATTGAACTTCGAGAGTCCATAACTTTACCAAACTTAAGCCGATTCCAAAGTGGCATACCTCTAAAAACTTCTGATTCGATTCTCTAAAAATCTGCATTCAAATTTTTCAATTTAACGTTGATCAAATTTTTGACCCATTTTCATGTCAGTTATTTCTAGTTTTCCGAGGACTTGTAACAGAGTGACTCAAAATTGGACTTAGAGAGTCCATAACTTTATCAAACTTAAGCCGATTCCAAAGTGGCATACCTCTAAAGACTTCTGATTCGATTCTCTAAAAATCTGCATTCAAATTTTTCAATTTAACTTTGATCAAATTTTTCACCCATTTTCATGTCAGTTATTTCTAATTTGACTTGTTTAACTTTGACCCAAAATTGAACTTCGAGAGTCCATAACTTTACCAAACTTAAGCCGATTCCAAAGTGGCATACCTCTAAAAACTTCTGATTCGATTCTCTAAAAATCTGCATTCAAAATTTTCAATTTAACGTTGATCAAATTTTTGACCCATTTTCATGTCAGTTATTTCTAGTTTTCCGAGGACTTGTAACAGAGTGACTCAAAATTGGACTTAGAGAGTCCATAACTTTATCAAACTTAAGCCGATTCCAAAGTGGCATACCTCTAAAGACTTCTGATTCGATTCTCTAAAAATCTGCATTCAAATTTTTCAATTTAACTTTGATCAAATTTTTCACCCATTTTCATGACAGTTATTTCTAATTTGACTTGTTTAACTTTGACCCAAAATTGAACTTCGAGAGTCCATAACTTAATCAAACTTAAGCCGAATCCAAAGTGGCATACCTCTAAAGACTTCTGATACGATTCTCTTAAAATCTGCATTCAAATTTTTCAATTTAACGTTGATCAAATTTTTGACCCATTTTCATGTCAGTTATTTCTAATTTGACTTGTTTAACTTTGACCCAAAATTGAACTTCGAGAGTCCATAACTTTACCAAATTTAAGCCGATTCCAAAGTGGCATACCTCTAAAAACTTCTGATTCGATTCTCTAAAAATCTGCATTCAAATTTTTCAATTTAACGTTGATCAAATTTTTGACCCATTTTCATGTCAGTTATTTCTAGTTTTCCGAGGACTTGTAACAGAGTGACTCAAAATTGGCCTTAGAGAGTCCATAACTTTATCAAACTTAAGCCGATTCCAAAGTGGCATACCTCTTAAGACTTCTGATTCGATTCTCTAAAAATCTGCATTCAAATTTTTCAATTTAACTTTGATCATATTTTTCACCCATTTTCATGTCAGTTATTTCTAATTTGACTTGTTTAACTTTGACCCAAAATTGAACTTCGAGAGTCCATAACTTTACCAAACTTAAGCCGATTCCAAAGTGGCATACCTCTAAAAACTTCTGATTCGATTCTCTATAAATCTGCATTCAAATTTTTCAATTTAACGTTGATCAAATTTTTGACCCATTTTCATGTCAGTTATTTCTAATTTGACTTGTTTAACTTTGACCCAAAATTGAACTTCGAGAGTCCATAACTTTACCAAACTTAAGCCGAATCCAAAGTGGCATACCTCTAAAGACTTCTGATACGATTCTCTTAAAATCTGCATTCAAATTTTTCAATTTAACGTTGATCAAATTTTTGACCCATTTTCATGTCAGTTATTTCTAATTTGACTTGTTTAACTTTGACCCAAAATTGAACTTCGAGAGTCCATAACTTTACCAAATTTAAGCCGATTCCAAAGTGGCATACCTCTAAAAACTTCTGATTCGATTCTCTAAAAATCTGCATTCAAATTTTTCAATTTAACGTTGATCAAATTTTTGACCCATTTTCATGTCAGTTATTTCTAGTTTTCCGAGGACTTGTAACAGAGTGACTCAAAATTGGCCTTAGAGAGTCCATAACTTTATCAAACTTAAGCCGATTCCAAAGTGGCATACCTCTTAAGACTTCTGATTCGATTCTCTAAAAATCTGCATTCAAATTTTTCAATTTAACTTTGATCAAATTTTTCACCCATTTTCATGTCAGTTATTTCTAATTTGACTTGTTTAACTTTGACCCAAAATTGAACTTCGAGAGTCCATAACTTAATCATACTTAAGCCGATTCCAAAGTGGCATACCTTAAAGACTTCTGATTCGATTCTCTTAAAATCTGCATTCAAATTTTTCAATTTAACGTTGATCAAATTTTTGACCCATTTTCATGTCAGTTATTTCTAATTTGACTTGTTTAACTTTGACCCAAAATTGGACTTAGAGAGTCCATAACTTTACCAAACTTAAGCCGATTCCAAAGTGGCATACCTCTAAAGACTTCTGATTCGATTCTCTAAAAATCTGCATTCAAATTTTTCAATTTAACGTTGATCAAATTTTTGACCCATTTTCATGTCAGTTATTTTTAGTTTTCCGATGACTTGTAAAAGAGTGACCCAAAATTGGACTTCGAGAGTCTATAACTTTACCAAACTTAAGCCGATTCCAAAGTGGCATACCTCTAAAGACTTCTGATTCGATTCTCTAAAAATCTGCATTCAAATTTTTTAATTTAACGTTGATCAAATTTTTGACCCATTTTCATGTCAGTTATTTCTAGTTTTCCGAGGACTTGTAACAGAGTGACTCAAAATTGGACTTGGAGAATCCATAACTTAACCAAACTTAAGCCGATTCCAAAGTCGCATACCTCTAAAGACTTCTGATTCGATTCTCTAAAAATCTGCATTCAAATTTTTCAATTTAACGTTGATCAAATTTTTGACCCATTTTCATGTCAGTTATTTCTAATTTGACTTGTTTAACTTTGACCCAAAATTGAACTTCGAGAGTCCATAACTTTACCAAATTTAAGCCGATTCCAAAGTGGCATACCTCTAAAAACTTCTGATTCGATTCTCTAAAAATCTGCATTCAAATTTTTCAACTTAACGTTGATCAAATTTTTGACCCATTTTCATGTCAGTTATTTCTAGTTTTCCGAGGACTTGTAACAGAGTGACTCAAAATTGGCCTTAGAGAGTCCATAACTTTATCAAACTTAAGCCGATTCCAAAGTGGCATACCTCTTAAGACTTCTGATTCGATTCTCTAAAAATCTGCATTCAAATTTTTCAATTTAACTTTGATCATATTTTTCACCCATTTTCATGTCAGTTATTTCTAATTTGACTTGTTTAACTTTGACCCAAAATTGAACTTCGAGAGTCCATAACTTTACCAAACTTAAGCCGATTCCAAAGTGGCATACCTCTAAAAACTTCTGATTCGATTCTCTATAAATCTGCATTCAAATTTTTCAATTTAACGTTGATCAAATTTTTGACCCATTTTCATGTCAGTTATTTCTAGTTTTCCGAGGACTTGTAACAGAGTGACTCAAAATTGGACTTAGAGAGTCCATAACTTTATCAAACTTAAGCCGATTCCAAAGTGGCATACCTCTAAAGACTTCTGATTCGATTCTCTAAAAATCTGCATTCAAATTTTTATACCCTTGCAGAGGGTATTATAATTTTGGTCAGAAGTTTGTAACGCAGTGAAGGAGACGTTTCCGACCCCATAAAGTATATATATTCTTGATCAGGATCAATAGGGGAGTCGATATAGCCATGTCCGTCTGTCCGTCTGTTTCAATACCGTTTGCGAGCTCAGTTTAAAAGCTAGCGATCTGAAACTTTCACAATCGTCCTAAAACATGTGTACGCAGATCAAGTTTGAAAATCGCCCCCATCGGACGTCTATATCCTATAGCTCCCATAGGAACAATTGGATATATCTTGCAAGAATTTATGATATTTCGCGCAGTGTAAAAGCTATTGACATTAATCTTTACAAATCGTATTTTTTTATGCATACCTTGATCAGGGTAAAAGCGCGTGGCGATCGGACGTCTATATCCTATAGCTCCCATAGGAACAATAGGGTAAAATCGGTCCAAATTTGATGTTTTTCAGAATATTTCGCGATGTGTAAAAGCTATTGCTGTACATTTTTTCAAATCGTATTTTTTTATGCATTCCTTCATCAAGGTAAAAGCGCGTGCTGATCGGACGTCTATATCCTATAGCTCCCATAGGAACAATACGGTGAAATCGGTCAAAATTTCATGTTTTTTAGAATATTTCGCGCAGTGTATAAGCTATTGACATACATTTTTCCAAGTCTTATTTATTTACGCATACCTTGATCAGGGTAAAAGCGCTTGCCGATTGGACGTCTATATCGTATAGCTTCCGTAGGAAAAATTGTTAAAGGCTGCGAAAATATCCCTTTTTTCCCTATTTGTATATGACAATTTTGCAGTATAAAAGCTATTGGCATGAAACTATGCAATTTATCTAATTTATTTATGTACACCTTGCTCAGGGTAAAAGTTGCTGCCAATCAGACAAGTACATACTACATCCGCTATTTAAAAATTAAATTAATTACGTATAGCTAATCTTTTATACCCTTGCAGAGGGTATTATAATTTTGGTCAGAAGTTTGTAACGCAGTGAAGGAGACGTTTCCGACCCCATAAAGTATATATATTTTTGATCAGGATCAATAGGGGAGTCGATATAGCCATGTCCGTCTGTCCGTCTGTCCGTCTGTTTCAATACCGTTTGCGAGCTCAGTTTAAAAGCTAGCGATCTGAAACTTTCACAATCGTCCTAAAACATGTGTACGCAGATCAAGTTTGAAAATCGCCCCGATCGGACGTCTATATCCTATAGCTCCCATAGGAACAATTGGATATATCTTGCAAGAATTTATGATATTTCGCGCAGTGTAAAAGCTATTGACATCAATCTTTACAAATCGTATTTTTTATACCCTTGCAGAGGGTATTATAATTTTGGTCAAAAGTGTGCAACGCAGTGAAGGAGACATCTCCGACCCTATAAAGTATATATATTCTTGATCAGGATCACCTCCTGAGTTGATATAGCCATGTCCGTCTGTCCGTCTGTCCGTCTGTCTGTCCGTCTGTCTGTCCGTCTGTCTGTTTTTCAGTCAGTTTTAAAGCTATCGAATTGAAACTTTGCACATACCCTTCTTTCCTTTGCACGCAGTATATATGTCGGAACGGCCGGGATCGGCCGACTATATCCTATAGCTGCCATATAACTGATTGATCGGAAATGCCATATCTTTGGTGTTTGTAAAGTTAGAATGTTGGGATTTTCTAAGGGTTTTATATTTGGCTAATCAATCCGACATGCCGAATTTCATAAGGATCGGCCGACTATATCCTATAGCTGCCATATAACTGATTGATCGGAAATGCCATAACTTTGGTGTTTGTAAAGTTAGAATGTTGGGATTTTCTATGGGTTTTATATTTGGCTAATCAATCCGACATGCCGAATTTCATAAGGATCGGCCGACTATATCCTATAGCTGCCATATAACTGATTGATCGGAAATGCCATAACTTTGGTGTTTGTAAAGTTAGAATGTTGGGATTTTCTATGGGTTTTATATTTGGCTAATCAATCCGACATGCCGAATTTCATAAGGATCGGCCGACTATATCCTATAGCTGCCATATAACTGAACGATTGGAAATGTCATAACTTTGGTGTTTTTAATGTCAGTTATTTCTAACTTGACTTGTTTAACTTTGACCCAAAATTGAACTTCGAGAGTCCATAACTTTACGAAGCTAAAGCCGATTGCAAAGTGGCATACCTCTAAAGACTTCTGATTCGATTCTCTAAAAATCTGCATTCAAATTTTTTCAATTTAACGTCGATTAACTTTTTGACCCATTTTCATGTCAGTTATTTCTAGATTTCCGAGGACTTGTAACAGAGTGACTAAAAATTGGACTTAGAGAGTCTATAACTTTACCAAACTTAAGCCGTTTCCAAAGTGGCATACCTCTAAAGACTTCTGATTCGATTCTCTAAAAATCTGCATTCAAATTTTTCAATTTAACGTTGATCAAATTTTTTGACCCATTTTCATGTCAGTTATTTCTAATTTGACTTGTTTAACTTTGACCCAAAATTGAACTTCGAGAGTCCATAAATTTACCACACTTAAGCCGATTCCAAAGTGGCATACCTCTAAAGACTTCTGATTCGATTCTCTAAAAATCTGCATTCAAATTTTTCAATTTAGCGTTGATCAAATTTTTGACCCATTTTCATGTCAGTTATTTTTAGTTTTCCGAGGACTTGTAACAGAGTGACTCAAAATTGGACTTAGAGAGTCCATAACTTTATCAAACTTAAGCCGATTCCAAAGTGGCATACCTCTAAAGACTTCTGATTCGATTCTCTAAAAATCTGCATTCAAATTTTTCAATTTAACGTTGATCAAATTTTTGACCCATTTTCATGTCAGTTATTTCTAATTTGACTTGTTTAACTTTGACCCAAAATTGAACTTCGAGAGTCCATAAATTTACCAAACTTAAGCCGATTCCAAAGTGGCATACCTCTAAAGACTTCTGATTCGATTCTCTAAAAATCTGCATTCAAATTTTTCAATTTAACGTTGATCAAATTTTTGACCCATTTTCATGTCAGTTATTTTTAGTTTTCCGAGGACTTGTAACAGAGTGACTCAAAATTGGACTTAGAGAGTCCATAACTTTATCAAACTTAAGCCGATTCCAAAGTGGCATACCTCTAAAGACTTCTGATTCGATTCTCTAAAAATCTGCATTCAAATTTTTCAATTTAACTTTGATCAAATTTTTCACCCATTTTCATGTCAGTTATTTCTAATTTGACTTGTTTAACTTTGACCCAAAATTGAACTTCGAGAGTCCATAACTTTACCAAGCTAAAGCCGATTGCAAAGTGGCATACCTCTAAAGACTTCTGATTCGATTCTCTAAAAATCTGCATTCAAATTTTTCAATTTAACGTCGATTAATATTTTGACCCATTTTCATGTCAGTTATTTCTAGATTTCCGAGGACTTGTAACAGAGTGACTAAAAATTGGACTTAGAGAGTCCATAACTTTACCAAACTTAAGCCGTTTCCAAAGTGGCATACCTCTAAAGACTTCTGATTCGATTCTCTAAAAATCTGCATTCAAATTTTTATACCCTTGCAGAGGGTATTATAATTTTGGTCAAAAGTGTGCAACGCAGTGAAGGAGACATCTCCGACCCTATAAAGTATATATATTCTTGATCAGGATCACCTCCTGAGTTGATATAGCCATGTCCGTCTGTCCGTCTGTCTGTCCGTCTGTCTGTTTCTACGCAAACTAGTCTCTCAGTTTTAAAGCTATCGAATTGAAACTTTGCACATACCCTTCTTTCCTTTGCACGCAGTATATATGTCGGAACGGCCGGGATCGGCCGACTATATCCTATAGCTGCCATATAACTGATTGATCGGAAATGCCATATCTTTGGTGTTTGTAAAGTTAGAATGTTGGGATTTTCTAAGGGTTTTATATTTGGCTAATCAATCCGACATGCCGAATTTCATAAGGATCGGCCGACTATATCCTATAGCTGCCATATAACTGATTGATCGGAAATGCCATAACTTTGGTGTTTGTAAAGTTAGAATGTTGGGATTTTCTATGGGTTTTATATTTGGCTAATCAATCCGACATGCCGAATTTCATAAGGATCGGCCGACTATATCCTATAGCTGCCATATAACTGAACGATTGGAAATGTCATAACTTTGGTGTTTTTAATGTCAGTTATTTCTAACTTGACTTGTTTAACTTTGACCCAAAATTGAACTTCGAGAGTCCATAACTTTACGAAGCTAAAGCCGATTGCAAAGTGGCATACCTCTAAAGACTTCTGATTCGATTCTCTAAAAATCTGCATTCAAATTTTTCAATTTAACTTTGATCAAATTTTTCACCCATTTTTTATGTCAGTTATTTCTAATTTGACTTGTTTAACTTTGACCCAAAATTGAACTTCGAGAGTCCATAACTTTACCAAGCTAAAGCCGATTGCAAAGTGGCATACCTCTAAAGACTTCTGATTCGATTCTCTAAAAATCTGCATTCAAATTTTTCAATTTAACGTCGATTAATATTTTGACCCATTTTCATGTCAGTTATTTCTAGATTTCCGAGGACTTGTAACAGAGTGACTAAAAATTGGACTTAGAGAGTCCATAACTTTACCAAACTTAAGCCGTTTCCAAAGTGGCATACCTCTAAAGACTTCTGATTCGATTCTCTAAAAATCTGCATTCAAATTTTTATACCCTTGCAGAGGGTATTATAATTTTGGTCAAAAGTGTGCAACGCAGTGAAGGAGACATCTCCGACCCTATAAAGTATATATATTCTTGATCAGGATCACCTCCTGAGTTGATATAGCCATGTCCGTCTGTCCGTCTGTCTGTCCTTCTGTCTGTCCGTCTGTCTGTTTCTACGCAAACTAGTCTCTCAGTTTTAAAGCTATCGAATTGAAACTTTGCACATACCCTTCTTTCCTTTGCACGCAGTATATATGTCGGAACGGCCGGGATCGGCCGACTATATCCTATAGCTGCCATATAACTGATTGATCGGAAATGCCATATCTTTGGTGTTTGTAAAGTTAGAATGTTGGGATTTTCTAAGGGTTTTATATTTGGCTAATCAATCCGACATGCCGAATTTCATAAGGATCGGCCGACTATATCCTATAGCTGCCATATAACTGATTGATCGGAAATGCCATAACTTTGGTGTTTGTAAAGTTAGAATGTTGGGATTTTCTATGGGTTTTATATTTGGCTAATCAATCCGACATGCCGAATTTCATAAGGATCGGCCGACTATATCCTATAGCTGCCATATAACTGAACGATTGGAAATGTCATAACTTTGGTGTTTTTAATGTCAGTTATTTCTAACTTGACTTGTTTAACTTTGACCCAAAATTGAACTTCGAGAGTCCATAACTTTACGAAGCTAAAGCCGATTGCAAAGTGGCATACCTCTAAAGACTTCTGATTCGATTCTCTAAAAATCTGCATTCAAATTTTTTCAATTTAACGTCGATTAACTTTTTGACCCATTTTCATGTCAGTTATTTCTAGATTTCCGAGGACTTGTAACAGAGTGACTCAAAATTGGACTTGGAGAGTCCATAACTTTATCAAACTTAAGCCGATTCCAAAGTGGCATACCTCTAAAGACTTCTGATTCGATTCTCTAAAAATCTGCATTCAAATTTTTCAATTTAACTTTGATCAAAAACTTTGATCAATTTAACTTTGCAAAAGTATGTAACAGCTAGAAGGAAGCGTTTCCGACCCTATAAAGTATATATATTCTTGATCAGGGTCACTAGCCGAGTCGATATAGCCATGTCCGTCTGTCCGTCTGTCCGTCTGTCTGTCCGTTTTATATTTGGCTAATCAATCCGACATGCCGAATTTCATAAGGATCGGCCGACTATATCCTATAGCTGCCATATAACTGAACGATTGGAAATGTCATAACTTTGGTGTTTTTAATGTCAGTTATTTCTAACTTGACTTGTTTAACTTTGACCCAAAATTGAACTTCGAGAGTCCATAACTTTACGAAGCTAAAGCCGATTGCAAAGTGGCATACCTCTAAAGACTTCTGATTCGATTCTCTAAAAATCTGCATTCAAATTTTTTCAATTTAACGTCGATTAACTTTTTGACCCATTTTCATGTCAGTTATTTCTAGATTTCCGAGGACTTGTAACAGAGTGACTCAAAATTGGACTTGGAGAGTCCATAACTTTATCAAACTTAAGCCGATTCCAAAGTGGCATACCTCTAAAGACTTCTGATTCGATTCTCTAAAAATCTGCATTCAAATTTTTCAATTTAACTTTGATCAAATTTTTCACCCATTTTCATGTCAGTTATTTCTAATTTGACTTGTTTAACTTTGACCCAAAATTGAACTTTGAGAGTCCATAAATTTACCAAACTTAAGCCGATTCCAAAGTGGCATACCTCTAAAGACTTCTGATTCGATTCTCTAAAAATCTGCATTCAAATTTTTCAATTTAGCGTTGATCAAATTTTTGACCCATTTTCATGTCAGTTATTTTTAGTTTTCCGAGGACTTGTAACAGAGTGACTCAAAATTGGACTTAGAGAGTCCATAACTTTATCAAACTTAAGCCGATTCCAAAGTGGCATACCTCTAAAGACTTCTGATTCGATTCTCTAAAAATCTGCATTCAAATTTTTCAATTTAACGTTGATCAAATTTTTGACCCATTTTCATGTCAGTTATTTCTAATTTGACTTGTTTAACTTTGACCCAAAATTGAACTTCGAGAGTCCATAAATTTACCAAACTTAAGCCGATTCCAAAGTGGCATACCTCTAAAGACTTCTGATTCGATTCTCTAAAAATCTGCATTCAAATTTTTCAATTTAGCGTTGATCAAATTTTTGACCCATTTTCATGTCAGTTATTTTTAGTTTTCCGAGGACTTGTAACAGAGTGACTCAAAATTGGACTTAGAGAGTCCATAACTTTATCAAACTTAAGCCGATTCCAAAGTGGCATACCTCTAAAGACTTCTGATTCGATTCTCTAAAAATCTGCATTCAAATTTTTCAATTTAACGTTGATCAAATTTTTGACCCATTTTCATGTCAGTTATTTCTAATTTGACTTGTTTAACTTTGACCCAAAATTGAACTTCGAGAGTCCATAAATTTACCAAACTTAAGCCGATTCCAAAGTGGCATACCTCTAAAGACTTCTGATTCGATTCTCTAAAAATCTGCATTCAAATTTTTCAATTTAACGTTGATCAAATTTTTGACCCATTTTCATGTCAGTTATTTTTAGTTTTCCGAGGACTTGTAACAGAGTGACTCAAAATTGGACTTAGAGAGTCCATAACTTTATCAAACTTAAGCCGATTCCAAAGTGGCATACCTCTAAAGACTTCTGATTCGATTCTCTAAAAATCTGCATTCAAATTTTTCAATTTAACTTTGATCAAATTTTTCACCCATTTTCATGTCAGTTATTATACCCGTTACTCGTAGAGTAAAAGGGTATATTGTATTCGTGCAAAAGTATGTAACAGCTAGAAGGAAGCGTTTCCGACCCTATAAAGTATATATATTCTTGATCAGGGTCACTAGCCGAGTCGATATAGCCATGTCCGTCTGTCCGTCTGTCCGTCTGTCTGTCCGTCTGTCTGTCTGTCCGTATGAACGCTGAGATCTCGGAAACTATAAAAGCTAGAAGATTGGCATTTTGCATGCAGATTCTAGGAGTTCCTACGCAGCGCAAGTTTGTTTCAAAATGGTGCCACGCCCCCTTTAACGCCCAAAATCGCTTACATACGATTTTAAAAATTTAAATATTTCGGAAAAGTAAAAATGCAGTTTTATTGTGTTTATCAATACCTATCGAAATGTAGAAGAAATTTTTCAAATCGGACCATTCGTTAAAAAGTTATGCGTGATCAAAGTTTCTATCTCCATCTCCCTCGCACTCCCTTTACCTGAGTAACGGGTATCTGATAGACGGGGCACCCGACTATAGCGTTCTCTCTTGTTTCTAATTTGACTTGTTTAACTTTGACCCAAAATTGAACTTCGAGAGTCCATAACTTTACCAAGCTAAAGCCGATTGCAAAGTGGCATACCTCTAAAGACTTCTGATTCGATTCTCTAAAAATCTGCATTCAAATTTTTCAATTTAACGTCGATTAATATTTTGACCCATTTTCATGTCAGTTATTTCTAGATTTCCGAGGACTTGTAACAGAGTGACTAAAAATTGGACTTAGAGAGTCCATAACTTTACCAAACTTAAGCCGTTTCCAAAGTGGCATACCTCTAAAGACTTCTGATTCGATTCTCTAAAAATCTGCATTCAAATTTTTCAATTTAACTTTGATCAAATTTTTCACCCATTTTCATGTCAGTTATTTCTAATTTGACTTGTTTAACTTTGACCCAAAATTGAACTTCGAGAGTCCATAACTTTACCAAGCTAAAGCCGATTGCAAAGTGGCATACCTCTAAAGACTTCTGATTCGATTCTCTAAAAATCTGCATTCAAATTTTTCAATTTAACGTCGATTAATATTTTGACCCATTTTCATGTCAGTTATTTCTAGATTTCCGAGGACTTGTAACAGAGTGACTAAAAATTGGACTTAGAGAGTCCATAACTTTACCAAACTTAAGCCGTTTCCAAAGTGGCATACCTCTAAAGACTTCTGATTCGATTCTCTAAAAATCTGCATTCAAATTTTTATACCCTTGCAGAGGGTATTATAATTTTGGTCAAAAGTGTGCAACGCAGTGAAGGAGACATCTCCGACCCTATAAAGTATATATATTCTTGATCAGGATCACCTCCTGAGTTGATATAGCCATGTCCGTCTGTCCGTCTGTCTGTCCTTCTGTCTGTCCGTCTGTCTGTTTCTACGCAAACTAGTCTCTCAGTTTTAAAGCTATCGAATTGAAACTTTGCACATACCCTTCTTTCCTTTGCACGCAGTATATATGTCGGAACGGCCGGGATCGGCCGACTATATCCTATAGCTGCCATATAACTGATTGATCGGAAATGCCATATCTTTGGTGTTTGTAAAGTTAGAATGTTGGGATTTTCTATGGGTTTTATATTTGGCTAATCAATCAGACATGCCGAATTTCATAAGGATCGGCCGACTATATCCTATAGCTGCCATATAACTGATTGATCGGAAATGCCATAACTTTGGTGTTTGTAAAGTTAGAATGTTGGGATTTTCTATGGGTTTTATATTTGGCTAATCAATCCGACATGCCGAATTTCATAAGGATCGGCCGACTATATCCTATAGCTGCCATATAACTGAACGAGTGGAAATGTCATAACTTTGGTGTTTTTAATGTCAGTTATTTCTAACTTGACTTGTTTAACTTTGACCCAAAATTGAACTTCGAGAGTCCATAACTTTACGAAGCTAAAGCCGATTGCAAAGTGGCATACCTCTAAAAACTTCTGATTCGATTCTCTAAAAATCTGCATTTAAATTTTTCAATTTAACGTTGATCAAATTTTTGACCCATTTTCATGTCAGTTATTTTTAGTTTTCCGAGGACTTGTAACAGAGTGACTCAAAATTGGACTTAGAGAGTCCATAACTTTATCAAACTTAAGCCGATTCCAAAGTGGCATACCTCTAAAGACTTCTGATTCGATTCTCTAAAAATCTGCATTCAAATTTTTCAATTTAGCGTTGATCAAATTTTTGACCCATTTTCATGTCAGTTATTTTTAGTTTTTCGAGGACTTGTAACAGAGTGACTCAAAATTGGACTTAGAGAGTCCATAACTTTATCAAACTTAAGCCGATTCCAAAGTGGCATACCTCTAAAGACTTCTGATTCGATTCTCTAAAAATCTGCATTCAAATTTTTCAATTTAACGTTGATCAAATTTTTGACCCATTTTCATGTCAGTTATTTCTAATTTGACTTGTTTAACTATGACCCAAAATTGAACTTCGAGAGTCCATAAATTTACCAAACTTAAGCCGATTCCAAAGTGGCATACCTCTAAAGACTTCTGATTCGATTCTCTAAAAATCTGCATTTAAATTTTTCAATTTAACGTTGATCAAATTTTTGACCCATTTTCATGTCAGTTATTTTTAGTTTTCCGAGGACTTGTAACAGAGTGACTCAAAATTGGACTTAGAGAGTCCATAACTTTATCAAACTTAAGCCGATTCCAAAGTGGCATACCTCTAAAGACTTCTGATTCGATTCTCTAAAAATCTGCATTCAAATTTTTCAATTTAACTTTGATCAAATTTTTCACCCATTTTCATGTCAGTTATTTCTAATTTGACTTGTTTAACTTTGACCCAAAATTGAACTTCGAGAGTCCATAACTTTACCAAGCTAAAGCCGATTGCAAAGTGGCATACCTCTAAAGACTTCTGATTCGATTCTCTAAAAATCTGCATTCAAATTTTTCAATTTAACGTCGATTAATATTTTGACCCATTTTCATGTCAGTTATTTCTAGATTTCCGAGGACTTGTAACAGAGTGACTAAAAATTGGACTTAGAGAGTCCATAACTTTACCAAACTTAAGCCGTTTCCAAAGTGGCATACCTCTAAAGACTTCTGATTCGATTCTCCAAAAATCTGCATTCAAATTTTTCAATTTAACTTTGATCAAATTTTTCACCCATTTTCATGTCAGTTATTTCTAATTTGACTTGTTTAACTTTGACCCAAAATAGGACTTAGAGAGTCCATAACTTAACCAAACTTAAGCCGATTCCAAAGTGGCATACCTCTAAAGACTTCTGATTCGATTCTCTAAAAATCTGCATTCAAATTTTTCAATTTAACTTTGATCAAATTTTTCACCCATTTTCATGTCAGTTATTTCTAATTTGACTTGTTTAACTTTGACCCAAAATTGAACTTCGAGAGTCCATAACTTTACCAAGCTAAAGCCGATTGCAAAGTGGCATACCTCTAAAGACTGCTGATTCGATTCTCTGAAAATCTGCATTCAAAATTTTCAATTTAACGTCGATTAATATTTTGACCCATTTTCATGTCAGTTATTTCTAATTTGACTTGTTTAACTTTGACCCAAAACTGAACTTCGAGAGTCCATAAATTTACCAAACTTAAGCCGATTCCAAAGTGGCATACCTCTAAAGACTTCTGATTCGATTCTCTAAAAATCTGCATTTAAATTTTTCAATTTAACGTTGATCAAATTTTTGACCCATTTTCATGTCAGTTATTTTTAGTTTTCCGAGGACTTGTAACAGAGTGACTCAAAATTGGACTTAGAGAGTCCATAACTTTATCAAACTTAAGCCGATTCCAAAGTGGCATACCTCTAAAGACTTCTGATTCGATTCTCTAAAAATCTGCATTCAAATTTTTATACCCTTGCAGAGGGTATTATAATTTTGGTCAAAAGTGTGCAACGCAGTGAAGGAGACATCTCCGACCCTATAAAGTATATATATTCTTGATCAGGATCACCTCCTGAGTTGATATAGCCATGTCCGTCTGTCCGTCTGTCCGTCTGTCTGTCCGTCTGTCTGTTTCTACGCGAACTAGTCTCTCAGTTTTAAAGATATCGAATTCAAACTTTGCACACACCCTTCTTTCCTTTGCACGCAGTATATAAGTCGGAACGGCCGGGATCGGCCGACTATATCCTATAGCTGCCATATAACTGATTGATCGGAAATGCCATAACTCGGCTGTTTGTTAAGTTAGGAAGTTGGGACTTTCTATGGGTTTTATATTTGGCCAATCAATCCGACGTACCAAATTTCATAAGGATCGGCCGACTATATCCTATAGCTGCTATATAATTGATTGATCGGAAATGCCATAACTTTGGTGTTTGTAAAGTTAGGAAGTTGGGATTTTCTATGGGTTTTATATTTGGCCAATTAATCCGACCTACCAAATTTCATAAGGATCGGCCGACTATATCTTATAGCTGCCATATAACTGATTGATCGGAAATGAAATAACTTTGGTGTTTGTAAAGTTAGAAAGTTGGGATTTTCTATGGGTTTTATTTTTGGCCAATTAATCCGACCTACCAAATTTCATATGGATCGGCCGACTATATCCTGTAGCTGCCATATAACTGAACGATTGGAAATGCCATAACTTTGGTGTTTTTAAAGTTAGGAAGGTGGGATTTTTTATGAATATTAAGAATGCATCATATGAATAATTTTGGAGAATATATCTTGCAGAATATTCTGCAAGGGTATTTCAACTTCGGCTCCGCCCGAAGTTAGCTTTCCTTTCTTGTTCAATTTAACTTTGATCAAATTTTTCACCCATTTTCATGTCAGTTATTTCTAATTTGACTTGTTTAACTTTGACCCAAAATTGAACTTCGAGAGTCCATAACTTTACCAAGCTAAAGCCGATTGCAAAGTGGCATACCTCTAAAGACTTCTGATTCGATTCTCTAAAAATCTGCATTCAAATTTTTCAATTTAACGTCGATTAATATTTTGACCCATTTTCATGTCAGTTATTTCTAGATTTCCGAGGACTTGTAACAGAGTGACTAAAAATTGGACTTAGAGAGTCCATAACTTTACCAAACTTAAGCCGTTTCCAAAGTGGCATACCTCTAAAGACTTCTGATTCGATTCTCTAAAAATCTGCATTCAAATTTTTATACCCTTGCAGAGGGTATTATAATTTTGGTCAAAAGTGTGCAACGCAGTGAAGGAGACATCTCCGACCCTATAAAGTATATATATTCTTGATCAGGATCACCTCCTGAGTTGATATAGCCATGTCCGTCTGTCCGTCTGTCTGTCCTTCTGTCTGTCCGTCTGTCTGTTTCTACGCAAACTAGTCTCTCAGTTTTAAAGCTATCGAATTGAAACTTTGCACATACCCTTCTTTCCTTTGCACGCAGTATATATGTCGGAACGGCCGGGATCGGCCGACTATATCCTATAGCTGCCATATAACTGATTGATCGGAAATGCCATATCTTTGGTGTTTGTAAAGTTAGAATGTTGGGATTTTCTAAGGGTTTTATATTTGGCTAATCAATCCGACATGCCGAATTTCATAAGGATCGGCCGACTATATCCTATAGCTGCCATATAACTGATTGATCGGAAATGCCATAACTTTGGTGTTTGTAAAGTTAGAATGTTGGGATTTTCTATGGGTTTTATATTTGGCTAATCAATCCGACATGCCGAATTTCATAAGGATCGGCCGACTATATCCTATAGCTGCCATATAACTGAACGATTGGAAATGTCATAACTTTGGTGTTTTTAATGTCAGTTATTTCTAACTTGACTTGTTTAACTTTGACCCAAAATTGAACTTCGAGAGTCCATAACTTTACGAAGCTAAAGCCGATTGCAAAGTGGCATACCTATAAAGACTTCTGATTCGATTCTCTAAAAATCTGCATTCAAATTTTTCAATTTAACGTCGATTAACTTTTTGACCCATTTTCATGTCAGTTATTTCTAGATTTCCGAGGACTAGTAACAGAGTGACTAAAAATTGGATTTAGAGAGTCCATAACTTTACCAAACTTAAGCCGTTTCCAAAGTAGCATACCTCTAAAGACTTCTGATTCGATTCTCTAAAAATCTGCATTCAAATTTTTCAATTTAACGTTGATCAAATTTTTGACCCATTTTCATGTCAGTTATTTCTAATTTGACTTGTTTAACTTTGACCCAAAATTGAACTTCGAGAGTCCATAAATTTACCAAACTTAAGCCGATTCCAAAGTGGCATACCTCTAAAGACTTCTGATTCGATTCTCTAAAAATCTGCATTTAAATTTTTCAATTTCACGTTGATCAAATTTTTGACCCATTTTCATGTCAGTTATTTTTAGTTTTCCGAGGACTTGTAACAGAGTGACTCAAAATTGGACTTAGAGAGTCCATAACTTTATCAAACTTAAGCCGATTCCAAAGTGGCATACCTCTAAAGACTTCTGATTCGATTCTCTAAAAATCTGCATTCAAATTTTTCAATTTAACTTTGATCAAATTTTTCACCCATTTTCATGTCAGTTATTTCTAATTTGACTTGTTTAACTTTGACCCAAAATTGAACTTCGAGAGTCCATAACTTTACCAAGCTAAAGCCGATTGCAAAGTGGCATACCTCTAAAGACTTCTGATTCGATTCTCTAAAAATCTGCATTCAAATTTTTATACCCTTGCAGAGGGTATTATAATTTTGGTCAAAAGTGTGCAACGCAGTGAAGGAGACGTCTCCGACCCTATAAAGTATATATATTCTTGATCAGGATCACCTCCTGAGTTGATATAGCCATGTCCGTCTGTCCGTCTGTCCGTCTGTCCGTCTGTCTGTCCGTCTGTCCGTCTGTCCGTCTGTCTGTTTCTACGCAAACTAGTCTCTCAGTTTTAAAGCTATCGAATTGAAACTTTGCACACACCCTTCTTTCCTTTGCACGCAGTATATAAGTCGGAACGGCCGGGATCGGCCGACTATATCCTATAGCTGCCATATAACTGATTGATCGGAAATGCCATAACTTTCGTGTTTGTAAAGTTAGGAAGTTGAGATTTTCTATGGGTTTTATATTTGGCCAATCAATCCGACCTACCAAATTTCATAAGGATCGGCCGACTATATCCTATAGCTGCCATATAACTGATTAATCGGAAATGCCATAACTTTCGTGTTTGTAAAGTTAGGAAGTTGGGATTTTCTATGGGTTTTATATTTGGCCAATCAATCCGACCTACCAAATTTCATAAGGATCGGCCGACTATATCCTATAGCTGCCATATAACTGATTGATCGGAAATGCCATAACTTTCGTGTTTGTAAAGTTAGGAAGTTGGGATTTTTTATGGGTTTTATATTTGGCCAATCAATCCGACCTACCAAATTTCATAAGGATCGGCCGACTATATCCTATAGCTGCCATATAACTGATTGATCGGAAATGCCATAACTTTCGTGTTTGTAAAGTTAGGAAGTTGGGATTTTTTATGAGTATTAAGAATGCATTATATGAATAATTTTGGAGAATATAATTTACAGAGTATTCTGCAAGGGTATATCAACTTCGGCTCCGCCCGAAGTTAGCTTTCCTTTCTTGTTCAATTTAACGTCGATTAATATTTTGACCCATTTTCATGTCAGTTATTTCTAGATTTCCGAGGACTTGTAACAGAGTGACTAAAAATTGGACTTAGAGAGTCCATAACTTTACCAAACTTAAGCCGTTTCCAAAGTGGCATACCTCTAAAGACTTCTGATTCGATTCTCTAAAAATCTGCATTCAAATTTTTATACCCTTGCAGAGGGTATTATAATTTTGGTCAAAAGTGTGCAACGCAGTGAAGGAGACATCTCCGACCCTATAAAGTATATATATTCTTGATCAGGATCACCTCCTGAGTTGATATAGCCATGTCCGTCTGTCCGTCTGTCTGTCCTTCTGTCTGTCCGTCTGTCTGTTTCTACGCAAACTAGTCTCTCAGTTTTAAAGCTATCGAATTGAAACTTTGCACATACCCTTCTTTCCTTTGCACGCAGTATATATGTCGGAACGGCCGGGATCGGCCGACTATATCCTATAGCTGCCATATAACTGATTGATCGGAAATGCCATATCTTTGGTGTTTGTAAAGTTAGAATGTTGGGATTTTCTAAGGGTTTTATATTTGGCTAATCAATCCGACATGCCGAATTTCATAAGGATCGGCCGACTATATCCTATAGCTGCCATATAACTGATTGATCGGAAATGCCATAACTTTGGTGTTTGTAAAGTTAGAATGTTGGGATTTTCTATGGGTTTTATATTTGGCTAATCAATCCGACATGCCGAATTTCATAAAGATCGGCCGACTATATCCTATAGCTGCCATATAACTGAACGATTGGAAATGTCATAACTTTGGTGTTTTTAATGTCAGTTATTTCTAACTTGACTTGTTTAACTTTGACCCAAAATTGAACTTCGAGAGTCCATAACTTTACGAAGCTAAAGCCGATTGCAAAGTGGCATACCTCTAAAGACTTCTGATTCGATTCTCTAAAAATCTGCATTCAAATTTTTCAATTTAACGTCGATTAACTTTTTGACCCATTTTCATGTCAGTTATTTCTAGATTTCCGAGGACTAGTAACAGAGTGACTTAAAATTGGACTTAGAGAGTCCATAACTTTACCAAACTTAAGCCGTTTCCAAAGTGGCATACCTCTAAAGACTTCTGATTCGATTCTCTAAAAATCTGCATTCAAATTTTTCAATTTAACGTTGATCAAATTTTTGACCCATTTTCATGTCAGTTATTTCTAATTTGACTTGTTTAACTTTGACCCAAAATTGAACTTCGAGAGTCCATAAATTTACCAAACTTAAGCCGATTCCAAAGTGGCATACCTCTAAAGACTTCTGATTCGATTCTCTAAAAATCTGCATTCAAATTTTTCAATTTAACGTTGATCAAATTTTTGACCCATTTTCATGTCAGTTATTTTTAGTTTTCCGAGGACTTGTAACAGAGTGACTCAAAATTGGACTTAGAGAGTCCATAACTTTATCAAACTTAAGCCGATTCCAAAGTGGCATACCTCTAAAGACTTCTGATTCGATTCTCTAAAAATCTGCATTCAAATTTTTCAATTTAACGTTGATCAAATTTTTGACCCATTTTCATGTCAGTTATTTCTAATTTGACTTGTTTAACTTTGACCCAAAATTGAACTTCGAGAGTCCATAAATTTACCAAACTTAAGCCGATTCCAAAGTGGCATACCTCTAAAGACTTCTGATTCGATTCTCTAAAAATCTGCATTCAAATTTTTCAATTTAACGTTGATCAAATTTTTGACCCATTTTCATGTCAGTTATTTTTAGTTTTCCGAGGACTTGTAACAGAGTGACTCAAAATTGGACTTAGAGAGTCCATAACTTTACCAAACTTAAGCCGTTTCCAAAGTGGCATACCTCTAAAGACTTCTGATTCGATTCTCTAAAAATCTGCATTCAAATTTTTCAATTTAACGTTGATCAAATTTTTGACCCATTTTCATGTCAATTATTACACCCTTGCAGAGGGTATTATAATTTTGGTCAAAAGTGTGCAACGCAGTGAAGGAGACATCTCCGACCCTATAAAGTATATATATTCTTGATCAGGATCACCTCCTGAGTTGATATAGCCATGTCCGTCTGTCCGTCTGTCCGTCTGTCTGTCCGTCTGTCTGTCCGTCTGTCTGTTTCTACGCAAACTAGTCTCTCAGTTTTAAAGATATGGAATTGAAACTTTGTACACACCCTTCTTTCCTTTGCACGCAGTATATAAGTCGGAACGGCCTGGATCGGCCAACTATATCCTATAGCTGCCATATAGCTGATTGATCGGAAATGCCATAACTTTGGTGTTTGTTAAGTTAGGAAGTTGGGATTTTCTATGGGTTTTTTTTTGGCCAATCAATCCGACCTACCAAATTTCATAAGGATCGGCCGACTATATCCTATAGATGTCATATAACTGATTGATCGGAAATGCCATATCTTTGATGTTTGTTAAGTTAGGAAGTTGGGATTTTCTATGGGTTTTATTTTTGGCTAATCAATCCGACCTACCAAATTTCATAAGGATCGGCCGACTATATCTTATAGCTGCCATATAACTGAACGATTGGAAATGACATAACTTTGGTGTTTTTAAAGTTAGGAAGTTGGGACATTTTATGAGTATTAAGAATACATCATATGAATAATTTTGGACAATATAATTTATAAAATATTCTGCAAGGGTATATCAACATCGGCTCCGCCCGAAGTTAGCTTTCCTTTCTTGTTCAATTTAACTTTGATCAAATTTTTCACCCATTTCCATGTCAGTTATTTCTAATTTGACTTGTTTAACTTTGACCCAAAATTGAACTTCGAGAGTCCATAACTTAATCAAACTTAAGCCGAATCCAAAGTGGCATACCTCTAAAGACTTCTGATACGATTCTCTTAAAATCTGCATTCAAATTTTTCAATTTAACGTTGATCAAATTTTTGACCCATTTTCATGTCAGTTATTTCTAATTTGACTTGTTTAACTTTGACCCAAAATTGAACTTCGAGAGTCCATAACTTTACCAAATTTAAGCCGATTCCAAAGTGGCATACCTCTAAAAACTTCTGATTCGATTCTCTAAAAATCTGCATTCAAATTTTTCAATTTAACGTTGATCAAATTTTTGACCCATTTTCATGTCAGTTATTTCTAGTTTTCCGAGGACTTGTAACAGAGTGACTCAAAATTGGCCTTAGAGAGTCCATAACTTTATCAAACTTAAGCCGATTCCAAAGTGGCATACCTCTTAAGACTTCTGATTCGATTCTCTAAAAATCTGCATTCAAATTTTTCAATTTAACTTTGATCAAATTTTTCACCCATTTTCATGTCAGTTATTTCTAATTTGACTTGTTTAACTTTGACCCAAAATTGAACTTCGAGAGTCCATAACTTAATCATACTTAAGCCGATTCCAAAGTGGCATACCTTAAAGACTTCTGATTCGATTCTCTTAAAATCTGCATTCAAATTTTTCAATTTAACGTTGATCAAATTTTTGACCCATTTTCATGTCAGTTATTTCTAATTTGACTTGTTTAACTTTGACCCAAAATTGGACTTAGAGAGTCCATAACTTTACCAAACTTAAGCCGATTCCAAAGTGGCATACCTCTAAAGACTTCTGATTCGATTCTCTAAAAATCTGCATTCAAATTTTTCAATTTAACGTTGATCAAATTTTTGACCCATTTTCATGTCAGTTATTTTTAGTTTTCCGATGACTTGTAAAAGAGTGACCCAAAATTGGACTTCGAGAGTCTATAACTTTACCAAACTTAAGCCGATTCCAAAGTGGCATACCTCTAAAGACTTCTGATTCGATTCTCTAAAAATCTGCATTCAAATTTTTTAATTTAACGTTGATCAAATTTTTGACCCATTTTCATGTCAGTTATTTCTAGTTTTCCGAGGACTTGTAACAGAGTGACTCAAAATTGGACTTGGAGAATCCATAACTTAACCAAACTTAAGCCGATTCCAAAGTCGCATACCTCTAAAGACTTCTGATTCGATTCTCTAAAAATCTGCATTCAAATTTTTCAATTTAACTGTGATCAAATTTTTGACCCATTTTCATGTCAGTTATTTCTTATTTGACTTGTTTAACTTTGACCCAAAATTGAACTTCGAGAGGCTATAACTTTACCAAACTTAAGCTGATTCCAAAGTGGCATACCTCTAAAGACTTCTGATTCGATTCTCTAAAAATCTGCATTGAAATTTTTCAATTTAACGTTGATCAAATTTTTGACCCATTTTCATGTCAGTTATTTCTAGTTTTCCGAGGACTTGTAACAGAGTGACTCAAAATTGGACTTAGAGAGTCCATAACTTTACCAAACTTAAGCCGATTCCAAAGTGGCATACCTCTAAAGACTTCTGATTCGATTCTCTAAAAATCTGCATTCAAATTTTTCAATTTAACTTTGATCAAATTTTTCACCCATTTTCATGTCAGTTATTTCTAATTTGACTTGTTTAACCGTGACCCAAAATTGAACTTCGAGAGTCCATAACTTTACCAAACTTAAGCCGATTCCAAAGTGGCATACCTCTAAAGACTTCTGATTCGATTCTCTAAAAATCTGCATTCAAATTTTTCAATTTAACGTTGATCAAATTTTTGACCCATTTTCATGTCAGTTATTTCTAGTTTTCCGAGGACTTGTAACAGAGTGACTCAAAAGTGGACTTAGAGAGTCCATAACTTTATCAAACTTAAGCCGATTCCAAAGTGGCATACCTCTAAAGACTTCTGATTCCATTCTCTAAAAATCTGCATTCAAATTTTTCAATTTAACTTTGATCAAATTTTTCACCCATTTTCATGTCAGTTATTTTTAATTTGACTTGTTTAACGTTGACCCAAAATAGGACTTAGAGAGTCCATAACTTAACCAAACTTAATCCGATTCCAAAGTGGCATACCTCTAAAGACTTCTTTTTTTTTTTTTTTTTTTTTTTCGCGCGGAGTCACGGCCCACTTACCCGCCCAACCGACCGAGGGGCGCAGCCGTGTATCGTACGGCACGATTCGCGATAGGATAGACGCGAGATAGGAAAATAAAGGTAAAGGTCCGGGGAAAAAAGTAATAGTTAGATCAATCTTGTGCCAATGAAGCAAGTATTAATCGTTTTAGGAGCGGAGGAGAGTCAAGATTTGATATTACAGGAAAAAGTCTATTATAGTCAGAACATAATACTCTGAAAGGCTCATGCAAGGCATAGTTAGATCTACAATGATTTAAAATTAGGGGAATATAATTTCTAGTTAATCTACTTGGCACAGAAAAGTTTAGCCGACTTAACAAGTCGGGGCAGTCAATATCACCATGTATAAGGTTATAAATAAAGATAGTACCAAGCATCGTTCTACGGTTGGCTAGGGATGGTAAATTAATCAAAAGAAGTCTACTAGAATAAGAAGGTAAGATAAGATTTGCATCCCAGTTTAGGCGCCGTAAATCAAAAAGAAGGAAGTTTTTTTGTACAGATTCAATACGACCAATATGTATTCCATATTGTGGACTCCAGACCCATACTCCAGAATCGGACGGACTAGCGAAATAAATAAAGTTTTAGTCAAATAAGGATCATCGAATTCTTTTGACCACCTTTTAATAAATCCAAGCACTCCTCTGGCTTTATTAACCATGGACGAAATGTGATTAGAAAATTTTAGTTTAGGGTCCAAGAGAACGACAAGATCGTTTACAAGAGTTATTCTATCCAAAGAGCTGCCACTTAACGTGTAAGTCGCGTATATCGGATTGGCCCGATAAAAAGTCATCAGCTTGCACTTGGAGCCGTTTAAATTTAGTAAATTATCTCGGCACCAGTTTTGAAAATTATCTAGATCGGAAGTCTAAATGGCCGGAAATGTCCTTATATTGCAGGCACAACTTAACATCATCTGCGTACATAAGTACGCGAGAATGACTTATAATTGAGGGAAGATCGTTAATAAATAATGTAAAAAGTAACGGACCCAGATGGCTCCCTTGTGGGACACCGGAGGTAACACGGAGAATTTCAGAAATTGAATTTTTAAAAAGGACCCTTTGTGACCTGCCATTTAGATAACTTGAAATCCATTTAAGCAGATCAACTGGAAAACCTAAAAGGTCAAGTTTATGAATAAGAAGTAAGTGATTTACAGAGTCAAATGCTTTACTAAAGTCAGTGTAAATGACATCTGTTTGAAAACTACTATTGAAGCCTTTTATCACAAATGTAGTGAGCTCTAGAAGGTTTGTAATTGTGGATCTACGTTTAATAAATCCGTGTTGACACGGAGAAATAATTGATCTGCAAAAGTGCTGCAAATGAGGAGTAATAATTTTTTCAAAAAGCTTAGGAATAGCTGACAACTTAGAAATACCTCTGTAGTTACTGGCTTCTAACTTGTTACCTTTTTTGAAAAGAGGAATAACAAATGATTCCTTCCAAATATTTGGGAATTGGGACGTTTCTAGAGATAAGGTAAACAACTTGTGAAGAGGTTTGCACAGAGCCTTAGCGCACGCACCCAGGAATACCATCGGGCCCTGGCGAATAAACAGGCTTAATACGAAGAAGATCCAAAAGAAGAGAGCTTTCTGTTAAAGTGGGACAGAATATGAGGTTTGACTTGGGCATGGTGTAAGAATAAGGCTGAGATGAATAATCTAAAGTAGAGTAAGTCGTTTGAAAAAATTGGGCAAATATATCGGCTATTGCCTGATCTGTGGTTCCCGTCATGTTTTCGAACGACAGCGAGGAAGGAAAAGAATTAGATTTACGCTTGGTGTTAACAAAATTATAACACTGTTTCGGGTCCTGAGAGAACTGGACCTTACAACGGTTTAAGTAACTATTATAACACTGAGCATTAAGCACGGTAAATCTTGACCGAGCACTTAGATATCTAGTAAAAACAGATTGAGAACCGGTATTTTTATATTTCCTAAAAAGTCTGGACTTTACATTTCTTAAGTGTGTCAACTCTTTGCTAAACCAAGGTGATTTAATGGAAGTTGACGGATAGTACCACGGAACACAGGAATTAAAAAATGAGTTTACTGCAGTATAAAAAACATTAACTGCATCGGACATATTATTGCATAAGTAAAGATCAGACCAATTAAAGCCAGAAATAAAATTATTAAGCCTCAGAAAGTCTGCCTTGCGAAAACAATGTATTCGTTTGGATTTTTCTGATTTTTCTTCTATAACTCTACCCGTATCAAATGAAAGTTCGATTGTTGGGTGATATGGATCTTCAGGTTGCGTGAGTGGTGCTACTCTGGACAGAAACAAACCTTCAGGATTCGATACAAAACACAAATCAAGTAGGCGACCTAATGAATTTCGAACATGGTTTACTTGAGATAGAGATATGTCAAGCAGGCCATCAATAAAATCATGTTGTGCTATAGGTAGTAAGACATTCGATCCATCCTCAGTGGACCAAGTAACTCCAGGTATATTAAAATCACCTAGAACTATCAACTGATCCCTATCGGAAAGCTTATTTGCAACGGACTTAATAACGGATAGGTGATTTAAATAATCAGGAAGTTCAGACAACGGCGGAATATAAGAGCAAGTTATGTATATAAAGTTACCAGGAAGCGATAACTTTACACAAATAAATTCAATGGTATTGAATTCATCAAAAAATAACTCCTCAGACGTGAAGTTTGAATCAACTCCAATTAAGACTCCACCTCCCCGTCTAGAGGGACGGTCATACCTATATATTGTGTACTTACCTGGAAAAACTTCGGAGCTAAAGATCTCCGGCTTTAACCAGGTTTCTGTGAACACAATAATATGAGATGCAAAGGAAAGGCTATCAGAATACAATTTAGTGAGTTTGCTACGCAAACCTCTTGCGTTCTGATAGGAAAGAAGGAGGTTAGAAGTTAGTTTTTTGAAATTGGTACACTGGTTTGGCCTCGACTAGGAAGTTTTACTCCTACGGGCCCCTTCTTCTTTATCTTAGCCTCGAACTCTTTTACAACCATATTATCCGGCCAAAAGTCGCCCGAGCATATGGCTTCAAAAAGCTCGTTAGGGACAGTTATCTTGAAAGATGAAATGTCTCTAGCATAAGAAAACTTAAACTTTTCCACCTTTACACTATTACAATCGGCTTTAGTTTTGTCTTGTATATAAGACAATACATCAGAAGATGTTTGATCAGGGGAAAGCCGAGAAACGAAAATTTGTTTCTTTAGTGGAACCACTAAAAGGGATTTTGGTGGAGCAGACATTGTTTCTGCAAAACCAACTTGAGCCGGTTGTTCGGACTCAGTAGTCCCTTGTGGTGGTGATACTACATTCTGAGAGATAGGTGGATCCACTAATTGTGAAACCACTACGGACAAATCGGAATTTTTAAAAGTCCCTGGTTGCATGCATTCTGTAACGGATTGTTCGGATACCGAATCTTTTTTAGCTGCTGATCTTAGCAACATTTGAGGGTTTGCTGAAATCAGCTGCTGATCCGCCGGAATGCTCTGTTGTTCTTTTGATTTCGGTTGCGGGGTGTTCCCCTTTTGCTCCTTACCACCAGCGGCCTTTTTGCGCTTAGGGGACTCTTCTAATAGCTTACGACTATTAAACTGCGAGTCCAGCGCAGATAGGAGATCATCAGCTCGGCGAAAACTATCTCTAGCCACTCCGAAACAGCTAATCAGTCCCATCAGGCCGCCTTTAGTTTGGCGCATGAACGATTTCATCTCGTTCGCAACCTCGACACAAGCGTCACAACAATACTGCAAATTGGGCCCCTTTGAAAGGTCATCACTTGTCCGGCCAGTAAAACCGGCGCACTTGGTGTGCACCATATTTTCACACAGCCAGCAAGTCATATTAGACTGGTCAGCCCTGATTACGAGGCTGCATTTTTTGCAGAAGCAGACTAAATTTTTATTATTCATTTTATTTATTTACCACTGTACCAAGAAAGCGAAATTGAAATTTATAAGCGAGCAGTTATAAGTACTGCAAGAGCGCAGAAACTGCACGCTTAGAACTTTCAAAAGCAAAGAGAGCAAGAGAGCGGGAGCGTAAATAAGTTAAAGTGCATGCACAAAAGAGAAACAGCGTGGATATAAATAGGATAGAAAACACAGATAAGAATTACGAAAAACTAAAACAATTTATTAGTATCAATACAAAGTGCACTCGCGAAGCGAACGGAGTTTAAATTTATGTTTAAATAACCGAAAGAAAATTTAATGTTGTTTTTATAAAACCCACCGATGGGAATAAACGAAAACAAAATACAAAATTCGAAGCGCAGAAAAAAAACACGACCGTTCACTTTGAAAGTCAAAGACGATATGACGATTCTGATTCGATTCTCTAAAAATCTGCATTCAAAATTTTCAATTTAACGTTGATCAAATTTTTGACCCATTTTCATGTCAGTTATTTCTAGTTTTCCGCGGACTTTTAACAGAGTGACTCAAAATTGGACTTAGAGAGTCCATAACTTTACCAAACTTAAGCCGATTCCAAAGTGGCATACCTCTAAAGACTTCTGATTCGATTCTCTAAAAATCTGCATTCAAATTTTTCAATTTAACTGTGATCAAATTTTTCACCCATTTTCATGTCAGTTATTTCTTATTTGACTTGTTTAACTTTGACCCAAAATTGAACTTCGAGAGTCCATAACTTTACCAAGCTAAAGATTTCTGATTCGATTCTCTAAAAATCTGCATTCAAATTTTTATACCCTTGCAGAGGGTATTATAATTTTGGTCAAAAGTGTGCAACGCAGTGAAGGAGACATCTCCGACCATATAAAGTATATATATTCTTGATCAGGATCACCTCCTGAGTTGATATAGCCATGTCCGTCTGTCCGTCTGTCTGTCCGTCTGTCCGTCTGTCTGTCCGTCTGTCTGTTTCTACGCGAACTAGTCTCTCAGTTTTAAAGATATCGAATTGAAACTTTGCACACACCCTTCTTTCCTTTGCACGCAGTATATAAGTCGGAACGGCCGGGATCGGCCGACTATATCCTATAGCTGCCATATAACTGAACGATCGGAAATGCCATAACTTTGGTGTTTTTAAAGTTAGGAAGTTGGGATTTTCTATGGGTTTTACATTTGGCCAATCAATTTGACGTACCAAATTTTATAAGGATCGGCTGACTATATCCTATAGCTGCCATATAACTGATTGATCGGAAATGCCATAACTTTGGTGTTTTTAAAGTTACGAAGTTGGGATTTTTTATGAGTATTAAGAATGCATAATATGAATAATTTTGCAAAATATAATTTACAGAGTATTCTGCAAGGGTATATCAACTTCGGCTCCGCCCGAAGTTAGCTTTCCTTTCTTGTTCAATTTAACGTCGATTAATTTTTTGACCCATTTTCATGTCAGTTATTTCTAGATTTCCGAGGACTTGTAACAGAGTGACTAAAAATTGGACTTAGAGAGTCCATAACTTTACCAAACTTAAGCCGATTCCAAAGTGGCATACCTCTAAAGACTTCTGATTCGATTCTCTAAAAATCTGCATTCAAATTTTTATACCCTTGCAGGGGTATTATAATTTTGGTCAGAAGTTTGTAACGCAGTGAAGGAGACGTTTCCGACCCCATAAAGTATATATATTCTTGATCAGGATCAATAGGGGAGTCGATATAGCCATGTCCGTCTGTCCGTCTGTTTCAATACCGTTTGCGAGCTCAGTTTAAAAGCTAGCGATCTGAAACTTTCACAATCGTCCTAAAACATGTGTAAGCAGATCAAGTTTGAAAATCGCCCCGATCGGACGTCTATATCCTATAGAATATTTCGCGATGTGTAAAAGCTATGGCTGTACCTTTTTTCAAATCGTATTTTTTATGCATTCCTTCATCAAGGTAAAAGCGCGTGCTGATCGGACGTCTATATCCTATAGCTCCCATAGGAACAATACGGTGAAATCGGTCAAAATTTCATGTTTTTTAGAATATTTCGCGCAGTGTATAAGCTATTTTCCAAGTCTTATTTATTTACGCATACATTGATCAGGGTAAAAGCGCTTGCCGATTGGACGTCTATATCGTATAGCTTCCGTAGGAAAAATTGTTAAAGGCTGCGAAAATATCCCTTTTTCCCTATTTGTATATGACAATTTTGCAGTATAAAAGCTATTGGCATGAAACTATGCAATTTATCTAATTTATTTATGTACACCTTGCTCAGGGTAAAAGTTGCTGCCAATCAGACAAGTACATACTACATCCGCTATTTAAAAATTAAATTAATTACGTATAGCTAATCTTTTTATACCCTTGCAGAGGGTATTATAATTTTGGTCAGAAGTTTGTAACGCAGTGAAGGAGACGTTTCCGACCCCATAAAGTATATATATTCTTGATCTGGATCAATAGGGGAGTCGATATAGCCATGTCCGTCTGTCCGTCTGTCCGTCTGTTTCAATACCGTTTGCGAGCTCAGTTTAAAAGCTAGCGATCTGAAACTTTCACAATCGTCCTAAAACATGTGTACGCAGATCAAGTTTGAAAATCGCCCGATCGGACGTCTATATCCTATAGCTCCCATAGGAACAATTGGATATATCTTGCAAGAATTTATGATATTTCGCGCAGTGTAAAAGCTGTTGACATTAATCTTTACAAATCGTATTTTTTTATGCATACCTTGATCAGGGTAAAAGCGCGTGGCGATCGGACGTCTATATCCTATAGCTCCCATAGGAACAATAGGGTAAAATCGGTTAAAATTTAATGATTTTTAGGATATTTCGCGCAGTGTAAAAGCTATTGACATAAATCTTTCCAAATCTTATTTTTTTATGCGTACCTTGATCAGGGTAAAAGCGCGTGACGATCGGACGTCTATATCCTATAGCTCCCATAGGAACAATAGGGTAAAATCGGTCCAAATTTGATGTTTTTCAGAACATTTCGCGATGTGTAAAAGCTATTGCTGTACATTTTTTCAAATCGTATTTTTTTATGCATTCCTTCATCAAGGTAAAAGCGCGTGCTGATCGGACGTCTATATCCTATAGCTCCCATAGGAACAATACGGGGAAATCGGTCAAAATTTCATGTTTTTTAGAATATTTCGCGCAGTGTATAAGCTATTGACATACATTTTTCCAAGTCTTATTTATTTACGCATACCTTGATCAGGGTAAAAGCGCTTGCCGATTGGACGTCTATATCGTATAGCTTCCGTAGGAAAAATTGTTAAAGGCTGCGAAAATATCCCTTTTTTCCCTATTTGTATATGACAATTTTGCAGTATAAAAGCTATTGGCATGAAACTATGCAATTTATCTAATTTATTTATGTACACCTTGCTCAGGGTAAAAGTTGCTGCCAATCAGACAAGTACATACTACATCCGCTATTTAAAAATTAAATTAATTACGTATAGCTAATCTTTTTTATACCCTTGCAGAGGGTATTATAATTTTGGTCAGAAGTTTGTAACGCAGTGAAGGAGACGTTTCCGACCCCATAAAGTATATATATTCTTGATCAGGATCAATAGGGGAGTCGATATAGCCATGTCCGTCTGTCCGTCTGTTTCAATACCGTTTGCGAGCTCAGTGTAAAAGCTAGCGATCTGAAACTTTCACAATCGTCCTAAAACATGTGTACGCAGATCAAGTTTGAAAATCGCCCCGATCGGACGTCTATATCCTATAGCTCCCATAGGAACAATTGGATATATCTTGCTAGAATCTATGATATTTCGCGCAGTGTAAAAGCTATTGACATTAATCTTTACAAATCGTATTTTTTTATGCATACCTTGATCAGGGTAAAAGCGCGTGGCGATCGGACGTCTATATCCTATAGCTCCCATAGGAACAATAGGGTAAAATCGGTTAAAATTTAATGATTTTTAGGATATTTCGCGCAGTGTAAAAGCTATTGACATAAATCTTTCCAAATCTTATTTTTTTATGCGTACCTTGATCAGGGTAAAAGCGCGTGACGATCGGACGTCTATATCCTATAGCTCCCATAGGAACAATAGGGTAAAATCGGTCCAAATTTGATGTTTTTCAGAATATTTCGCGATGTGTAAAAGCTATGGCTGTACCTTTTTCAAATCGTATTTTTTTATACATTCCTTCGTCAAGGTAAAAGCGCGTGCTGATCGGACGTCTATATCCTATAGCTCCCATAGGAACAATAGGGTAAAATCGGTCCAAATTTGATGTTTTTCAGAATATTTCGCGATGTGTAAAAGCTATTGCTGTACATTTTTTCAAATCGTATTTTTTTATGCATTCCTTCATCAAGGTAAAAGCGCGTGCTGATCGGACGTCTATATCCTATAGCTCCCATAGGAACAATACGGGGAAATCGGTCAAAATTTCATGTTTTTTAGAATATTTCGCGCAGTGTATAAGCTATTGACACACATTTTTCCAAGTCTTATTTATTTACGCATACCTTGATCAGGGTAAAAGCGCTTGCCGATTGGACGTCTATATCGTATAGCTTCCGTAGGAAAAATTGTTAAAGGCTGCGAAAATATCCCTTTTTCCCTATTTGTATATGACAATTTTGCAGTATAAAAGCTATTGGCATGAAACTATGCAATTTATCTAATTTATTTATGTACACCTTGCTCAGGGTAAAAGTTGCTGCCAATCAGACAAGTACATACTACATCCGCTATTTAAAAATTAAATTAATTACGTATAGCTAATCTTTTTATACCCTTGCAGAGGGTATTATAATTTTGGTCAGAAGTTTGTAACGCAGTGAAGGAGACGTTTCCGACCCCATAAAGTATATATATTCTTGATCAGGATCAATAGGGGAGTCGATATAGCCATGTCCGTCTGTCCGTCTGTTTCAATACCGTTTGCGAGCTCAGTGTAAAAGCTAGCGATCTGAAACTTTCACAATCGTCCTAAAACATGTGTACGCAGATCAAGTTTGAAAATCGCCCCGATCGGACGTCTATATCCTATAGCTCCCATAGGAACAATTGGATATATCTTGCAAGAATTTATGATATTTCGCGCAGTGTAAAAGCTATTGACATTAATCTTTACAAATCGTACAAAGGGTATATTGTATTCGTGCAAAAGTATGTAACAGCTAGAAGGAAGCGTTTCCGACCCTATAAAGTATATATATTCTTGATCAGGGTCACTAGCCGAGTCGATATAGCCATGTCCGTCTGTCCGTCTGTCTGTCCGTCTGTCTGTCTGTCTGTCTGTCCGTATGAACGCTGAGATCTCGGAAACTATAAAAGCTAGAAGATTGGCATTTTGCATGCAGATTCTAGGAGTTCCTACGCAGCGCAAGTTTGTTTCAAAAAGGTGCTACGGCCCCTTTAACGCCCACAATCGCTTATATACGATTTTAAAAATTTAAATATTTTGGAAAAGTAAAAATGCAGTTTTATTGTGTTTATCAATACCTATCGAAATGTAGACGAAATTTTTCAAATCGGACCATTCGTTAAAAAGTTATGCGTGATCAAAGTTTCTATCTCCATCTCCCTCGCACTCCCTTTAGCTGAGTAACGGGTATCTGATATTCGGGGCACCCGACTATAGCGTTCTCTCTTGTTTTTTATGCATACCTTGATCAGGGTAAAAGCGCGTGGCGATCGGACGTCTATATCCTATAGTTCCCATAGGAACAATAGGGTAAAATCGGTTAAAATTTAATGATTTTTAGGATAAGCGCGTGCTGATCGGACGTCTATATCCTATAGCTCCCATAGGAACAATACGGTGAAATCGGTCAAAATTTCATGTTTTTTAGAATATTTCGCGCAGTGTATAAGCTATTGACATACATTTTTCCAAGTCTTATTTATTTACGCATACCTTGATCAGGGTAAAAGCGCTTGCCGATCGGACGTCTATATCCTATAGCTCCCATAGGAACAATAGGGTGAAATCGGTCCAAATTTGATGATTATCAGAATCTTTCGCGCAGTGTGTAAGCTACTAACATAAATTTTCCAATTCTTATTTATTTACGCATATCTTAATTAGGGTAAAAGCGCTTGCCGCTCGGAAGTCTATATCTTAAAGGAGATAGGAAAAATTGTTAAAGGCTGCGAAAGTATCCCTTTTGTATATGACATTTTTGCAGTATAAAAGCAATTGACTTGAAACGATGCAAATCTAGTTTACTTATGTATACCTTATTCCTTTCGCTACTTTTTCACTTTTAGCAATTTCGTCAAAGTCTGCAAGGGTATTAAAACTTCGGCTTGCCGAAGTTAGCTTCCGTCCTCGTTCAATTTAACGTTGATCAAATTTTTCTAATTTGACTTATTTAACGTTGAACCAAAATTGGACTTCGGGAGTCCATAACTTTACCAAACTTAAGCCGATTGCAAAGTGGCATACCTCTAAAGACTTCTGATTCGATTCTCTAAAAATCTGCATTCAAATTTTTCAATTTAACGTCGATTAATTTTTTGACCCATTTTCATGTCAGTTATTTCTAGATTTCCGAGGACTTGTAACAGAGTCACTTAAAATTGGACTTAGAGAGTCCATAACTTTACCAAACTTAAGCCGATTCCAAAGTGGCATACCTCTAAAGACTTCTGATTCGATTCTCTAAAAATCTGCATTCAAATTTTTCAATTTAACTTAGATCAAATTTTTGACCCATTTTCATGTCAGTTATTTCTAGTTTTTCGAGGACTTTTAACAGAGTGACTCAAAATTGAACTTCGAGAGTCCATAACTTTACCAAACTTAGGCCGATTCCAAAGTGGCATACCTCTAAAGACTTCTGATTCGATTCTCTAAAAATCTGCATTTAAATTTTTCAATGTCAGTTATTTCCAATTTTCCGATGACTTGTAACAAAGTGACTCAAAATTGGACTTAGAGAATCCATAACTTAACCAAACTTAAGCCGATTCCAAAGTGGCATACCTCTAAAGACTTCTGATTCGATTCTCTAAAAATCTGCATTCAAATTTTTCAATATAACTGTGATCAAATTTTTCACCCATTTTCATGGCAGTTATTTCTAATTTGACTTGTTTAACTTTGGCCCAAAATTGAACTTCGAGAGTCCATAACTTTACCAAACTTAAGCCGATTCCAAAGTGGCATACCTCTAAAAACTTCTGATTCGATTCTCTAACAATCTGCATTCAAATTTTTCAATTTAACGTTGATCAAATTTTTGACCCATTTTCATGTCAGTTATTTCTAGTTTTCCGAGGACTTTTAACAGAGTGACTCAAAATTGAATTTCGAGAGTCCATAACTTTACCAAACTTAGGCCGATTCCAAAGCCGCATACCTCTTAAGACTTCTGATTCGATTCTCTAAAAATCTGCATTCAAATTTTTCAATTTAACTTTGATCAAATTTTTCACCCATTTTTATGTCAGTTATTTCTAATTTGACTTGTTTAACTTTGACCCAAAATTGAACTTCGAGAGTCCATAACTTTACCAAACTTAAGCCGATTCCAAAGTGGCATACCTCTAAAGACTTCTGATTCGATTCTCTAAAAATCTGCATTCAAATTTTTCAATTTAACGTCGATTAATTTTTTGACCCATTTTCATGTCAGTTATTTCTAGATTTCCGAGGACTTGTAACAGAGTGACTAAAAATTGGACTTAGAGAGTCCATAACTTTACCAAACTTAAGCCGATTCCAAAGTGGCATACCTCTAAAGACTTCTGAATCGATTCTCTAAAAATCTGCATTCAAATTTTTCAATTTAACTTTGATCAAATTTTTCACCCATTTTCATGTCAGTTATTTCTAATTTGACTTGTTTAACTTTGACCCAAAATTGAACTTCGAGAGTCCATAACTTAATCAAACTTAAGCCGATTCCAAAGTGGCATACCTCTAAAGACTTCTGATTCGATTCTCTAAAAATCTGCATTCAAATTTTTCAATTTAACTTTGATCAAATTTTTCACCCATTTTCATGTCAGTTATTTCTAATTTGACTTGTTTAACTTTGACCCAAAATTGAACTTCGAGAGTCCATAACTTTACCAAGCTTAAGCCGATTGCAAAGTGGCATACCTCTAAAGACTTCTGATTCGATTCTCTAAAAATCTGCATTTAAATTTTTCAATGTCAGTTATTTCCAATTTTCCGATGACTTGTAACAAAGTGACTCAAAATTGAACTTCGAGAGTCCATAACTTTACCAAACTTAGGCCGATTCCAAAGCCGCATACCTCTAAAGACTTCTGATTCGATTCTCTAAAAATCTGCATTCAAATTTTTCAATTTAACTTTGATCAAATTTTTCACCCATTTTCATGTCAGTTATTTCTAATTTGACTTGTTTAACTTTGACCCAAAATTGAACTTCGAGAGTCCATAACTTTACCAAACTTAAGCCGATTCCAAAGTGGCATACCTCTAAAAACTTCTGATTCGATTCTCTAAAAATCTGCATTCAAATTTTTCAATTTAACGTTGATCAAATTTTTGACCCATTTTCATGTCAGTTATTTCTAGTTTTCCGAGGACTTTTAACAGAGTGACTCAAAATTGAATTTCGAGAGTCCATAACTTTACCAAACTTAGGCCGATTCCAAAGCCGCATACCTCTTAAGACTTCTGATTCGATTCTCTAAAAATCTGCATTCAAATTTTTCAATTTAACTTTGATCAAATTTTTGACCCATTTTCATGTCAGTTATTTCTAGTTTTCCGAGGACTTTTAACAGAGTGACTCAAAATTGAACTTCGAGAGTCCATAACTTTACCAAACTTAGGCCGATTCCAAAGCCGCATACCTCTTAAGACTTCTGATTCGATTCTCTAAAAATCTGCATTCAAATTTTTCAATTTCACTTTGATCAAATTTTTGATCCATTTTCATGTCAGTTATTTCTACTTTTCCGAGGAATTGTAACAGAGTGACTCAAAATTGGACTTAGAGTTCCATAACTTTACCAAGCTTAAGCCGATTGCAAAGTGGCATACCTCTAAAGACTTCTGATTCGATTCTCTAAAAATCTGCATTCAAATTTTTATACCCTTGCAGAGGGTATTATAATTTTGGTCAAAAGTGTGCAACGCAGTGAAGGAGACATCTCCGACCATATAAAGTATATATATTCTTGATCAGGATCACCTCCTGAGTTGATATAGCCATGTCCGTCTGTCCGTCTGTCCGTCTGTCTGTCCGTCTGTCTGTCCGTCTGTCTGTCCGTCTGTCTGTTTCTACGCAAACTAGTCGCTCAGTTTTAAAGCTATCGAATTGAAACTTTGCACACACCCTTCTTTCCTTTGCACGCAGTATATAAGTCGGAACGGCCGGGATCGGCCGACTATATCCTATAGCTGCCATATAACTGATTGATCGGAAATGCCATAACTTTCGTGTTTGTAAAGTTAGGAAGTTGGGACTTTCTATGGGTTTTAAATTTGGCCAATCAATCCGACCTACCAAATTTCATAAGGATCGGCCGACTATATCCTATAGCTGCCATATAACTGATTAATCCGAAATGCCATAACTTTGGTGTTTGTAAAGTTAGGAAGTTGGGATTTTCTATGGGTTGTATTTTTGGCCAATCAATCCGACGTTCCCAATTTCATATGGATCGGTCGACTATATCCTATAGCTGCGATATAACTGAACGATCAGAAATGCCATAACTTTGGTGTTTTTAAAGTTAGGAAGTTGGGATTTTTTATGGGTTCTATATTTGGCCAATCAATCTGACCTACCAAATTTTAAAAGGATCGGTCGACTATATTCTATAGCTGCCATATAACTGAACGATCGGAAATGCCATAACATTGGTGTTTTTTTTATTTTTAAAGTTAGGATATTGGGATTTTTTATGGGTTTTATATTTGGCCAATCAATCTGACCTACCAAATTTCATAAGGATCGGACGACTATATTCTATAGCTGCCATTTAACTGAACGATCGGAAATGCCATAACATTGGTGTTTTTAAAGTTAGGAAATTGGGATTTTGTATTGGTTTTTTATTTGGTCAATGTATCAGACATACCAAATTTCATAAGGATCTTTGGTGTGTTTTTCAGATTTAATTTTTATACCCTTGCAGAGGGTATTATAATTTTGGTCAAAAGTGTGCAACGCAGTGAAGGAGACATCTCCGACCCTATAAAGTATATATATTCTTGATCAGGATCACCTCCTGAGTTGATATAGCCATGTCCGTCTGTCCGTCTGTCCGTCTGTCCGTCTGTCTGTCCGTCTGTCTGTCCGTCTGTCTGTCCGTCTGTCTGTCCGTCTGTCTGTTTCTACGCGAACTAGTCTCTCAGTTTTAAAGATATCGAATTGAAACTTTGCACACACCCTTCTTTCCTTTGCACGCAGTATATAAGTCGGAACGGCCGGGATCGGACGACTATATCCTATAGCTGTCATATAACTGAACGATCGGAAATGCCATAACTTTGGTGTTTGTAAAGTTAGGAAGTTGGGATTTTCTATGGGTTTTATTTTTAGCCAATCAATCCGACCTACCAAAGTTCATAAGGATCGGCCGACTATATCTTATAGCTGCCATATAACTGAACGATTGGAAATGCTATAACTTTGGTGTTTTAGGATGTTGGGATTTTTTATGAGTATTAAGAATGCATCATATGAATAATTTTGGAGAATATAATTTACAGAGTATTCTGCAAGGGTATATCAACTTCGGCTCCGCCCGAAGTTAGCTTTCCTTTCTTGTTTTAAACCTAATTTAGAATTGTTATTGAGCACTGGTACATATAAGAAAATTTGTACTTAGTCATAGAATATGTCATAGAATATGTCATAGAATATAAAATCAATCAATAAAATTCAACCCCCTCGAACTTTTCCTTAATGGTAATGCCAACTTTTGAGAAATAGATTTATTAAATATTATTTTGAATCTATCGCCGATACATTTTTATACCCTTGCAGAGGGTATTATAATTTTGGTCAAAAGTGTGCAACGCAGTGAAGGAGACATCTCCGACCCTATAAAGTATATATATTCTTGATCAGGATCACCTCCTGAGTTGATATAGCCATGTCCGTCTGTCCGTCTGTCCGTCTGTCTGTCCGTCTGTCTGTCCGTCTGTCTGTCCGTCTGTCTGTTTCAACGCGAACTAGTCTCTCAGTTTTAAAGATATCGAATTGAAACTTTGCACACACCCTTCTTTCCTTTGCACGCAGTATATAAGTCGGAACGGCCGGGATCGGCCGACTATATCCTATAGCTGCCATATAACTGATTGATCGGAAATGCCATAACTTTCGTGTTTGTAAAGTTAGGAAGTTGGGACTTTCTATGGGTTTTAAATTTGGCCAATCAATCCGACCTACCAAATTTCATAAGGATCGGCCGACTATATCCTATAGCTGCCATATAACTGATTAATCCGAAATGCCATAACTTTGGTGTTTGTAAAGTTAGGAAGTTGGGATTTTCTATGGGTTGTATTTTTGGCCAATCAATCCGACGTTCCCAATTTCATATGGATCGGTCGACTATATCCTATAGCTGCGATATAACTGAACGATCAGAAATGCCATAACTTTGGTGTTTTTAAAGTTAGGAAGTTGGGATTTTTTATGGGTTCTATATTTGGCCAATCAATCTGACCTACCAAATTTTAAAAGGATCGGTCGACTATATTCTATAGCTGCCATATAACTGAACGATCGGAAATGCCATAACATTGGTGTTTTTTTTATTTTTAAAGTTAGGATATTGGGATTCTTTATGGGTTTTATATTTGGCCAATCAATCTGACCTACCAAATTTCATAAGGATCGGACGACTATATTCTATAGCTGCCATTTAACTGAACGATCGGAAATGCCATAACATTGGTGTTTTTAAAGTTAGGAAATTGGGATTTTGTATTGGTTTTTTATTTGGTCAATGTATCAGACATACCAAATTTCATAAGGATCTTTGGTGTGTTTTTCAGATTTAATTTTTATACCCTTGCAGAGGGTATTATAATTTTGGTCAAAAGTGTGCAACGCAGTGAAGGAGACATCTCCGACCCTATAAAGTATATATATTCTTGATCAGGATCACCTCCTGAGTTGATATAGCCATGTCCGTCTGTCCGTCTGTCCGTCTGTCCGTCTGTCTGTCCGTCTGTCTGTCCGTCTGTCTGTCCGTCTGTCTGTCCGTCTGTCCGTCTGTCTGTTTCTACGCGAACTAGTCTCTCAGTTTTAAAGATATCGAATTGAAACTTTGCACACACCCTTCTTTCCTTTGCACGCAGTATATAAGTCGGAACGGCCGGGATCGGACGACTATATCCTATAGCTGTCATATAACTGAACGATCGGAAATGCCATAACTTTGGTGTTTGTAAAGTTAGGAAGTTGGGATTTTCTATGGGTTTTATTTTTAGCCAATCAATCCGACCTACCAAAGTTCATAAGGATCGGCCGACTATATCTTATAGCTGCCATATAACTGAACGATTGGAAATGCTATAACTTTGGTGTTTTAGGATGTTGGGATTTTTTATGAGTATTAAGAATGCATCATATGAATAATTTTGGAGAATATAATTTACAGAGTATTCTGCAAGGGTATATCAACTTCGGCTCCGCCCGAAGTTAGCTTTCCTTTCTTGTTTTAAACCTAATTTAGAATTGTTATTGAGCACTGGTACATATAAGAAAATTTGTACTTAGTCATAGAATATGTCATAGAATATGTCATAGAATATAAAATCAATCAATAAAATTCAACCCCCTCGAACTTTTCCTTAATGGTAATGCCAACTTTTGAGAAATAGATTTATTAAATATTATTTTGAATCTATCGCCGATACATTTTTATACCCTTGCAGAGGGTATTATAATTTTGGTCAAAAGTGTGCAACGCAGTGAAGGAGACATCTCCGACCCTATAAAGTATATATATTCTTGATCAGGATCACCTCCTGAGTTGATATAGCCATGTCCGTCTGTCCGTCTGTCCGTCTGTCTGTCCGTCTGTCTGTCCGTCTGTCTGTCCGTCTGTCTGTTTCAACGCGAACTAGTCTCTCAGTTTTAAAGATATCGAATTGAAACTTTGCACACACCCTTCTTTCCTTTGCACGCAGTATATAAGTCGGAACGGCCGGGATCGGCCGACTATATCCTATAGCTGCCATATAACTGATTGATCGGAAATGCCATAACTCTGCTGTTTGTTAAGCTAGGAAGTTGGGATTTTCTATGGGTTTTATATTTGGCCAATCAATCCGACCAACCAAATTTCATAAGGATCGGTCGACTATATCTTATAGCTGCCATATAACTGATTGATCGGAAATGCCATAACTTAAGTGTTTGTTAAGTTAGGAAGTTGGAATTTTCTATGGGTTTTATTTTTGCCCAATCAATCCGACATATCAAATTTCATAAGGATCGGCCGACTATATTCTATAGCTGCCATATACATAACTGAACGATTGGAAATGCCATAACTTTGGTGTTTTTAAAGTTAGGAAGTTGGGATTTTTTATGAGTATAAAGAATGCATCATATGAATAATTTTGGAGAATATAATTTGCAGAATATTCTGCAAGGGTATTTCAACTTCGGCTCCGCCCGAAGTTAGCTTTCCTTTCTTGTTCAATTTAACTTTGATAAAATTTTTCACCCATTTTTATGTCAGTTATTTCTAGATTTCCGAGGACTTGTAACAGAGTGACTAAAAATTGGACTTAGAGAGTCCATAACTTTACCAAACTTAAGCCGATTCCAAAGTGGCATACCTCTAAAGACTTCTGATTCGATTCTCTAAAAATCTGCATTCAAATTTTTCAATTTAGCTTTGATCAAATTTTTCACCCATTTTCATGTCAGTTATTTCTAATTTGACTTGTTTAACTTTGACCCAAAATTGAACTTCGAGAGTCCATAACTTAATCAAACTTAAGCCGATTCCAAAGTGGCGTACCTCTAAAGACTTCTGATTCGATTCTCTAAAAATCTGTATTCAAATTGTTATACCCTTGCAGAGGGTATTATAATTTTGGTCAAAAGTGTGCAACGCAGTGAAGGAGACATCTCCGACCCTATAAAGTATATATATTCTTGATCAGGATCACCTCCTGAGTTGATATAGCCATGTCCGTCTGTCCGTCTGTCCGTCTGTCCGTCTGTCTGTCCGTCTGTCTGTTTCTACGCGAACTAGTCTCTCAGTTTTAAAGATATCGAATTGAAACTTTGCACACCCCCTTCTTTCCTTTGCACGCAGTATATAAGTCGGAACGGCCGGGATCGGCCGACTATATCCTATAGCTGCCATATAACTGATTGATCGGAAATGCCATAACTCTGCTGTTTGTTAGGTTAGGAAGTTGGGACTTTCTATGGGTTTTATATTTGGCCAATCAATCCGACGTACCAAATTTCATAAGGATCGGCCGACTATATCTTATAGCTGCCATATAACTGATTGATCGGAAATGCCATAACTTTGGTGTTTGTAAAGTTAGGAAGTTGGGATTTTCTATGGGTTTTATATTTGGCCAATCAATCCGACGTACCAAATTTCATAAGGATCGGCCGACTATATCTTATAGCTGCCATATAACTGATTGATCGGAAATGCCATAACTTTGGTGTTTGTAAAGTTAGGAAGTTGGGATTTTCTATGGGTTTTATATTTGGCCAATCAATCCGACGTACCAAATTTCATAAGGATCGGCCGACTATATCTTATAGCTGCCATATAACTGATTGATCGGAAATGCCATAACTTTGGTGTTTGTAAAGTTAGGAAGTTGGGATTTTCTATGGGTTTTATATTTGGCCAATCAATCAGACGTACCAAATTTCATAAGGATCGGCCGACTATATCTTATAGCTGCCATATAACTGATTGATCGGAAATGCCATAACTTAAGTGTTTGTTAAGTTAGGAAGTTGGGATTTTCTATGGGTTTTATTTTTGCCTAATCAATCCGACATATCAAATTTCATAAGGATCGGCCGACTATATTCTATAACTGCCATATAACTGAACGATTGGAAATGCCATAACTTTAGTGTTTTTAAAGTTAGGAAATTGGGATTTTTTATGAGTATTAAGAATGCATTATGAATGATTTTGGAGAATATAATTTGCAGAATATTCTGCAAGGGTATTTCAACTTCGGCTCCGCCCGAAGTTAGCTTTCCTTTCTTGTTCAATTTAACGTTGATCAAATTTTTGACCCATTTTTATGTCAGTTATTTCTAATTTGACTTGTTTAACTTTGACCCAAAATTGAACTTCGAGAGTCCATAACTTTACCAAGCTTAAGCCGATTGCAAAGTGGCATACCTCTAAAGACTTCTGATTCGATTCTCTAAAAATCTGCATTCAAATTTTTCAATTTAACGTCGATTAATTTTTTGACCCATTTTCATGTCAGTTATTTCTAGATTTTCGAGGACTTGTAACAGAGTCACTTAAAATTGGACTTAGAGAGTCCATAACTTTACCAAACTTAAGCCGATTCCAAAGTGGCATACCTCTAAAGACTTCTGATTCGATTCTCTAAAAATCTGCATTCAAATTTTTCAATTTAACTTTGATCAAATTTTTCACCCATTTGCATGTCAGTTATTTCTAATTTGACTTGTTTAACGTTGTCCCAAAATAGGACTTAGAGAGTCCATAACTTAACCAAACTTAAGCCGATTGCAAAGTGGCATACCTCTAAAGACTTCTGATTCGATTCTCTAAAAATCTGCATTCAAATTTTTATACCCTTGCAGAGGGTATTATAATTTTGGTCAAAAGTGTGCAACGCAGTGAAGGAGACATCTCCGACCCTATAAAGTATATATATTCTTGATCAGGATCACCTCCTGAGTTGATATAGCCATGTCCGTCTGTCCGTCTGTCCGTCTGTCCGTCTGTCCGTCTGTCTGTCCGTCTGTCTGTTTCTACGCGAACTAGTCTCTCAGTTTTAAAGATATCGAATTGAAACTTTGCACACACCCTTCTTTCCTTTGCACGCAGTATATAAGTCGGAACGGCCGGGATCGGCCGACTATATCCTATAGCTGCCATATAACTGATTGATCAGAAATGCCATAACTTTCGTGTTTGTAAAGTTAGGAAGTTGGGATTTTCTATGGGTTTTATATTTGGCCAATCAATCCGACCTACCAAATTTCATAAGGATCGGCCGACTATATCCTATAGCTGCCATATAACTGATTGATCGGAAATGCCATAACTTTGGTGTTTGTAAAGTTAGAAAGTTGGGATTTTCTATGGGTTTTATATTTGGCCAATCAATCCGACCTACCAAATTTCATAAGGATCGGCCGACTATATCCTATAGCTGCCATATAACTGATTGATCGGAAATGCCATAACTTTGGTGTTTGTAAAGTTAGAAAGTTGGGATTTTCTATGGGTTTTATATTTGGCCAATCAATCCGACCCACCAAATTTCATAAGGATCGGCCGACTATATCCTATAGCTGCCATATAACTGATTGATCGGAAATGCCATAACTTTGGTGTTTGTTAAGTTAGGAAGTTGGGATTTTCTATGGATTTTATTTTTGGCCAATCAATCCGACCTATCAAATTTCATAAGGATCGGCCGACTATATCCTATAGCTGCCATATAACTGAACGATTGGAAATGCCATAACTTTGTTGTTGTTAAAGTTAGGAAGTTCGGATTTTTTATGAGTATTAAGAATGCATCATATGAATAATTTTGGAGAATATAATTTACAGAGTATTCTGCAAGGGTATATCAACTTCGGCTCCGCCCGAAGTTAGCTTTCCTTTCTTGTTCAATTTAACTTTGATCAAATTTTTCACCCATTTTCATGTCAGTTATTTCTAATTTGACTTGTTTAACTTTGACCCAAAATTGAACTTCGAGAGTCCATAACTTTACCAAGCTAAAGCCGATTGCAAAGTGGCATACCTCTAAAGACTTCTGATTCGATTCTCTAAAAATCTGCATTCAAATTTTTCAATTTAACGTCGATTAATTTTTTGACCCATTTTCATGTAGTTATTTCTAGATTTCCGAGGACTTGTAACAGAGTGACTAAAAATTGGACTTAGAGAGTCCATAACTTTACCAAACTTAAGCCGATTCCAAAGTGGCATACCTCTAAAGACTTCTGATTCGATTCTCTAAAAATCTGCATTCAAATTTTTCAATTTAACTTTGATTAAATTTTTGACCCATTTTCATGTCAGTTATTTCTAATTTGACATGTTTAACTTTGACCCAAAATTGAACTTCGAGAGTCCATAACTTTACCAAGCTAAAGCCGATTGCAAAGTGGCATACCTCTAAAGACTTCTGATTCGATTCTCTAAAAATCTGCATTCAAATTTTTCAATTTAACGTCGATTAATTTTTGACCCATTTTCATGTCAGTTATTTCTAGATTTCCGAGGACTTGTAACAGAGTGACCCAAAATTGAACTTCGAGAGTCCATAACTTAACCAAACTTAAGCCGATTCCAAAGTGCCATACCTCTAAAGACTTCTGATTCGATTCTCTAAAAATCTGCATTCAAATATTTCATTTTAACTTTGATCAAATTTTTCACCCATTTTCATGTCAGTTATTTCTAATTTGACTTGTTTAACTTTGACCCAAAATTGAACTTCGAGAGTCCATAACTTTACCAAGCTAAAGCCGATTGCAAAGTGGCATACCTCTAAAGACTTCTGATTCGATTCTCTAAAATTCTGCATTCAAATTTTTCAATTTAACGTCGATTAATTTTTTGACCCATTTTCATGTCAGTTATTTCTAGATTTCCGAGGACTTATAACAGAGTGACTAAAAATTGGACTAAGAGAGTCCATAACTTTACCAAACTTAAGCCGTTTCCAAAGTGGCATACCTCTAAAGACTTCTGATTCGATTCTCTAAAAATCTGCATTCAAATTTTTCAATTTAACATTGATCAAATTTTTCACCCATTTTCATGTCAGTTATTTCTAATTTGACTTGTTGAACTTTGACCCAAAATTGAACTTCGAGAGTCCATAACTTTACCAAGCTAAAGCCGATTGCAAAGTGGCATAGCTCTAAAGACTTCTGATTCGATTCTCTAAAATTCTGCATTCAAATTTTTCAATTTAACGTCGATTAATTTTTTGACCCATTTTCATGTCAGTTATTTCTAGATTTCCGAGGACTTGTAACAGAGTGACTAAAAATTGGACTTAGAGAGTCCATAACTTTTCCAAACTTAAGCCGATTCCAAAGTGGCATACCTCTAAAGACTTCTGATTCGATTCTCTAAAAATCTGCATTCAAATTTTTCAATTTAACTTTGATCAAATGTTTCACCCATTTTCATGTCAGTTATTTCTAATTTGACTTGTTTAACTCTGACCCAAAATTGAACTTCGAGAGTCCATAACTTAATCAAACTTAAGCCGATTCCAAAGTGGCATACCTTAAAGACTTCTGATTCGATTCTCTTAAAATCTGCATTCAAATTTTTCAATTTAACGTTGATAAAATTTTTGACCCATTTTCATGTCAGTTATTTCTAATTTGACTTGTTTAACTTTGACCCAAAATTGAACTTCGAGAGTCCATAACTTTACCAAGCTTAAGCCGTTTCCAAAGTGGCATACTTCTAAAGACTTCTGATTCGATTCTCTAAAAATCTGCATTCAAATTTTTCAATTTAACTTTGATCAAATTTTTCACCCATTTTCGTGTCAGTTATTTCTAATTTGACTTGTTTAACTTTGACCCAAAATTGAACTTCGAGAGTCCATAACTTAATCAAACTTAAGCCGATTCCAAAGTGCCATACCTCTAAAGACTTCTGATTCGATTCTCTAAAAATCTGCATTCAAATTTTTCAATTTAACGTTGATCAAATTTTTGACCCATTTTCATGTCAGTTATTTCTAGTTTTCCGAGGACTTGTAACAGAGTGACTCAAAATTGACTCATAACTTTACCAAGCTAAAGCCGATTGCAAAGTGGCATACCTGTAAAGACTTCTGATCCGATTCTCTAAAAATCTGCATTCAAATTTTTCAATTTAACTTTGATCAAATGTTTCACCCATTTTCATGTCAGTTATTTCTAATTTGACTTGTTTAACTCTGACCCAAAATTGAACTTCGAGAGTCCATAACTTAATCAAACTTAAGCCGATTCCAAAGTGGCATACCTTAAAGACTTCTGATTCGATTCTCTTAAAATCTGCATTCAAATTTTTCAATTTAACGTTGATAAAATTTTTGACCCATTTTCATGTCAGTTATTTCTAATTTGACTTGTTTAACTTTGACCCAAAATTGAACTTCGAGAGTCCATAACTTAATCAAACTTAAGCCGATTCCAAAGTGGCATACCTCTAAAGACTTCTGATTCGATTCTCTAAAAATCTGCATTACAATTTTTCAATTTAACTTTGATCAAATTTTTCACCCATTTTCATGTCAGTTATTTCTAATTTGACTTGTTTAACTTTGACCCAAAATTGAACTTCGAGAGTCCATAACTTAATCAAACTTAAGCCGATTCCAAAGTGGCATACCTCTAAAGACTTCTGATTCGATTTTCTTAAAAACTGCATTCAAATTTTTCAAATTAACGTTGATCAAATTTTTGACCCATTTTCATGTCAGTTATTTCTAGTTTTCCGGGGACTTGTAACAGAGTGACTCAAAATTGGACTTAGAGGTCCATAACTTTACCAAGCTTAAGCCGTTTCCAAAGTGGCATACCTCTAAAGACTTCTGATTTGATTCTCTAAAAATCTGCATTCAAATTTTTCAATTTAACGTTGATCAAATTTTTAACCCATTTTCATGTCAGTTATTTCTAGTTTTCCGAGGACTTGTAACAGAGTGACTCAAAATTGGACTTAGAGGTCCATAACTTTATCAAACTTAAGCCGATTCCAAAGTGGCATACCTCTAAAGACTTCTGATTCGATTCTCTAAAAATCTGCATTCAAATTTTTCAATTTAACTTTGATCAAATTTTTCACCCATTTTCATGTTAGTTATTTCTAATTTGACTTGTTTAACTTTGACCCAAAATTGAACTTCGAGAGGGCATAACTTTACCAAGCTAAAGCCGATTGCAAAGTGGCATACCTCTAAAGACTTCTGATTCGATTCTCTAAAAATCTGCGTTAAAATTTTTCAATTTAACGTCGATTAATTTTTCACCCATTTTCATGTCAGTTATTTCTAGATTTCCGAGGACTGTAACAGAGTGACTAAAAATTGGACTAAGAGAGTCCATAACTTTACCAAACTTAAGCCGTTTCCAAAGTGGCATACCTCTAAAGACTTCTGATTCGATTCTCTAAAAATCTGCATTCAAATTTTTCAATTTAACTTTGATCAAATTTTTCACCCATTTTCATGTCAGTTATTTCTAATTTGACTTGTTTAACTTTGACCCAAAATTGAACTTCGAGAGTCCATAACTATACCAAGCTAAAGCCGATTGCTAAGTGGCATACCTCTAAAGACTTCTGATTCGATTCTCTAAAAATCTGCATTCAAATTTTTCAATTTAACTTTGATCAAATTTTTCACCCATTTTCATGTCAGTTATTTCTAATTTGACTTGTTTAACTTTGACCCAAAATTGAACTTCGAGAGTCCATAACTTAATCAAATTTAAGCCGATTCCAAAGTGGCATACCTTAAAGACTTCTGATTCGATTCTCTTAAAATCTGCATTTAAATTTTTCAATGTCAGTTATTTCCAATTTTCCGATGACTTGTAACAGAGTGACTCAAAATTGGACTTAGAGAATCCATAACTTAACCAAACTTAAGCCGATTCCAAAGTGGCATACCTCTAAAGACTTCTGATTCGATTCTCTAAAAATCTGCATTCAAATTTTTCAATTTAACTGTGATCAAATTTTTCACCCATTTTCATGTCAGTTATTTCTAATTTGACTTGTTTAACTTTGACCCAAAATTGAACTTCGAGAGTCCATAACTTTACCAAGCTAAAGCCGATTGCAAAGTGGCATTCATCTAAAGACTTCTGATTCGATTCTCTAAAAATCTGCATTCAAATTTTTCAATTTAACGTCGATTAATTTTTTGACCCATTTTCATGTCAGTTATTTCTAGATTTCCGAGGACTTGTAACAGAGTGACTAAAAATTGGACTTAGAGAGTCCATAACTTAACCAAACTTAAGCCGATTCCAAAGTGGCATACCTCTAAAGACTTCTGATTCGATTCTCTAAAAATCTGCATTCAAATTTTTCAATTTAACGTCGATTAATTTTTTGACCCATTTTCATGTCAGTTATTTCTAGATTTCCGAGGACTTGTAACAGAGTGACTAAAAATTGGACTTAGAGAGTCCATAACTTTACCAAACTTAAGCCGATTCCAAAGTGGCATACCTCTAAAGACTTCTGATTCGATTCTCTAAAAATCTGCATTCAAATTTTTCAATTTAACTTTGATCAAATTTTTCACCCATTTTCATGTCAGTTATTTCTAATTTGACTTGTTTAACTTTGACCCAAAATTGAACTTCGAGAGTCCATAATTTAATCAAACTTAAGCCGATTCCAAAGTGGCATACCTCTAAAGACTTCTGATTCGATTCTCTAAAAATCTGCATTCAAATTTTTCAATTTAACGTCGATTAATTTTTTGACCCATTTTCATGTCAGTTATTTCTAGATTTCCGAGGACTTGTAACAGAGTCACTTAAAATTGGACATAGACAGTCCATAACTTTACCAAACTTAAGCCGATTCCAAAGTGGCATACCTCTAAAGACTTCTGATTCGATTCTCTAAAAATCTGCATTCAAATTTTTCAATTTAACTTTGATCAAATTTTTCACCCATTTGCATGTCAGTTATTTCTAATTTGACTTGTTTAACGTTGTCCCAAAATAGGACTTAGAGAGTCCATAACTTAACCAAACTTAAGTCGATTGCAAAGTGGCATACCTCTAAAGACTTCTGATTCGATTCTCTAAAAATCTGCATTCAAATTTTTCAATTTAACGTTGATCAAATTTTTCTAATTTGACTTATTTAACGTTGACTTCGGGAGTCCATAACTTTACGAAACTTAAGCCGATTCCAAAGTGGCATACCTCTAAAGACTTCTGATTCGATTCTCTAAAAATCTGCATTCAAATTTTTCAATTTAACTTTGATCAAATTTTTCACCCATTTTCATGTCAGTTATTTCTAATTTGACTTGTTTAACTTTGACCCAAAATTGAACTTCGAGAGTCCATAACTTTACCAAACTTAAGCCGATTCCAAAGTGGCATACCTCTAAAAACTTCTGATTCGATTCTCTAAAAATCTGCATTCAAATTTTTCAATTTAACGTTGATCAAATTTTTGACCCATTTTCATGTCAGTTATTTCTAGTTTTCCGAGGACTTGTAACAGAGTGACTCAAAATTGGACTTAGAGAGTCCATAACTTTATCAAACTTAAGCCGATTCCAAAGTGGCATACCTCTAAAGACTTCTGATTCGATTCTCTAAAAATCTGCATTCAAATTTTTCAATTTAACTTTGATCAAATTTTTCACCCATTTTCATGTCAGTTATTTCTAATTTGACTTGTTTAACTTTGACCCAAAATTGAACTTCGAGAGTCCATAACTTTACCAAGCTAAAGCCGATTGCAAAGTGGCATACCTCTAAAGACTTCTGATTCGATTCTCTAAAAATCTGCATTCAAATTTTTCAATTTAACGTCGATTAATTTTTTGACCCATTTTCATGTCAGTTATTTCTAGATTTCCGAGGACTTGTAACAGAGTGACTAAAAATTGGACTTAGAGAGTCCATAACTTTACCAAACTTAAGCCGATTCCAAAGTGGCATACCTCTAAAGACTTCTGATTCGATTCTCTAAAAATCTGCATTCAAATTTTTCAATTTAACTTTGATTAAATTTTTGACCCATTTTCATGTCAGTTATTTCTAATTTGACTTGTTTAACTTTGACCCAAAATTGAACTTCGAGAGTCCATAACTTTACCAAGCGAAAGCCGATTGCAAAGTGGCATACCTCTAAAGACTTCTGATTCGATTCTCTAAAAATCTGCATTCAAATTTTTCAATTTAACGTCGATTAATTTTTTGACCCATTTTCATGTCACTTATTTCTAGATTTCCGAGGACTTGTAACAGAGTGACCCAAAATTGAACTTCGAGAGTCCATAACTTAACCAAACTTAAGCCGATTCCAAAGTGGCATACCTCTAAAGACTTCTGATTCGATTCTCTAAAAATCTGCATTCAAATATTTCAATTTAACTTTGATCAAATTTTTCACCCATTTTCATGTCAGTTATTTCTAATTTGACTTGTTTAACTTTGACCCAAAATTGAACTTCGAGAGTCCATAACTTTACCAAGCTAAAGCCGATTGCAAAGTGGCATACCTCTAAAGACTTCTGATTCGATTCTCTAAAATTCTGCATTCAAATTTTTCAATTTAACGTCGATTAATTTTTTGACCCATTTTCATGTCAGTTATTTCTAGATTTCCGAGGACTTGTAACAGAGTGACTAAAAATTGGACTAAGAGAGTCCATAACTTTACCAAACTTAAGCCGTTTCCAAAGTGGCATACCTCTAAAGACTTCTGATTCGATTCCTTAAAAATCTGCATTCAAATTTTTCAATTTAACTGTGATCAAATTTTTCACCCATTTTCATGTCAGTTATTTCTAATTTGACTTGTTGAACTTTGACCCAAAATTGAACTTCGAGAGTCCATAACTTTACCAAGCTAAAGCCGATTGCAAAGTGGCATACCTCTAAAGACTTCTGATTCGATTCTCTAAAATTCTGCATTCAAATTTTTCAATTTAACGTCGATTAATTTTTTGACCCATTTTCATGTCAGTTATTTCTAGATTTCCGAGGACTTGTAACAGAGTGACTAAAAATTGGACTTAGAGAGTCCATAACTTTTCCAAACTTAAGCCGATTCCAAAGTGGCATACCTCTAAAGACTTCTGATTCGATTCTCTAAAAATCTGCATTCAAATTTTTATACCCTTGCAGAGGGTATTATAATTTTGGTCAAAAGTGTGCAACGCAGTGAAGGAGACATCTCCGACCCTATAAAGTATATATATTCTTGATCAGGATCACCTCCTGAGTTGATATAGCCATGTCCGTCTGTCCGTCTGTCCGTCTGTCTGTCCGTCTGTCTGTTTCTACGCAAACTAGTCTCTCAGTTTTAAAGCTATCTAATTGAAACTTTGCACACACCCTTCTTTCCTTTGCACGCAGTATATAAGTCGGAACGGCCGGGATCGGCCGACTATATCCTATAGCTGCCATATAACTGATTGATCGGAAATGCCATAACTCTGCTGTTTGTTAAGTTAGGAAGTTGGGACTTTCTATGGGTTTTATATTTGGCCAATCAATCCGACGTACCAAATTTCATAAGGATCGGCCGACTATATCTTATAGCTGCCATATAACTGATTGATCGGAAATGCCATAACTTTGGTGTTTGTAAAGTTAGGAAGTTGGGATTTTCTATGGGTTTTATATTTGGCCAATTAATCCGACCTACCAAATTTCATAAGGATCGGCCGACTATATCTTATAGCTGCCATATAACTGATTGATCGGAAATGCCATAACTTTGGTGTTTGTTAAGTTAGGAAGTTGGGATTTTCTATGGGTTTTATTTTTGCCTAATCAATCCGACATATCAAATTTCATAAGGATCGGCCGACTATATTCTATAGCTGCCATATAACTGAACGATTGGAAATGATATAACTTTGGTGCTTTTAAAGTTAGGATGTTGGGATTTTTTATGAGTATTAAGAATGCATTATGAATGATTTTGGAGAATATAATTTGCAGAATATTCTGCAAGGGTATTTCAACTTCGGCTCCGCCCGAAGTTAGCTTTCCTTTCTTGTTCAATTTAACTTTTATCAAATTTTTCACCCATTTTCATGTCAGTTATTTCTAATTTGACTTGTTTAACTTTGACCCAAAATTGAACTTCGAGAGTCCATAACTTAATCAAACTTAAGCCGATTCCAAAGTGGCATACCTTAAAGACTTCTGATTCGATTCTCTTAAAATCTGCATTCAAATTTTTCAATTTAACGTTGATAAAATTTTTTGACCCATTTTCATGTCAGTTATTTCTAATTTGACTTGTTTAACTTTGACCCAAAATTGAACTTCGAAAGTCCATAACTTAATCAAACTTAAGCCGATTCCAAAGAGCCATACCTCTAAAGACTTCTGATTCGATTCTCTAAAAATCTGCATTCAAATTTTTCAATTTAACGTTGATCAAATTTTTGACCCATTTTCATGTCAGTTATTTCTAGTTTTCCGAGGACTTGTAACAGAGTGACTCAAAATTTACTCATAACTTTACCAAGCTAAAGCCGATTGCAAAGTGGCATACCTCTAAAGACTTCTGATTCGATTCTCTAAAAATCTGCATTCAAATTTTTCAATTTAACGTCGATTAATTTTTTGACCCATTTTCATGTCAGTTATTTCTAGATTTCCGAGGACTTGTAACAGAGTGACTAAGAATTGGACTTAGAGAGTCCATAACTTTACCAAACTTAAGCCGATTCCAAAGTGGCATACCTCTAAAGACTTCTGATTCGATTCTCTAAAAATCTGCATTCAAATTTTTCAATTTAACTTTGATCAAATTTTTCACCCATTTTCATGTCAGTTATTTCTAATTTGACTTGTTTAACTTTGACCCAAAATTGAACTTCGAGAGTCCATAACTTAATCAAACTTAAGCCGATTCCAAAGTGGCATACCTTAAAGACTTCTGATTCGATTCTCTTAAAATCTGCATTCAAATTTTTCAATTTAACGTTGATAAAATTTTTGACCCATTTTCATGTCAGTTATTTCTAATTTGACTTGTTTAACTTTGACCCAAAATTGAACTTCGAAAGTCCATAACTTAATCAAACTTAAGCCGATTCCAAAGAGCCATACCTCTAAAGACTTCTGATTCGATTCTCTAAAAATCTGCATTCAAATTTTTCAATTTAACGTTGATCAAATTTTTGACCCATTTTCATGTCAGTTATTTCTAGTTTTCCGAGGACTTGTAACAGAGTGACTCAAAATTTACTCATAACTTTACCAAGCTAAAGCCGATTGCAAAGTGGCATACCTCTAAAGACTTCTGATTCGATTCTCTAAAAATCTGCATTCAAATTTTTCAATTTAACGTCGATTAATTTTTTGACCCATTTTCATGTCAGTTATTTCTAGATTTCCGAGGACTTGTAACAGAGTGACTAAGAATTGGACTTAGAGAGTCCATAACTTTACCAAACTTAAGCCGATTCCAAAGTGGCATACCTCTAAAGACTTCTGATTCGATTCTCTAAAAATATGCATTCAAATTTTTCAATTTAACTTTGATCAAATTTTTCACCCATTTTCATGTCAGTTATTTCTAATTTGACTTGTTTAACTTTGACCCAAAATTGAACTTCGAGAGTCCATAACTTAATCAAACTTAAGCCGATTCCAAAGTGGCATACCTCTAAAGACTTCTGATTCGATTCTCTAAAAATCTGCATTCAAATTTTTCAATTTAACTGTGATCAAATTTTTCACCCATTTTCATGTCAGTTATTTCTAATTTGACTTGTTTAACTTTGACCCAAAATTGAACTTCGAGAGTCCATAACTTTACCAAGCTAAAGCCGATTGCAAAGTGGCATTCATCTAAAGACTTCTGATTCGATTCTCTAAAAATCTGCATTCAAATTTTTCAATTTAACGTCGATTAATTTTTTGACCCATTTTCATGTCAGTTATTTCTAGATTTCCGAGGACTTGTAACAGAGTGACTAAAAATTGGACTAAGAGAGTCCATAACTTTACCAAACTTAAGCCGTTTCCAAAGTGGCATACCTCTAAAGACTTCTGATTCGATTCTCTAAAAATCTGCATTCAAATTTTTCAATTTAACTTTGATCAAATTTTTCACCCATTTTCATGTCAGTTATTTCTAATTTGACTTGTTTAACTTTGACCCAAAATTGAACTTCGAGAGTCCATAACTTTACCAAGCTAAAGCCGATTGCAAAGTGGCATACCTCTAAAGACTTCTGATTCGATTCTCTAAAAATCTACATTCAAATTTTTCAATTTAACGTATATTAATTTTTTGACCCATTTTCATGTCAGTTATTTCTAGATTTCCGAGGACTTGTAACAGAGTGACTTAAAATTGGACTTAGAGAGTCCATAACTTTACCAAACTTAAGCCGATTCCAAAGTGGCATACCTCTAAAGACTTCTGATTCGATTCTCTAAAAATCTGCATTCAAATTTTTCAATTTAACTTTGATCAAATTTTTCACCCATTTTCATGTCAGTTATTTCTAATTTGACTTGTTTAGCTTTGACCCAAAATTGAACTTCGAGAGTCCATAACTTAATCAAACTTAAGCCGATTCCAAAGTGGCATACCTTAAAGACTTCTGATTCGATTCTCTTAAAATCTGCATTCAAATTTTTCAATTTAACGTTGATCAAATTTTTGACCCATTTTCATGTGAGTTATTTCTAATTTGACTTGCTTAACTTTGACCCAAAATTGAACTTCGGGAGTCCATTACTTTACCAAGCTTAAGCCGATTGCAAAGTGGCATACCTCTAAAGACTTCTGATTCGATTCTCTAAAAATCTGCATTCAAATTTTTCAATTTAACGTTGATCAAATTTTTGACCCATTTTCATGTCAGTTATTTCTAGTTTTCCGAGGACTTGTAACAGAGTGACTCAAAATTTACTCATAACTTTACCAAGCTAAAGCCGATTGCAAAGTGGCATACCTCTAAAGACTTCTGATTCGATTCTCTAAAAATCTGCATTCAAATTTTTCAATTTAACGTCGATTAATTTTTTGACCCATTTTCATGTCAGTTATTTCTAGATTTCCGAGGACTTGTAACAGAGTGACTAAGAATTGGACTTAGAGAGTCCATAACTTTACCAAACTTAAGCCGATTCCAAAGTGGCATACCTCTAAAGACTTCTGATTCGATTCTCTAAAAATCTGCATTCAAATTTTTCAATTTAACTTTGATCAAATTTTTCACCCATTTTCATGTCAGTTATTTCTAATTTGACTTGTTTAACTTTGACCCAAAATTGAACTTCGAGAGTCCATAACTTAATCAAACTTAAGCCGATTCCAAAGTGGCATACCTTAAAGACTTCTGATTCGATTCTCTTAAAATCTGCATTTAAATTTTTCAATGTCAGTTATTTCCAATTTTCCGATGACTTGTAACAGAGTGACTCAAAATTGGACTTAGAGAATCCATAACTTAACCAAACTTAAGCCGATTCCAAAGTGGCATACCTCTAAAGACTTCTGTTTCGATTCTCTAAAAATCTGCATTCAAATTTTTCAATTTAACTGTGATCAAATTTTTCACCCATTTTCATGTCAGTTATTTCTAATTTGACATGTTTAACTTTGACCCAAAATTGAACTTCGAGAGTCCATAACTTTACCAAGCTAAAGCCGATTGCAAAGTGGCATTCATCTAAAGACTTCTGATTCGATTCTCTAAAAATCTGCATTCAAATTTTTCAATTTAACGTCGATTAATTTTTTGACCCATTTTCATGTCAGTTATTTCTAGATTTCCGAGGACTTGTAACAGAGTGACTAAAAATTGGACTAAGAGAGTCCATAACTTTACCAAACTTAAGCCGTTTCCAAAGTGGCATACCTCTAAAGACTTCTGATTCGATTCTCTAAAAATCTGCATTCAAATTTTTCAATTTAACTTTGATCAAATTTTTCACCCATTTTCATGTCAGTTATTTCTAATTTGACTTGTTTAACTTTGACCCAAAATTGAACTTCGAGAGTCCATAACTTTACCAAGCTAAAGCCGATTGCAAAGTGGCATACCTCTAAAGACTTCTGATTCGATTCTCTAAAAATCTACATTCAAATTTTTCAATTTAACGTATATTAATTTTTTTGACCCATTTTCATGTCAGTTATTTCTAGATTTCCGAGGACTTGTAACAGAGTGACTTAAAATTGGACTTAGAGAGTCCATAACTTTACCAAACTTAAGCCGATTCCAAAGTGGCATACCTCTAAAGACTTCTGATTCGATTCTCTAAAAATCTGCATTCAAATTTTTCAATTTAACTTTGATCAAATTTTTCACCCATTTTCATGTCAGTTATTTCTAATTTGACTTGTTTAGCTTTGACCCAAAATTGAACTTCGAGAGTCCATAACTTAATCAAACTTAAGCCGATTCCAAAGTGGCATACCTTAAAGACTTCTGATTCGATTCTCTTAAAATCTGCATTCAAATTTTTCAATTTAACGTTGATCAAATTTTTGACCCATTTTCATGTGAGTTATTTCTAATTTGACTTGTTTAACTTTGACCCAAAATTGAACTTCGAGAGTCCATAACTTTACCAAGCTTAAGCCGATTGCAAAGTGGCATACCTCTAAAGACTTCTGATTCGATTCTCTAAAAATCTGCATTCAAATTTTTCAATTTAACGTTGATCAAATTTTTGACCCATTTTCATGTCAGTTTTTTCTAATTTGACTTGCTTAACTTTGACCCAAAATTGAACTTCGGGAGTCCATTACTTTACCAAGCTTAAGCCGATTGCAAAGTGGCATACCTCTAAAGACTTCTGATTCGATTCTCTAAAAATCTGCATTCAAATTTTTCAATTTAACTTTGAGGACTTTCCGAGGACTTGTAACAGAGTGACTTAAAATTGGACTTAGAGAGTCCATAACTTTACCAAACTTAAGCCGATTCCAAAGTGGCATACCTCTAAAGACTTCTGATTCGATTCTCTAAAAATCTGCATTCAAATTTTTCAATTTAACGTTGATCAAATTTTTGACCCATTTTCATGACAGTGATTTCTAGTTTTCCGAGGACTTGTAACAGAGTGACTCAAAATTGGACTTAGAGTTCCATAACTTTACCAAGCTTAAGCCAATTGCAAAGTGGCATACCTCTAAAGACTTCTGATTCGATTCTCTAAAAATCTGCATTCAAATTTTTCAATTTAACTTTGATCAAATTTTTCACCCATTTTCATGTCAGTTATTTCTAATTTGACTTGTTTAACGTTGTCCCAAAATAGGACTTAGAGAGTCCATAACTTAACCAAACTTAAGCCGATTGCAAAGTGGCATACCTCTAAAGACTTCTGATTCGATTCTCTAAAAATCTACATTCAAATTTTTCAATTTAACGTCGATTAATTTTTTGACCCATTTTCATGTCAGTTATTTCTAGATTTCCCAGGACTTGTAACAGAGTGACTTAAAATTGGACTTAGAGAGTCCATAACTTTACCAAACTTAAGCCGATTCCAAAGTGGCATACCTCTAAAGACTTCTGATTCGATTCTCTAAAAATCTGCATTCAAATTTTTCAATTTAACGTTGATCAAATTTTTGACCCATTTTTATGTCAGTTATTTCTAATTTGACTTGTTTAACTTTGACCCAAAATTGAACTTCGAGAGTCCATAACTTTACCAAACTTAAGCCGATTGCAAAGTGGCATACCTCTAAAGACTTCTGATTCGATTCTCTAAAAATCTGCATTCAAATTTTTCAATTTAACGTTGATCAAATTTTTGACCCATTTTCATGTCAGTTATTTCTAGTTTTCCGAGGACTTGTAACAGAGTGACTCAAAATTGGACTTAGAGTTCCATAACTTAACCAAACTTAAGCCGATTCCAAAGTGGCATACCTCTAAAGACTTCTGATTCGATTCTCTAAAAATCTGCATTCAAATTTTTCAATTTAACGTTGATCAAATTTTTGACCCATTTTCATGTCAGTTATTTCTAGTTTTCCGAGGACTTGTAACAGAGTGACTCAAAATTGGACTTAGAGTTCCATAACTTAACCAAACTTAAGCCGATTCCAAAGTGGCATACCTCTAAAGACTTCTGATTCGATTCTCTAAAAATCTGCATTCAAATTTTTCAATTTAACTTTGATCAAATTTTTCACCCATTTTTATACCCTTGCAGAGGGTATTATAATTTTGGTCAAAAGTGTGCAACGCAGTGAAGGAGACATCTCCGACCATATAAAGTATATATATTCTTGATCAGGATCACCTCCTGAGTTGATATAGCCATGTCCGTCTGTCCGTCTGTCTGTCCGTCTGTCTGTCCGTCTGTCTGTCCGTCTGTCTGTTTCTACGCAAACTAGTCGCTCAGTTTTAAAGCTATCGAATTGAAACTTTGCACACACCCTTCTTTCCTTTGCACGCAGTATATAAGTCGGAACGGCCGGGATCGGCCGACTATATCCTATAGCTGCCATATAACTGATTGATCGGAAATGCCATAACTTTCGTGTTTGTAAAGTTAGGAAGTTGGGACTTTCTATGGGTTTTAAATTTGGCCAATCGACCTACCAAATTTCATAAGGATCGGCCGACTATATCCTATAGCTGCCATATAACTGATTAATCCGAAATGCCATAACTTTGGTGTTTGTAAAGTTAGGAAGTTGGGATTTTCTATGGGTTGTATTTTTGGCCAATCAATCCGACGTTCCCAATTTCATATGGATCGGTCGACTATATCCTATAGCTGCGATATAACTGAACGATCAGAAATGCCATAACTTTGGTGTTTTTAAAGTTAGGAAGTTGGGATTTTTTATGGGTTCTATATTTGGCCAATCAATCTGACCTACCAAATTTTAAAAGGATCGGTCGACTATATTCTATAGCTGCCATATAACTGAACGATCGGAAATGCCATAACATTGGTGTTTTTTTTATTTTTAAAGTTAGGATATTGGGATTTTTTATGGGTTTTATATTTGGCCAATCAATCTGACCTACCAAATTTCATAAGGATCGGACGACTATATTCTATAGCTGCCATTTAACTGAACGATCGGAAATGCCATAACATTGGTGTTTTTAAAGTTAGGAAATTGGGATTTTGTATTGGTTTTTTATTTGGTCAATGTATCAGACATACCAAATTTCATAAGGATCTTTGGTGTGTTTTTATACCCTTGCAGAGGGTATTATAATTTTGGCCAGAAGTTTGTAACGCAGTGAAGGAGACGTTTCCGACCCTATAAAGTATATATATTCTTGATCAGGATCAATAGGGGAGTCGATATAGCCATGTCCGTCTGTCCGTCTGTCCGTCTGTCCGTCCGTCCGTCTGTCCGTCTGTCCGTCTGTCCGTCTGTTTCAATACCGTTTGCGAGCTCAGTTTAAAAGCTAGCGATCTGAAACTTTCACAGTCGTCCTAAAACAAGTGTACGCAGATCAAGTTTGAAAATCGCCCCGATCGGACGTCTATATCCTATAGCTCCCATAGGAACAATTGGATATATCTTGCAAGAATTTATGATATTTCGCGCAGTGTAAAAGCTATTGACATTAATCTTTACAAATCGTATTTTTTTATGCATACCTTGATCAGGGTAAAAGCGCGTGGCGATCGGACGTCTATATCCTATAGCTCCCATAGGAACAATAGGGTAAAATCGGTTAAAATTTAATGATTTTTAGGATATTTCGCGCAGTGTAAAAGCTATTGACATAAATCTTTCCAAATCTTATTTTTTTATGCGTTCCTTGATCAGGGTAAAAGCGCGTGACGATCGGACGTCTATATCCTATAGCTCCCATTGGAACAATAGGGTAAAATCGGTCCAAATTTTATGTTTTTCAGAATATTTCGCGATGTGTATAAGCTATTGACACACATTTTTCCAAGTCTTATTTATTTACGCATACCTTGATCAGGGTAAAAGCGCTTGCCGATTGGACGTCTATATCGTATAGCTTCCGTAGGAAAAATTGTTAAAGGCTGCGAAAATATCCCTTTTTTCCCTATTTGTATATGACAATTTTGCAGTATAAAAGCTATTGGCATGAAACTATGCAATTTATCTAATTTATTTATGTACACCTTGCTCAGGGTAAAAGTTGCTGCCAATCAGACAAGTACATACTACATCCGCTATTTAAAAATTAAATTAATTACGTATAGCTAATCTTTTTATACCCTTGCAGAGGGTATTATAATTTTGGTCAGAAGCTTGTAACGCAGTGAAGGAGACGTTTCCGACCCTATAAAGTATATTTATTCTTGATCAGGATCAATAGGGGAGTCGATATAGCCATGTCCGTCTGTCCGTCTGTCCGTCCGTCCGTCTGTCCGTCTGTTTCAATACCGTTTGCGAGCTCAGTTTAAAAGCTAGCGATCTGAAACTTTCACAGTCGTCCTTAAACAAGTGTACGCAGATCAAGTTTGAAAACCGCCCCGATCGGATGTCTATATCCTATAGCTCCCATAGGAACAATCGGATATAACTTGCAAGAATGGAAGATATTTCGCGCAGTGTAAAAGCTATTGACATAAATCTTTCCAAATCTTATTTTTTTATGCGTACCTTGATCAGAGTAAAAGCGCGTGACGATCGGACGTCTATATCCTATAGCTCCCATAGGAACAAAAGGGTAAAATCGGTTAAAATTTAATGATTTTTAGGATATTTCACGCAGTATACAAGCTATTGACATGAATCTTTCCAAATCCTATTTTTTTATGCATACATTGATCAAGGTGAAAGCGCGTGCCGATCGGACGTCTATATCCTATAGCTCCCATAGGAACAATAGGGTGAAATCGGTCCAAATTTGATGATTATCAGAATCTTTCGCGCAGTGTGTAAGCTACTAACATAAAATTTTCCAATTCTTATTTATTTACGCATATCTTGATTAGGGTAAAAGCGCTTGCCGCTCGGAAGTCTATATCTTAAAGGAGATAGGAAAAATTGTTAAAGGCTGCGAAAGTATCCCTTTTTTATACCCTTGCAGAGGGTATTATAATTTTGGTCAGAAGTTTGTAACGCAGTGAAGGAGACGTTTCCGACCCCATAAAGTATATATATTCTTGATCAGGATCAATAGGGGAGTCGATATAGCCATGTCCGTCTGTCCGTCTGTCCGTCTGTCCGTCTGTCCGTCTGTCCGTCTGTCCGTCTGTTTCAATACCGTTTGTGAGCTCAGTTTAAAAGCTAGCGATCTGAAACTTTCACACGCGTCCTAAAACATGTGTACGCAGATCAAGTTTGAAAATCGCCCCGATCGGACGTCTATATCCTATAGCTCCCATAGGAACAATCGGATATATCTAGCAAAAATTGATGATATTTCGCGCAGTGTAAAAGCTATTGACATGAATTTTTCCAAATCGTATTTTTTTATGCATACCTTGATCAGGGTAAAAGCGCGTGGCAATCGGACGTCTATATCCTATAGCTCCCATAGGAAAAATAGGGTAAAATCGGTCCAAATTTTATGTTTTTCAGAATATTTCGCGCTGTGTAAAAGCTATTGCTATACATTTTTTCAAATCGTATTTTTTATACATTCCTTCATCAAGGTGAAAGCGCGTGCTGATCGGACGTCTATATCCTATAGCTCCCATAGGAACAATCGGATATAACTTTCAAGAATGGAAAATATTTTGTGCAGTGTAAAAGCTATTAACATAAATCTTTCCAAATCTTATTTTTTTATGCATACCTTGATCAGGGTAAAAGCGCTTGGCGATCGGACGTCTATATCCTATAGCTCCCATAGGAACAATAGGGTGAAATCGGTTAAAATTTAATGATTTTTAGGATATTTCGCACAGTATATAAGCAATTGACATGAATCTTTCCAAATCGTATTTTTTTATGCATACCTTGATTATGATAAAAGCACGTGACGATCGGACGTCTATATCCTACAGCTCCCATAGGAACAACAGGGTGAAATAGGTCCAAATTTGATGATTTTCTGAATTTTTCGCGTAGTGTGTAAGCTACTGACATAAATTTTTCCAAGTCTTATTTATTTACGCATATCTTGATTAGGGTAAAAGCGCTTGCCGATCGGACGTCTATTTCTTATAGCTTCCGTAGGAAAAATAGTTAAAGGCTGCGAAAGTATCCCTTTTTTTCTATTTTTATATGACATTTTTGCAGTATAAAAGCAATTGACATTAAACGATGAAAATCTAGTTTATTTATGTATACCTTATTCCTTTGGCTACTTTTTCACTTTTAGCAATTTCGTCAAAGTCTGCAAGGGTATTAAAACTTCGGCTTGCCGAAGTTAGCTTCTGTCCTCGTTCAGATTTAATTTTAAACCTAATTTAGAATTGTTAATGAGCACTGGTACATATAAGAAAATTTGTACTTAGTCATAGAATATGTCATAGAATATGTCATAGAATATAAAATCAATCAATAAAATTCAACCCCCTCGAACTTTTCCTTAATGGTAATGCCAACTTTTGAGAAATAGATTTATTAAATATTATTTTGAATCTATCGCCGATACATTTTTATACCCTTGCAGAGGGTATTATAATTTTGGTCAAAAGTGTGCAACGCAGTGAAGGAGACATCTCCGACCCTATAAAGTATATATATTCTTGATCAGGATCACCTCCTGAGTTGATATAGCCATGTCCGTCTGTCCGTCTGTCTGTCCGTCTGTCTGTCCGTCTGTCTGTCCGTCTGTCTGTTTCAACGCGAACTAGTCTCTCAGTTTTAAAGATATCGAATTGAAACTTTGCACACACCCTTCTTTCCTTTGCACGCAGTATATAAGTCGGAACGGCCGGGATCGGCCGACTATATCCTATAGCTGCCATATAACTGATTGATCGGAAATGCCATAACTCTGCTGTTTGTTAAGTTAGGAAGTTGGGATTTTCTATGGGTTTTATATTTGGCCAATCAATCCGACCTACCAAATTTCATAAGGATCGGTCGACTATATCTTATAGCTGCCATATAACTGATTGATCGGAAATGCCATAACTTAAGTGTTTGTTAAGTTAGGAAGTTGGAATTTTCTATGGGTTTTATTTTTTGCCCAATCAATCCGACATATCAAATTTCATAAGGATCGGCCGACTATATTCTATAGCTGCCATATACATAACTGAACGATTGGAAATGCCATAACTTTGGTGTTTTTAAAGTTAGGAAGTTGGGATTTTTTATGAGTATAAAGAATGCATCATATGAATAATTTTGGAGAATATAATTTGCAGAATATTCTGCAAGGGTATTTCAACTTCGGCTCCGCCCGAAGTTAGCTTTCCTTTCTTGTTATGTCAGTTATTTCTAATTTGACTTGTTTAACTTTGACCCAAAATTGAACTTCGAGAGTCCATAACTTTACCAAACTTAAGCCGATTCCAAAGCCGCATACCTCTAAACTTCTGATTCGATTCTCTAAAAATCAGCATTCAAATTTTTATACCCTTGCAGAGGGTATTATAATTTTGGTCAAAAGTGTGCAACGCAGTGAAGGAGACATCTCCGACCCTATAAAGTATATATATTCTTGATCAGGATCACCTCCTGAGTTGATATAGCCATGTCCGTCTGTCCGTCTGTCCGTCTGTCCGTCTGTCTGTCCGTCTGTCTGTCCGTCTTTCTGTCCGTCTGTCTGTCCGTCTGTATGTCCGTCTGTCTGTCCGTCTGTCTGTCCGTCTGTCTGTTTCTACGCGAACTAGTCTCTCAGTTTTAAAGATATCGAATTGAAACTTTGCACACACCCTTCTTTCCTTTGCACGCAGTATATAAGTCGGAACGGCCGGGATCGGCCGACTATATCCTATAGCTGCCATATAACTGAACGATCGGAAATTCCATAACTTTGGTGTTTGTTAAGTTAGGAAGTTGGGATTTTCTATGGGTTTTGTATTTGGCTAATCAATCCGACATGCCGAGTTTCATAAGGATCGGCCGACTATATCCTATAGCTTCCATATAACTGATTGATCGGAAATGCCATAACTTTGGTGTTTGTAAAGTTAGAATGTTGGGATTTTCTATGGGTTTTATATTTGGCTAATCAATGCCGAAATGCCGAATTTCATAAGGATCGGCCGACTATATCCTATAGCTGCCATATAACTGAACGATTGGAAATGTCATAACTTAGGTGTTTTTAAAGTTAGGAAGTTGGGATTTTTTATGAGTATTAAGAATGCATCATATGAATAATTTTGGAGAACATAATTTACAGAGTATTCTGCAAGGGTATATCAACTTCGGCTCCGCCCGAAGTTAGCTTTCCTTTCTTGTTAAATTTAACGTTGATCAAATTTTTGACCCATTTTCATGTGAGTTATTTCTAGTTTTCCGAGGACTTGTAAAAGAGTGACTCAAAATTGGACTTAGAGTTCCATAACTTTACCAAGCTTAAGCCGATTGCAAAGTGGCATACCTCTAAAGACTTCTGATTCGATTCTCTAAAAATCTGCATTCAAATTTTTCAATTTAACTTTGATCAAATTTTTCACCCATTTTTATGTCAGTTATTTCTAATTTGATTTGTTAACTCTGACCCAAAATTGAACTTCGAGAGTCCATAACTTTACCAAACTTAAGCCGATTCCAAAGTGGCATACCTCTAAAGACTTCTGATTCGATTCTCTAAAAATCTGCATTCAAATTTTTCAATTTAACGTTGATCAAATTTTTGACCCATTTTCATGTCAGTTATTTCTAATTTGACTTGTTTAACTTTGACCCAAAATTGAACTTCGAGAGTCCATAACTTTACCAAGCCTAAGCCGATTGCAAAGTGGCATACCTCTAAAGACTTCTGATTCGATTCTCTAAAAATCTGCATTCAAATTTTTATACCCTTGCAGAGGGTATTATAATTTTGGTCAAAAGTGTGCAACGCAGTGAAGGAGACATCTCCGACCATATAAAGTATATATATTCTTGATCAGGATCACCTCCTGAGTTGATATAGCCATGTCCGTCTGTCCGTCTGTCCGTCTGTCCGTCTGTCTGTCCGTCTGTCTGTCCGTCTGTCTGTCCGTCTGTCTGTTTCTACGCAAACTAGTCGCTCAGTTTTAAAGCTATCGAATTGAAACTTTGCACACACCCTTCTTTCCTTTGCACGCAGTATATAAGTCGGAACGGCCGGGATCGGCCGACTATATCCTATAGCTGCCATATAACTGATTGATCGGAAATGCCATAACTTTCGTGTTTGTAAAGTTAGGAAGTTGGGACTTTCTATGGGTTTTAAATTTGGCCAATCAATCCGACCTACCAAATTTCATAAGGATCGGCCGACTATATCCTATAGCTGCCATATAACTGATTAATCCGAAATGCCATAACTTTGGTGTTTGTAAAGTTAGGAAGTTGGGATTTTCTATGGGTTGTATTTTTGGCCAATCAATCCGACGTTCCCAATTTCATATGGATCGGTCGACTATATCCTATAGCTGCGATATAACTGAACGATCAGAAATGCCATAACTTTGGTGTTTTTAAAGTTAGGAAGTTGGGATTTTTTATGGGTTCTATATTTGGCCAATCAATCTGACCTACCAAATTTTAAAAGGATCGGTCGACTATATTCTATAGCTGCCATATAACTGAACGATCGGAAATGCCATAACATTGGTGTTTTTTTTATTTTTAAAGTTAGGATATTGGGATTTTTTATGGGTTTTATATTTGGCCAATCAATCTGACCTACCAAATTTCATAAGGATCGGACGACTATATTCTATAGCTGCCATTTAACTGAACGATCGGAAATGCCATAACATTGGTGTTTTTAAAGTTAGGAAATTGGGATTTTGTATTGGTTTTTTATTTGGTCAATGTATCAGACATACCAAATTTCATAAGGATCTTTGGTGTGTTTTTCAGATTTAATTTTAAACCTAATTTAGAATTGTTATTGAGCACTGGTACATATAAGAAAATTTGTACTTAGTCATAGAATATGTCATAGAATATGTCATAGAATATAAAATCAATCAATAAAATTCAACCCCCTCGAACTTTTCCTTAATGGTAATGCCAACTTTTGAGAAATAGATTTATTAAATATTATTTTGAATCTATCGCCGATACATTTTTATACCCTTGCAGAGGGTATTATAATTTTGGTCAAAAGTGTGCAACGCAGTGAAGGAGACATCTCCGACCCTATAAAGTATATATATTCTTGATCAGGATCACCTCCTGAGTTGATATAGCCATGTCCGTCTGTCCGTCTGTCCGTCTGTCCGTCTGTCTGTCCGTCTGTCTGTCCGTCTGTCTGTCCGTCTGTCTGTTTCAACGCGAACTAGTCTCTCAGTTTTAAAGATATCGAATTGAAACTTTGCACACACCCTTCTTTCCTTTGCACGCAGTATATAAGTCGGAACGGCCGGGATCGGCCGACTATATCCTATAGCTGCCATATAACTGATTGATCGGAAATGCCATAACTCTGCTGTTTGTTAAGTTAGGAAGTTTCTATGGGTTTTATATTTGGCCAATCAATCCGACCTACCAAATTTCATAAGGATCGGTCGACTATATCTTATAGCTGCCATATAACTGATTGATCGGAAATGCCATAACTTAAGTGTTTGTTAAGTTAGGAAGTTGGAATTTTCTATGGGTTTTATTTTTTGCCCAATCAATCCGACATATCAAATTTCATAAGGATCGGCCGACTATATTCTATAGCTGCCATATACATAACTGAACGATTGGAAATGCCATAACTTTGGTGTTTTTAAAGTTAGGAAGTTGGGATTTTTATGAGTATAAAGAATGCATCATATGAATAATTTTGGAGAATATAATTTGCAGAATATTCTGCAAGGGTATTTCAACTTCGGCTCCGCCCGAAGTTAGCTTTCCTTTCTTGTTAAATTTAACGTTGACCCATTTTCATGTCAGTTATTTCTAATTTGACTTGTTTAACTTTGACCCAAAATTGAACTTCGAGAGTCCATAACTTTACCAAGCTTAAGCCGATTGCAAAGTGGCATACCTCTAAAGACTTCTGATTCGATTCTCTAAAAATCTGCATTCAAATTTTTCAATTTAACGTCGATTAATTTTTTGACCCATTTTCATGTGAGTTATTTCTAATTTTCCGATGACTTGTAAAAGAGTGACTCAAAATTGGACTTAGAGTTCCATAACTTAACCAAACTTAAGCCGATTCCAAAGTGGCATACCTCTAAAGACTTCTGATTCGATTCTCTAAAAATCTGCATTCAAATTTTTCAATTTAACTTTGATCAAATTTTTCACCCATTTTTATGTCAGTTATTTCTAATTTGACTTGTTTAACTTTGACCGAAAATTGAACTTCGAGAGTCCATAACTTTACCAAACTTAAGCCGATTCCAAAGCCGCATACCTCTAAAGACTTCTGATTCGATTCTCTAAAAATCTGTGAAAAGGTGACAGCTAAGTAGCGGAGCTTGCTTGCTGTGGCCTTGTGTGGATGATTGGAGTTGACGAATTGCCGGCTCAGCTCGTAGAAACTGCTGCCTGCGGTGATGGGTGAAGAGGGGATGTCGATGCTGATGCTGACGGTAAGGATGTCGTTGATGACTTCGATGATGCTGACGATGATGAGGATGCCGAGGACAACGCTCGGTTCCACAGCTAGAGAGTCGATGAGTTTTACAGGAAACTAAGAAAAAATGCGGAGCTTTTGTCTTCTCTGGTCAACGTTTTATTCGAAGTGGTGAGATAGGAATAATCATTGGATTATAGGCTATTTACATTGAAGTGTTTACAATGATTTATTTCAAGGGTTAGCGTGCGCTAACATGCCGCCCCCCTGCCGGATGGCGGTTTTAAGCTTGGTTAGGCTTTTGATGGCTTCCTGCAGCTGGTGAAGCGTCTGAGATGGTGAGATACTGCGTCTCGGAGGGCGGCGTTCGGAAGTGTTCCTTGTTTTGGAACGACTCGCTCGAACGGGTCGGTTGATGCTTGTTGAAGAGCTGTCCTTTCGTGGGCTGCGCGGTTGATGTCCTTCCTTCTTTGATGCTTCTGGAGCTTCCGTGGTGGTGTAGCCGTGGTGCAGCAAAGTGTGATGCAGGTCTCCACACTTGTGACACACCTCTTTGGAATCGCATTGATGCACGCGATGTGTGGTGGCCAGGCAATTTGAGCAGTAGCCCATTCTTTGTGCGGCGCGACGGCGTTCCAGGATGCTCAGCTTGATGAATTTAGCGCATACGCGCAAAGGATGACCTTTGTGGAACATGCGGCACTTGTATCTTATCTACGGAATTAATTACGGAATTAGTATGTGGGTATAAATGAGACAACTTTAACAGAGAGATAGAGAGAATGGGGTGGGATTTCGGTTATTGTTCAACCGAGGACGAGTTGTCTTTGATTGGGAGAGGCACGAGTTTTACAATGGGTCGCGTGAGCGGTCCACTTTGGGTTTGGAGGTCCACTGTGCGCGTATTTTGGTCTTTGCTTGGATGTAAGTGTATGACTCTTCCAAGACGCCAATGCGTGGGTGGGCAGGCGTTGTCCTTGATAATGACGATGTCATTAACTGAAAGGTTGGCTTTTGGTTGCTTCCATTTATACCTTCGGTGGAGTTCATGAAGGTATGTAAGTGTATGACTCTTCCAAGACGCCAATGCGTGGGTGGGCAGGCGTCGTCCTTGATAATGACGATGTCATTAACTGAAAGGTTGGCTTTTGGTTGCTTCCATTTATACCTTCGGTGGAGTTCATGAAGGTATTCATGTCGCCATCGGGTGCTGAATTCTTGATGAAGAAGTTTTAGCTTCTGCCAACGGTTTAGTATGGAGAGAGATTCGTTGGGATTTTCAGGAAGCGCCGTCAACGGTGCTCCTCGAAGGAAATGACCCGGAGTTAGTGGCAGTAAGTCTTCAATATTGGATCTGGGTATGCATAGCGGACGAGAATTAAGAACGGCCTCTATTTTCGCAAGTAATGTGGCAAACTCCTCGAATGTGAATATTCTGGTACCTGCGGTTCGAGTGAAATGCTTTTTGAAGGTCTTAACAGCAGCTTCCCAGAGTCCACCTATATGGGGAGCGTGGGGGGGTATGAATTGCCACTCTAGTTCACGACTGCTGTAAAGGCTGGAAACATGATCAATTGCAGATTTCATGAACTCTGCGAAGTTTTTTGTCAGTTCTCTACTGGCGCCAAGGAAATTTCGGCCATTGTCTGACACAACCTTTTTTGGGATGCCTCTACGGCTGACAAAACGTTCGAATGCTTGCAAGAATGCCTTTGAACTAAGTTCTGAGACGGCTTCCAAGTGGACCGCTTTAGTGGAGAAACATACGAACACGGAAACGTAGCCTTTGAGAACTACCTTGGTTCGTATATTGGAGGCTTTTAAATTAAATGGACCCGCGAAGTCAACTCCGGTTATAGTGAACGCGGGAGAAAATTGTGTTCTTTCGGGGGGAAGTGCGGCCATAATTTGATTTTTTGTGACTTGTTTAAAACGCGTACATGTTATACATTTGCGAATAGATGCCTTAACGAGATTGGCTAGTTTGGGGACAAAGAATTCTTGCCGAATCGCTCTTAGCATCAGCTGGTTTTGAGCATGAAGAAGAGTGCTGTGGATGAAGTCGATAAACAGGGTGGTAAGTTTCGATTTGGGTGGTAATAGTATGGGAAATCGTTCCTTGTAAGGTATGTTTGCGTTGGCTAATCTACTATTGATTCTAATTTGCCCAACGGAATCAATGATTGGGCATAAAGTACTTAACTTGCTTTTGTTGGAGATAGGATGTTGGCTGAGTAACTGATCATATTCTTTGGGATAGAAAAGGCGTTGTGCTGCTATAATAAGCCTAGTTTTGGCGTCTTTGATTTGGAGAGCACTGTCCTTGGGAGTTGCGGGATTTGCTTGATACCAACGCATAATTCGTGCTGTTGCTCGTAGTGCCCGCGAGTAAGTCGTGAATTGTTCACATATATCACAGTTTTCAGATTCCGTGAAAAACTGCTGAACCTTCTTCTGTTCTGGAGGAGTGATAGCAGGAGCTTGGCTGCAAGGCCAATTTTCCTCTGGGATTGATAGCCATTTTGGCCCGTGCCACCATAATAGCGAGTCTTTGAGTTCGGTGGGGGTACAGCCGCGGGTGCCTAAGTCGGCCGGGTTATCGTGGGATTTTACGTGGCTCCATTTGGCATTGTGAGTTTTTTCTTATATGGCGGCCGTACGATTTGCGACAAACGTTTTCCATGTACCTGGTGGTTTTTCCAGCCATGCTAGGACTATGGTGGAATCCGACCACAAGAAGGTTTTTAGCTCGGGAAGTTGCGTTGTCTTGAATGTATGTTGCACTAGCCGTGCCAAGAGATGTGCGCCGCATAATTCTAAGCGCGGCAAGCTTACTGCTTTGAGTGGCGCAACCTTGGTTTTAGCAACTAATAAATGGGATTGGGCGGGTGATCCAGCGTAACTAGATCGAATGTATATTGCGGCACAATATGCTTTTTCTGATGCGTCCGAAAATCCATGCAATTGGATGTCTTGCGTTGGCTCGTATCCTACCCATCTGGGTATGCTGATGGTCTTTATATATGGTAAAACTTCGAGAAATTTGTTCCAAGTGGTCAATGTAGTTGGCTTGACACACTCGTCCCAGTCTTGACCTTCTTTCCAAAGGGATTGGAGCAGCAGTTTCGCGTGGATTACGATAGGCGTAAGCCATCCTGCCGGGTCAAACAAAGTGGATGCGTGGGATAGCATTGCTCTTTTGGTGATTGTTTTGCATGGAGTGGGTGCTTTTATATTGTATTGGAACACGTCATTCTGTGCGTCCCATTTTATTCCTAGCGTCTTGGTCGTACTTGCTTCGGGCACCTCCAAAAATTCGGTATCTAGCCGGTCTGCAACAGCTATATTCTCCAACAGCTTGATGTGATTTGCAGTGTTCTTTTTGAGGAGAAATCCTGCGGATTTTAGCGACGCAATAAGTTGGCTTTGGGCATTTTTTGCGTCCTCGAGAGTGTGAGCACCGGCAAGTATGTCGTCGACATAAGTTTCCTGGAGCAGGATTTGGCTTGTCCTTGGGTATTTTTCTTTGCAGTCCGTAGCCAGCTGTTGCAGCGTGCGAATTGCTAGGAATGGAGCGCAGTTTACCCCGAATGTGACCGTATTCAGCTGGAAATCTTTCATGATTGCTGATTGTTTGGGACGGAATATCAGACGCTGGAATGGGCGATCGTCCGGATGGACTAAAATTTGCCTGTACATTTTTTCAATGTCGCCGTTAAACACGAATTTGTACAGTCTCCAATTGAGTAAGATGCCTAAAAGGTCCCCTTGGAGGACGGGGCCTTTATGGAGAACATCGTTTAATGCAAATTGAGAATGGGTTTTACGCGATGCGTTAAATACCACGCGTAATTTGGTGGATTTACTTTCGGGCCGGACGACCGCATGGTGAGGAAGGTAAAACGAGAGATATTGATTTTTCTGAATGATTTCCATGGGTGGAACTTCTGTCATGTGACCTAGGTCAATGTACTCTTGAAGGACTCGGGAGTATTCCAAATTTATGGCCTCGTCTTTAAGCAATGTTTTGTAGAGCCGAGCGTATTGCCCCATAGCGATATTTCTGGAAGAACCTAGGGACATGGTATTGGGGAATTCACTTTTGAACGGGAGGCGCACCATATATCTACCATCAGGTAACCTTTGAGTAGTGTTGACGTAATGGGTTTCGCAATTTTCGTCCACCTCGGTTACGGTTTTGGCTACGGATATTTCTTCAAGTTCCCAAAATTTTTGTAGCTGTTTTCCTACGTCTGCTGTGTCTTCTTCCACAAGAGTTGAAAAAGCATAGGCTGTGGAGGTGTTGGGGAGTGGACCACTAATTAACCACCCGAACACCGTGAGCTGAGCGAGTAGATTGTTGTCTAGGGGCGTTGTTATGCCTTCTAGAAATATCTGGGGAGTGATGTCGCTTCCCAGTACTATGTCAATTTCTGCAGCGGTTGAAAAGTTGGGATCTGCCAGATTTAATTGATCTAGACTTGGGGATTTTGGTTTCGTAACGGAAACAGACGGGAGAAGATTGGTTAGTCTTTTGAGTACGATAGCCTCAACTGGTATAGAGCACCGATCTTCCCCGTTGGTGAGTTTAAATTTGCATATTTTGGACGATGAGCTGACGTAATGACCTCCGATCCCTGAAATATTTGAGTGGCATTTTATGGTCGGCAAACTGACGCGTTTTTGAGCCTTTTCACTGATAAATGACCTTTGGGAGCCTGGGTCGATCAAAGCTCGCATGCGAATAAGTTCGCCTTTATAGGGAATGTAGACTATCGCGGTGGGTAAAATCCCGTTCGGATTTTGACCCGCGTAATGTGCGTCGACTACCTGGGATTCTTGCTGTCGAGGCGAGAAATGCAGCAGAGTATGATGTCGCTTATTGCATGTGATGCATGTTTTTAAACTTTTGCATTCGTTTATTGCGTGGTTAGAAGCCAAACAATTGATGCATATTTTTGCTGTTTGAGTGTAATAATGTTCAAGTGTGCGAGGGTACTTATGCACGTGGTTATGTTGTAGTGTGTGTAATAATGTTTTAGTGTGAGCGTGCAATAATGCACGTAGTTATGTTCTGTAACTACAGGTGTGTGTGTAAATGTGAGACAGATTTTTAAATTAAAATATACCGTGCAAAGGGACTGGCTTTTTAACTTATTTGAGTTTGTGTACTTTATTATTCTTGTGGACTGTATTTATTTCCGTAAGGGTGCTGTTACCCTGATTGTACTTAAGGGAAAAAATGTAAAATTTCTTTTTAACGTGGCTTGTAGGTTAGCCACGATCATTTACCTTTTTGGAATAGGGCGATGATTCGATGTTTGCGAGATGGACCATGAAAAGGTGACAGCTAAGTAGCGGAGCTTGCTTGCTGTGGCCTTGTGTGGATGATTGGAGTTGACGAATTGCCGGCTCAGCTCGTAGAAACTGCTGCCTGCGGTGATGGGTGAAGAGGGGATGTCGATGCTGATGCTGACGGTAAGGATGTCGTTGATGACTTCGATGATGCTGACGATGATGAGGATGCCGAGGACAACGCTCGGTTCCACAGCTAGAGAGTCGATGAGTTTTACAGGAAACTAAGAAAAAATGCGGAGCTTTTGTCTTCTCTGGTCAACGTTTTATTCGAAGTGCCCGGAAACTCTTGTAAAGGTCGAGTCCCCAGTTTTGGTTTTTACTTATTTAGGAATGGTGAGATAGGAATAATCATTGGATTATAGGCTATTTACATTGGAGTGTTTACAATGATTTATTTCAAGGGTTAGCGTGCGCTAACAATCTGCATTCAAATTTTTCAATTTAACGTTGATCAAATTTTTGACCCATTTTCATGTGAGTTATTTCTAATTTTCCGATGACTTGTAAAAGAGTGACTCAAAATTGGACTTAGAGTTCCATAACTTTACCAAGCTTAAGCCGATTGCAAAGTGGCATACCTCTAAAGACTTCTGATTCGATTCTCTAAAAATCTGCATTCAAATTTTTCAATTTAACTTTGATCAAATTTTTCACCCATTTTTATGTCAGTTATTTCTAATTTGACTTGTTTAACTTTGACCCAAAATTGAACTTCGAGAGTCCATAACTTTACCAAACTTAAGCCGATTCCAAAGTGGCATACCTCTAAAGACTTCTGATTCGATTCTCTAAAAATCTGCATTCAAATTTTTCAATTTAACTTTGATCAAATTTTTCACCCATTTTTATGTCAGTTATTTCTAATTTGACTTGTTTAACTTTGACCCAAAATTAAACTTCGAGAGTCCATAACTTTACCAAACTTAAGCCGATTCCAAAGTGGCATACCTCTAAAGACTTCTGATTCGATTCTCTAAAAATCTGCATTCAAATTTTTCAATTTAACTTTGAGGACTTTCCGAGGACTTGTAACAGAGTGACTTAAAATTGGACTTAGAGAGTCCATAACTTTACCAAACTTAAGCCGATTCCAAAGTGGCATACCTCTAAAGACTTCTGATTCGATTCTCTAAAAATCTGCATTCAAATTTTTATACCCTTGCAGAGGGTATTATAATTTTGGTCAAAAGTGTGCAACGCAGTGAAGGAGACATCTCCGACCCTATAAAGTATATATATTCTTGATCAGGATCACCTCCTGAGTTGATATAGCCATGTCCGTCTGTCCGTCTGTCCGTCTGTCTGTCCGTCTGTCTGTCCGTCTGTCTGTCTGTCCGTCTGTCTGTTTCTACGCGAACTAGTCTCTCAGTTTTTAAGCTATCGAGTTCAAACTTTGCACACACCCTTCTTTCCTTTGCACGCAGTATATATGTCAGAACGGCCGGGATCGGCCGACTATATCCTATAGCTGCCATATAACTGATTGATCGGAAATGCCATAATTTTGGTGTTTGTAAAGTTAGGAAGCTGGGATTTTCTATGGCTTTTATATTTGGCCAATTAGTCCGACCTACCAAATTTCATAAGGATCGGCCGACTATATCCTATAGCTGCCATATAACTGATTGATCGGATATGCCATAACTTTGGTGTTTGTAAAGTTAGGAAGCTGGAATTTCCTATGGGTTTTATATTTGGCCAATCAATCCGACCTACCAAATTTCATAAGGATCGGCCGACTATATCCTATAGCTGCCATATAACTGATTGATCGGATATGCCATAACTTTGGTGTTTGTAAAGTTAGGAAGCTGGGATTTTCTATGGCTTTTATATTTGGCCAATTAGTCCGACCTACCAAATTTCATAAGGATCGGCCGACTATATCCTATAGCTGCCATATAACTGATTGATCGGATATGCCATAACTTTGGTGTTTGTAAAGTTAGGAAGCTGGAATTTCCTATGGGTTTTATATTTGGCCAATCAATCCGACCTACCAAATTTCATAAGGATCGGCCGACTATATCCTATAGCTGCCATATAACTGATTGATCGGATATGCCATAACTTTGGTGTTTGTTAAGTTAGGAAGTTGGGATTTTCAATGGCTTTTATTTTTGGCCAATCAATCCGACCTATCAAATTTCATAAGGATCGGCCGACTATATCCTAAAGCTGCCATATAACTGAACGATCGGAAATGGCATAACTTTGGTGTTCTTAAAGTTAGGAAGTTGGGATATTTTATAAGTATTAAGAATGCATCATATGAATAATTTTGGAGAATATAATATCAAGAGTATTCTGCAAGGGTATATCAACTTCGGCTCCGCCCGAAGTTAGCTTTCCTTTCTTGTTCAATTTAACTTTGATCAAATTTTTGACCCATTTTCATGTCAGTTATTTCTAATTTGACTTGTTTAACGTTGTCCCAAAATAGGACTTAGAGAGTCCATAACTTAACCAAACTTAAGCCGATTGCAAAGTGGCATACCTCTAAAGACTTCTGATTCGATTCTCTAAAAATCTGCATTCAAATTTTTCAATTTAACTTTGAGGACCTTCCGAGGACTTGTAACAGAGTGACTTAAAATTGGACTTAGAGAGTCCATAACTTTACCAAACTTAAGCCGATTCCAAAGTGGCATACCTCTAAAGACTTCTGATTCGATTCTCTAAAAATCTGCATTCAAATTTTTCAATTTAACTTTGATCAAATTTTTGACCCATTTTCATGTCAGTTATTTCTAATTTGACTTGTTTAACTTTGACCCAAAATTGAACTTCGAGAGTCCATAACTTTACCAAACTTAAGCCGATTCCAAAGCCGCATACCTCTAAAGACTTCTGATTCGATTCTCTAAAAATCTGCATTCAAATTTTTCAATTTAACGTTGATCAAATTTTTGACCCATTTTCATGTGAGTTATTTCTAATTTTCCGATGACTTGTAAAAGAGTGACTCAAAATTGGACTTAGAGTTCCATAACTTTACCAAGCTTAAGCCGATTGCAAAGTGGCATACCTCTAAAGACTTCTGATTCGATTCTCTAAAAATCTGCAAATTTTTCAATTTAACTTTGATCAAATTTTTCACCCATTTTCATGTCAGTTATTTCTAATTTGACTTGTTTAACGTTGTCCCAAAATAGGACTTAGAGAGTCCATAACTTAACCAAACTTAAGCCGATTGCAAAGTGGCATACCTCTAAAGACTTCTGATTCGATTCTCTAAAAATCTGCATTCAAATTTTTCAATTTAACTTTGAGGACCTTCCGAGGACTTGTAACAGAGTGACTTAAAATTGGACTTAGAGAGTCCATAACTTTACCAAACTTAAGCCGATTCCAAAGTGGCATACCTCTAAAGACTTCTGATTCGATTCTCTAAAAATCTGCATTCAAATTTTTCAATTTAACTTTGATCAAATTTTTGACCCATTTTCATGTCAGTTATTTCTAATTTGACTTGTTTAACTTTGACCCAAAATTGAACTTCGAGAGTCCATAACTTTACCAAACTTAAGCCGATTCCAAAGCCGCATACCTCTAAAGACTTCTGATTCGATTCTCTAAAAATCTGCATTCAAATTTTTCAATTTAACGTTGATCAAATTTTTGACCCATTTTCATGTGAGTTATTTCTAATTTTCCGATGACTTGTAAAAGAGTGACTCAAAATTGGACTTAGAGTTCCATAACTTTACCAAGCTTAAGCCGATTGCAAAGTGGCATACCTCTAAAGACTTCTGATTCGATTCTCTAAAAATCTGCAAATTTTTCAATTTAACTTTGATCAAATTTTTCACCCATTTTTATGTCAGTTATTTCTAATTTGACTTGTTTAACTTTGACCCAAAATTGAACTTCGAGAGTCCATAACTTTACCAAACTTAAGTCGATTCCAAAGCCGCATACCTCTAAAGACTTCTGATTCGATTCTCTAAAAATCTGCATTCAAATTTTTCAATTTAACGTTGATCAAATTTTTGACCCATTTTCATGTCAGTTATTTGTAGTTTTCCGAGGACTTGTAACAGAGTGACTCAAAATTGGACTTAGAGAGTCCATAACTTTACCAAACTTAAGCCGATTCCAAAGTGGCATACCTCTAAAGACTTCTGATTCGATTCTCTAAAAATCTGCATTCAAATTTTTCAATTTAACGTTGATCAAATTTTTGACCCATTTTCATGTCAGTTATTTCTAATTTGACTTGTTTAACTTTGACCCAAAATTGAACTTCGAGAGTCCATAACTTTACCAAGCTTAAGCCGATTGCAAAGTGGCATACCTCTAAAGACTTCTGATTCGATTCTCTAAAAATCTGCATTCAAATTTTTCAATTTAACGTCGATTAATTTTTTGACCCATTTTCATGTGAGTTATTTCTAATTTTCCGATGACTTGTAAAGGAGTGACTCAAAATTGGACTTAGAGTTCCATAACTTAACCAAACTTAAGCCGATTGCAAAGTGGCATACCTCTAAAGACTTCTGATTCGATTCTCTAAAAATCTGCATTCAAATTTTTCAATTTAACTTTGATTAAATTTTTCACCCATTTTTATGTCAGTTATTTCTAATTTGACTTGTTTAACTTTGACCCAAAATTGAACTTCGAGAGTCCATAACTTTACCAAACTTAAGCCGATTCCAAAGTGGCATACCTCTAAAGACTTCTGATTCGATTCTCTAAAAATCTGCATTCAAATTTTTCAATTTAACTTTGATCAAATTTTTCACCCATTTTTATGTCAGTTATTTCTAATTTGACTTGTTTAACTTTGACCCAAAATTGAACTTCGAGAGTCCATAACTTTACCAAACTTAAGCCGATTCCAAAGTGGCATACCTCTAAAGACTTCTGATTCGATTCTCTAAAAATCTGCATTCAAATTTTTCAATTTAACTTTGAGGACTTTCCGAGGACTTGTAACAGAGTGACTTAAAATTGGACTTAGAGAGTCCATAACTTTACCAAACTTAAGCCGATTCCAAAGTGGCATACCTCTAAAGACTTCTGATTCGATTCTCTAAAAATCTGCATTCAAATTTTTCAATTTAACTTTGATCAAATTTTTGACCCATTTTCATGTCAGTTATTTCTAATTTGACTTGTTTAACTTTGACCCAAAATTGAACTTCGAGAGTCCATAACTTAATCAAACTTAAGCCGATTCCAAAGTGGCATACCTCTAAAGACTTCTGATTCGATTCTCTAAAAATCTGCATTCAAATTTTTCAATTTAACTTTGATCAAATTTTTCACCCATTTTCATGTCAGTTATTTCTAATTTGACTTGTTTAACGTTGTCCCAAAATAGGACTTAGAGAGTCCATAACTTAACCAAACTTAAGCCGATTGCAAAGTGGCATACCTCTAAAGACTTCTGATTCGATTCTCTAAAAATCTGCATTCAAATTTTTCAATTTAACTTTGAGGACCTTCCGAGGACTTGTAACAGAGTGACTTAAAATTGGACTTAGAGAGTCCATAACTTTACCAAACTTAAGCCGATTCCAAAGTGGCATACCTCTAAAGACTTCTGATTCGATTCTCTAAAAATCTGCATTCAAATTTTTCAATTTAACTTTGATCAAATTTTTGACCCATTTTCATGTCAGTTATTTCTAATTTGACTTGTTTAACTTTGACCCAAAATTGAACTTCGAGAGTCCATAACTTTACCAAACTTAAGCCGATTCCAAAGCCGCATACCTCTAAAGACTTCTGATTAGATTCTCTAAAAATCTGCATTCAAATTTTTCAATTTAACGTTGATCAAATTTTTGACCCATTTTCATGTGAGTTATTTCTAATTTTCCGATGACTTGTAAAAGAGTGACTCAAAATTGGACTTAGAGTTCCATAACTTTACCAAGCTTAAGCCGATTGCAAAGTGGCATACCTCTAAAGACTTCTGATTCGATTCTCTTAAAATCTGCAAATTTTTCAATTTAACTTTGATCAAATTTTTCACCCATTTTTATGTCAGTTATTTCTAATTTGACTTGTTTAACTTTGACCCAAAATTGAACTTCGAGAGTCCATAACTTTACCAAGCTTAAGCCGATTGCAAAGTGGCATACCTCTAAAGACTTCTGATTCGATTCTCTAAAAATCTGCATTCAAATTTTTCAATTTAACGTCGATTAATTTTTTGACCCATTTTCATGTGAGTTATTTCTAATTTTCCGATGACTTGTAAAGGAGTGACTCAAAATTGGACTTAGAGTTCCATAACTTAACCAAACTTAAGCCGATTGCAAAGTGGCATACCTCTAAAGACTTCTGATTCGATTCTCTAAAAATCTGCATTCAAATTTTTCAATTTAACTTTGATCAAATTTTTCACCCATTTGTATGTCAGTTATTTCTAATTTGACTTGTTTAACTTTGACCCAAAATTGAACTTCGAGAGTCCATAACTTTACCAAACTTAAGCCGATTCCAAAGCCGCATACCTCTAAAGACTTCTGATTCGATTCTCTAAAAATCTGCATTCAAATTTTTCAATTTAACGTTGATCAAATTTTTGACCCATTTTCATGTCAGTTATTTGTAGTTTTCCGAGGACTTGTAACAGAGTGACTCAAAATTGGACTTAGAGAGTCCATAACTTTACCAAACTTAAGCCGATTCCAAAGTGGCATACCTCTAAAGACTTCTGATTCGATTCTCTAAAAATCTGCATTCAAATTTTTCAATTTAACTTTGATCAAATTTTTCACCCATTTTCATGTCAGTTATTTCTAATTTGACTTGTTTAACGTTGTCCCAAAATAGGACTTAGAGAGTCCATAACTTAACCAAACTTAAGCCGATTGCAAAGTGGCATACCTCTAAAGACTTCTGATTCGATTCTCTAAAAATCTGCATTCAAATTTTTCAATTTAACTTTGAGGACTTTCCGAGGACTTGTAACAGAGTGACTTAAAATTGGACTTAGAGAGTCCATAACTTTACCAAGCTTAAGCCGATTGCAAAGTGGCATACCTCTAAAGACTTCTGATTCGATTCTCTAAAAATCTGCATTCAAATTTTTCAATTTAACGTTGATCAAATTTTTTGACCCATTTTCATGTCAGTTATTTCTAATTTGACTTGTTTAACTTTGACCCAAAATTGAACTTCGAGAGTCCATAACTTTACCAAGCTTAAGCCGATTGCAAAGTGGCATACCTCTAAAGACTTCTGATTCGATTCTCTAAAAATCTGCATTCAAATTTTTCAATTTAACGTCGATTAATTTTTTGACCCATTTTCATGTGAGTTATTTCTAATTTTCCGATGACTTGTAAAGGAGTGACTCAAAATTGGACTTAGAGTTCCATAACTTAACCAAACTTAAGCCGATTGCAAAGTGGCATACCTCTAAAGACTTCTGATTCGATTCTCTAAAAATCTGCATTCAAATTTTTCAATTTAACTTTGAGGACTTTCCGAGGACTTGTAACAGAGTGACTTAAAATTGGACTTAGAGAGTCCATAACTTTACCAAACTTAAGCCGATTCCAAAGTGGCATACCTCTAAAGACTTCTGATTCGATTCTCTAAAAATCTGCATTCAAATTTTTCAATTTAACTTTGATCAAATTTTTCACCCATTTTCATGTCAGTTATTTCTAATTTGACTTGTTTAACGTTGTCCCAAAATAGGACTTAGAGAGTCCATAACTTAATCAAACTTAAGCCGATTCCAAAGTGGCATACCTCTAAAGACTTCTGATTCGATTCTCTAAAAATCTGCATTCAAATTTTTCAATTTAACTTTGAGGACCTTCCGAGGACTTGTAACAGAGTGACTTAAAATTGGACTTAGAGAGTCCATAACTTTACCAAACTTAAGCCGATTCCAAAGTGGCATACCTCTAAAGACTTCTGATTCGATTCTCTAAAAATCTGCATTCAAATTTTTCAATTTAACTTTGATCAAATTTTTGACCCATTTTCATGTCAGTTATTTCTAATTTGACTTGTTTAACTTTGACCCAAAATTGAACTTCGAGAGTCCATAACTTTACCAAACTTAAGCCGATTCCAAAGCCGCATACCTCTAAAGACTTCTGATTAGATTCTCTAAAAATCTGCATTCAAATTTTTCAATTTAACGTTGATCAAATTTTTGACCCATTTTCATGTGAGTTATTTCTAATTTTCCGATGACTTGTAAAAGAGTGACTCAAAATTGGACTTAGAGTTCCATAACTTTACCAAGCTTAAGCCGATTGCAAAGTGGCATACCTCTAAAGACTTCTGATTCGATTCTCTTAAAATCTGCAAATTTTTCAATTTAACTTTGATCAAATTTTTCACCCATTTTTATGTCAGTTATTTCTAATTTGACTTGTTTAACTTTGACCCAAAATTGAACTTCGAGAGTCCATAACTTTACCAAGCTTAAGCCGATTGCAAAGTGGCATACCTCTAAAGACTTCTGATTCGATTCTCTAAAAATCTGCATTCAAATTTTTCAATTTAACGTCGATTAATTTTTGACCCATTTTCATGTGAGTTATTTCTAATTTTCCGATGACTTGTAAAGGAGTGACTCAAAATTGGACTTAGAGTTCCATAACTTAACCAAACTTAAGCCGATTGCAAAGTGGCATACCTCTAAAGACTTCTGATTCGATTCTCTAAAAATCTGCATTCAAATTTTTCAATTTAACTTTGATCAAATTTTTCACCCATTTGTATGTCAGTTATTTCTAATTTGACTTGTTTAACTTTGACCCAAAATTGAACTTCGAGAGTCCATAACTTTACCAAACTTAAGCCGATTCCAAAGCCGCATACCTCTAAAGACTTCTGATTCGATTCTCTAAAAATCTGCATTCAAATTTTTCAATTTAACGTTGATCAAATTTTTGACCCATTTTCATGTCAGTTATTTGTAGTTTTCCGAGGACTTGTAACAGAGTGACTCAAAATTGGACTTAGAGAGTCCATAACTTTACCAAACTTAAGCCGATTCCAAAGTGGCATACCTCTAAAGACTTCTGATTCGATTCTCTAAAAATCTGCATTCAAATTTTTCAATTTAACTTTGATCAAATTTTTCACCCATTTTCATGTCAGTTATTTCTAATTTGACTTGTTTAACGTTGTCCCAAAATAGGACTTAGAGAGTCCATAACTTAACCAAACTTAAGCCGATTGCAAAGTGGCATACCTCTAAAGACTTCTGATTCGATTCTCTAAAAATCTGCATTCAAATTTTTCAATTTAACTTTGAGGACTTTCCGAGGACTTGTAACAGAGTGACTTAAAATTGGACTTAGAGAGTCCATAACTTTACCAAGCTTAAGCCGATTCCAAAGTGGCATACCTCTAAAGACTTCTGATTCGATTCTCTAAAAATCTGCATTCAAATTTTTCAATTTAACGTTGATCAAATTTTTGACCCATTTTCATGTCAGTTATTTCTAATTTGACTTGTTTAACTTTGACCCAAAATTGAACTTCGAGAGTCCATAACTTTACCAAGCTTAAGCCGATTGCAAAGTGGCATACCTCTAAAGACTTCTGATTCGATTCTCTAAAAATCTGCATTCAAATTTTTCAATTTAACGTCGATTAATTTTTTGACCCATTTTCATGTGAGTTATTTCTAATTTTCCGATGACTTGTAAAGGAGTGACTCAAAATTGGACTTAGAGTTCCATAACTTAACCAAACTTAAGCCGATTGCAAAGTGGCATACCTCTAAAGACTTCTGATTCGATTCTCTAAAAATCTGCATTCAAATTTTTCAATTTAACTTTGAGGACTTTCCGAGGACTTGTAACAGAGTGACTTAAAATTGGACTTAGAGAGTCCATAACTTTACCAAACTTAAGCCGATTCCAAAGTGGCATACCTCTAAAGACTTCTGATTCGATTCTCTAAAAATCTGCATTCAAATTTTTCAATTTAACTTTGATCAAATTTTTGACCCATTTTCATGTCAGTTATTTCTAATTTGACTTGTTTAACTTTGACCCAAAATTGAACTTCGAGAGTCCATAACTTAATCAAACTTAAGCCGATTCCAAAGTGGCATACCTCTAAAGACTTCTGATTCGATTCTCTAAAAATCTGCAAATTTTTCAATTTAACTTTGATCAAATTTTTCACCCATTTTTATGTCAGTTATTTCTAATTTGACTTGTTTAACTTTGACCCAAAATTGAACTTCGAGAGTCCATAACTTTACCAAACTTAAGCCGATTCCAAAGCCGCATACCTCTAAAGACTTCTGATTCGATTCTCTAAAATTCTGCATTCAAATTTTTCAATTTAACGTTGATCAAATTTTTGACCCATTTTCATGTCAGTTATTTGTAGTTTTCCGAGGACTTGTAACAGAGTGACTCAAAATTGGACTTAGAGAGTCCATAACTTTACCAAACTTAAGCCGATTCCAAAGTGGCATACCTCTAAAGACTTCTGATTCGATTCTCTAAAAATCTGCATTCAAATTTTTCAATTTAACGTTGATCAAATTTTTGACCCATTTTCATGTCAGTTATTTGTAGTTTTCCGAGGACTTGTAACAGAGTGACTCAAAATTGGACTTAGAGAGTCCATAACTTTACCAAACTTAAGCCGATTCCAAAGTGGCATACCTCTAAAGACTTCTGATTCGATTCTCTAAAAATCTGTATTCAAATTTTTCAATTTAACTTTGATCAAATTTTTCACCCATTTGTATGTCAGTTATTTCTAATTTGACTTGTTTAACTTTGACCCAAAATTGAACTTCGAGAGTCCATAACTTTACCAAACTTAAGCCGATTCCAAAGCCGCATACCTCTAAAGACTTCTGATTCGATTCTCTAAAAATCTGCATTCAAATTTTTCAATTTAACGTTGATCAAATTTTTGACCCATTTTCATGTCAGTTATTTGTAGTTTTCCGAGGACTTGTAACAGAGTGACTCAAAATTGGACTTAGAGAGTCCATAACTTTACCAAACTTAAGCCGATTCCAAAGTGGCATACCTCTAAAGACTTCTGATTCGATTCTCTAAAAATCTGCATTCAAATTTTTCAATTTAACTTTGATCAAATTTTTCACCCATTTTCATGTCAGTTATTTCTAATTTGACTTGTTTAACGTTGTCCCAAAATAGGACTTAGAGAGTCCATAACTTAACCAAACTTAAGCCGATTGCAAAGTGGCATACCTCTAAAGACTTCTGATTCGATTCTCTAAAAATCTGCATTCAAATTTTTCAATTTAACTTTGAGGACTTTCCGAGGACTTGTAACAGAGTGACTTAAAATTGGACTTAGAGAGTCCATAACTTTACCAAGCTTAAGCCGATTCCAAAGTGGCATACCTCTAAAGACTTCTGATTCGATTCTCTAAAAATCTGCATTCAAATTTTTCAATTTAACGTTGATCAAATTTTTGACCCATTTTCATGTCAGTTATTTCTAATTTGACTTGTTTAACTTTGACCCAAAATTGAACTTCGAGAGTCCATAACTTTACCAAGCTTAAGCCGATTGCAAAGTGGCATACCTCTAAGGACTTCTGATTCGATTCTCTAAAAATCTGCATTCAAATTTTTCAATTTAACGTCGATTAATTTTTTGACCCATTTTCATGTGAGTTATTTCTAATTTTCCGATGACTTGTAAAGGAGTGACTCAAAATTGGACTTAGACTTCCATAACTTAACCAAACTTAAGCCGATTGCAAAGTGGCATACCTCTAAAGACTTCTGATTCGATTCTCTAAAAATCTGCATTCAAATTTTTCAATTTAACTTTGATCAAATTTTTCACCCATTTTTATGTCAGTTATTTCTAATTTGACTTGTTTAACTTTGACCCAAAATTGAACTTCGAGAGTCCATAACTTTACCAAACTTAAGCCGATTCCAAAGCCGCATACCTCTAAAGACTTCTGATTCGATTCTCTAAAAATCTGCATTCAAATTTTTCAATTTAACGTTGATCAAATTTTTGACCCATTTTCATGTCAGTTATTTGTAGTTTTCCGAGGACTTGTAACAGAGTGACTCAAAATTGGACTTAGAGAGTCCATAACTTTACCAAACTTAAGCCGATTCCAAAGTGGCATACCTCTAAAGACTTCTGATTCGATTCTCTAAAAATCTGCATTCAAATTTTTCAATTTAACGTTGATCAAATTTTTCACCCATTTTCATGTCAGTTATTTGTAGTTTTCCGAGGACTTGTAACAGAGTGACTCAAAATTGGACTTAGAGAGTCCATAACTTTACCAAACTTAAGCCGATTCCAAAGTGGCATACCTCTAAAGACTTCTGATTCGATTCTCTAAAAATCTGCATTCAAATTTTTCAATTTAACGTTGATCAAATTTTTCACCCATTTTCATGTCAGTTATTTGTAGTTTTCCGAGGACTTGTAACAGAGTGACTCAAAATTGGACTTAGAGAGTCCATAACTTTACCAAACTTAAGCCGATTCCAAAGTGGCATACCTCTAAAGACTTCTAATTCGATTCTCTAAAAATCTGCATTCAAAATTTTCAATTTAACGTTGATTAAATTTTTGACCCATTTTCATGTCAGTTATTTCTAATTTGACTTGTTTAACTTTGACCCAAAATTGAACTTCGAGAGTCCATAACTTTACCAAGCTTAAACCGATTGCAAAGTGGCATACCTCTAAAGACTTCTGATTCGATTCTCTAAAAATCTGCATTCAAATTTTTCAATTTAACGTTGATCAAATTTTTGACCCATTTTCATGTCAGTTATTTCTAATTTGACTTGTTTAACGTTGTCCCAAAATAGGACTTAGAGAGTCCATAACTTAACCAAACTTAAGCCGATTGCAAAGTGGCATACCTCTAAAGACTTCTGATTCGATTCTCTAAAAATCTGCATTCAAATTTTTCAATTTAACTTTGAGGACTTTCCGAGGACTGGTAACAGAGTGACTTAAAATTGGACTTAGAGAGTCCATAACTTTACCAAACTTAAGCCGATTCCAAAGTGGCATACCTCTAAAGACTTCTGATTCGATTCTCTAAAAATCTGCATTCAAATTTTTCAATTTAACGTTGATCAAATTTTTGACCCATTTTCATGTCAGTTATTTCTAATTTGACTTGTTTAACTTTGACCCAAAATTGAACTTCGAGAGTCCATAACTTTACCAAGCTTAAGCCGATTGCAAAGTGGCATACCTCTAAAGACTTCTGATTCGATTCTCTAAAAATCTGCATTCAAATTTTTCAATTTAACTTTGATCAAATTTTTCACCCATTTTTATGTCAGTTATTTCTAATTTGACTTGTTTAACTTTGACCCAAAATTGAACTTCGAGAGTCCATAACTTTACCAAACTTAAGCCGATTCCAAAGCCGCATACCTCTAAAGACTTCTGATTCGATTCTCTAAAAATCTGCATTCAAATTTTTCAATTTAACGTTGATCAAATTTTTGACCCATTTTCATGTCAGTTATTTGTAGTTTTCCGAGGACTTGTAACAGAGTGACTCAAAATTGGACTTAGAGAGTCCATAACTTTACCAAACTTAAGCCGATTCCAAAGTGGCATACCTCTAAAGACTTCTGATTCGATTCTCTAAAAATCTGCATTCAAATTTTTCAATTTAACGTTGATCAAATTTTTCACCCATTTTCATGTCAGTTATTTGTAGTTTTCCGAGGACTTGTAACAGAGTGACTCAAAATTGGACTTAGAGAGTCCATAACTTTACCAAACTTAAGCCGATTCCAAAGTGGCATACCTCTAAAGACTTCTGATTCGATTCTCTAAAAATCTGCATTCAAATTTTTCAATTTAACGTTGATCAAATTTTTTCACCCATTTTCATGTCAGTTATTTGTAGTTTTCCGAGGACTTGTAACAGAGTGACTCAAAATTGGACTTAGAGAGTCCATAACTTTACCAAACTTAAGCCGATTCCAAAGTGGCATACCTCTAAAGACTTCTAATTCGATTCTCTAAAAATCTGCATTCAAAATTTTCAATTTAACGTTGATTAAATTTTTGACCCATTTTCATGTCAGTTATTTCTAATTTGACTTGTTTAACTTTGACCCAAAATTGAACTTCGAGAGTCCATAACTTTACCAAGCTTAATCCGATTGCAAAGTGGCATACCTCTAAAGACTTCTGATTCGATTCTCTAAAAATCTGCATTCAAATTTTTCAATTTAACGTTGATCAAATTTTTGACCCATTTTCATGTCAGTTATTTCTAATTTGACTTGTTTAACGTTGTCCCAAAATAGGACTTAGAGAGTCCATAACTTAACCAAACTTAAGCCGATTGCAAAGTGGCATACCTCTAAAGACTTCTGATTCGATTCTCTAAAAATCTGCATTCAAATTTTTCAATTTAACTTTGAGGACTTTCCGAGGACTGGTAACAGAGTGACTTAAAATTGGACTTAGAGAGTCCATAACTTTACCAAACTTAAGCCGATTCCAAAGTGGCATACCTCTAAAGACTTCTGATTCGATTCTCTAAAAATCTGCATTCAAATTTTTCAATTTAACGTTGATCAAATTTTTGACCCATTTTCATGTCAGTTATTTCTAATTTGACTTGTTTAACTTTGACCCAAAATTGAACTTCGAGAGTCCATAACTTTACCAAGCTTAAGCCGATTGCAAAGTGGCATACCTCTAAAGACTTCTGATTCGATTCTCTAAAAATCTGCATTCAAATTTTTCAATTTAACGTCGATTAATTTTTTGACCCATTTTCATGTGAGTTATTTCTAATTTTCCGATGACTTGTAAAGGAGTGACTCAAAATTGGACTTAGAGTTCCATAACTTAACCAAACTTAAGCCGATTGCAAAGTGGCATACCTCTAAAGACTTCTGATTCGATTCTCTAAAAATCTGCATTCAAATTTTTAATTTAACGTCGATTAATTTTTTGACCCATTTTCATGTGAGTTATTTCTAATTTTCCGATGACTTGTAAAGGAGTGACTCAAAATTGGACTTAGAGTTCCATAACTTAACCAAACTTAAGCCGATTGCAAAGTGGCATACCTCTAAAGACTTCTGATTCGATTCTCTAAAAATCTGCATTCAAATTTTTCAATTTAACGTTGATCAAATTTTTGACCCATTTTCATGTCAGTTATTTGTAGTTTTCCGAGGACTTGTAACAGAGTGACCCAAAATTGAACTTCGAGAGTCCATAACTTTACCAAGCTTAAGCCGATTGCAAAGTGGCATACCTCTAAAGACTTCTGATTCGATTCTCTAAAAATCTGCATTCAAATTTTTCAATTTAACGTCGATTAATTTTTTGACCCATTTTCATGTGAGTTATTTCTAATTTTCCGATGACTTGTAAAGGAGTGACTCAAAATTGGACTTAGAGTTCCATAACTTAACCAAACTTAAGCCGATTGCAAAGTGGCATACCTCTAAAGACTTCTGATTTGATTCTCTAAAAGCTGCATTCAAATTTTTCAATTTAACGTCGATTAATTTTTTGACCCATTTTCATGTGAGTTATTTCTAATTTTCCGATGACTTGTAAAGGAGTGACTCAAAATTGGACTTAGAGTTCAATAACTTAACCAAACTTAAGCCGATTGCAAAGTGGCATACCTCTAAAGACTTCTGATTCGATTCTCTAAAAATCTGCATTCAAATTTTTCAATTTAACGTTGATCAAATTTTTGACCCATTTTCATGTCAGTTATTTGTAGTTTTCCGAGGACTTGTAACAGAGTGACTCAAAATTGGACTTAGAGAGTCCATAACTTTACCAAACTTAAGCCGATTCCAAAGTGGCATACCTCTAAAGACTTCTGATTCGATTCTCTAAAAATCTGCATTCAAATTTTTCAATTTAACGTTGATCAAATTTTTCACCCATTTTCATGTCAGTTATTTGTAGTTTTCCGAGGACTTGTAACAGAGTGACTCAAAATTGGACTTAGAGAGTCCATAACTTTACCAAACTTAAGCCGATTCCAAAGTGGCATACCTCTAAAGACTTCTGATTCGATTCTCTAAAAATCTGCATTCAAATTTTTCAATTTAACGTTGATCAAATTTTTGACCCATTTTCATGTCAGTTATTTGTAGTTTTCCGAGGACTTGTAACAGAGTGACTCAAAATTGGACTTAGAGAGTCCATAACTTTACCAAACTTAAGCCGATTCCAAAGTGGCATACCTCTAAAGACTTCTGATTCGATTCTCTAAAAATCTGCATTCAAATTTTTCAATTTAACGTTGATCAAATTTTTCACCCATTTTCATGTCAGTGATTTCTAGTTTTCCGATGACTTGTAACAGAGTGACTCAAAATTGGACTTAGAGAGTCCATAACTTTACCAAACTTAAGCCGATTCCAAAGTGGCATACCTCTAAAGACTTCTGATTCGATTCTCTAAAAATCTGCATTCAAATTTTTCAATTTAACGTTGATCAAATTTTTCACCCATTTTCATGTCAGTTATTTGTAGTTTTCCGAGGACTTGTAACATAGTGACTCAAAATTGGACTTAGAGAGTCCATAACTTTACCAAACTTAAGCCGATTCCAAAGTGGCATACCTCTAAAGACTTCTGATTCCATTCTCTAAAAATCTGCATTCAAATTTTTCAATTTAACGTTGATCAAATTTTTCACCCATTTTCATGTCAGTTATTTGTAGTTTTCCGAGGACTTGTAACAGAGTGACTCAAAATTGGACTTAGAGAGTCCATAACTTTACCAAACTTAAGCCGATTCCAAAGTGGCATACCTCTAAAGACTTCTGATTCGATTCTCTAAAAATCTGCATTCAAATTTTTCAATTTAACGTTGATCAAATTTTTCACCCATTTTCATGTCAGTTATTTGTAGTTTTCCGAGGACTTGTAACAGAGTGACTCAAAATTGGACTTAGAGAGTCCATAACTTTACCAAACTTAAGCCGATTCCAAAGTGGCATACCTCTAAAGACTTCTGATTCGATTCTCTAAAAATCTGCATTCAAATTTTTCAATTTAACGTTGATTAAATTTTTGACCCATTTTCATGTCAGTTATTTCTAATTTGACTTGTTTAACTTTGACCCAAAATTGAACTTCGAGAGTCCATAACTTTACCAAGCTTAAGCCGATTGCAAAGTGGCATACCTCTGAAGACTTCTGATTCGATTCTCTAAAAATCTGCATTCAAATTTTTCAATTTAACTTTGATCAAATTTTTCACCCATTTTTATGTCAGTTATTTCTAATTTGACTTGTTTAACTTTGACCCAAAATTGAACTTCGAGAGTCCATAACTTTACCAAACTTAAGCCGATTCCAAAGCCGCATACCTCTAAAGACTTCTGATTCGATTCTCTAAAAATCTGCATTCAAATTTTTCAATTTAACGTTGATCAAATTTTTGACCCATTTTCATGTCAGTTATTTGTAGTTTTCCGAGGACTTGTAACAGAGTGACTCAAAATTGGACTTAGAGAGTCCATAACTTTACCAAACTTAAGCCGATTCCAAAGTGGCATACCTCTAAAGACTTCTGATTCGATTCTCTAAAAATCTGCATTCAAATTTTTATACCCTTGCAGAGGGTATTATAATTTTGGTCAAAAGTGTGCAACGCAGTGAAGGAGACATCTCCGACCATATAAAGTATATATATTCTTGATCAGGATCACCTCCTGAGTTGATATAGCCATGTCCGTCTGACCGTCTGTCCGTCTGTCTGTTTCTACGCAAACTAGTCTCTCAGTTTTAAAGCTATCGAATTGAAACTTTGCACACACCCTTCTTTCCTTTGCACGCAGTATATAAGTCGGAACGGCCGGGATCGGCCGACTATATCCTATAGCTGCCATATAACTGATTAATCGGAAATGTCATTACTTTGGTGTTTGTAAAGTTAGGAAGCTGGGATTTACTATGGGTTTTATATTTGGCCAATCAATCCGACCTACCAAATTTCATAAGGATCGGCCGACTATATCCTATAGCTGCCATATAACTGATTGATCGGAAATGCCATAACTTTTGTGTTTGTAAAGTTAGGAAGCTGGGATTTTCTATGGATTTTATTTTTGGCCAATCAATCCGACCTACCAAATTTCATAAGGATCGGCCGACTATATCCTATAGCTGCCATATAACTGATTGATCGGAAATGCCATAACTTTGGTGTTTGTAAAGTTAGGAAGTTGGGATTTTCTATGGATTTTATTTTTGGCCAATCAATCCGACCTATCAAATTTCATAAGGATCGGCCGACTATATCCTATAGCTGCCATATAACTGAACGATCGGAAATGCCATAACTTTGTTGTTGTTAAAGTTAGGAAGTTCGGATTTTTTATGAGTATTAAGAATGCATCATATGAATAATTTTGGAGAATATAATTTACAGAGTATTCTGCAAGGGTATATCAACTTCGGCTCCGCCCGAAGTTAGCTTTCCTTTCTTGTTCAATTTAACTTTGATCAAATTTTTCACCCATTTTCATGTCAGTTATTATACCCTTGCAGAGGGTATTATAATTTTGGTCAAAAGTGTGCAACGCAGTGAAGGAGACATCTCCGACCATATAAAGTATATATATTCTTGATCAGGATCACCTCCTGAGTTGATATAGCCATGTCCGTCTGACCGTCTGTCCGTCTGTCTGTTTCTACGCAAACTAGTCTCTCAGTTTTAAAGCTATCGAATTGAAACTTTGCACACACCCTTCTTTCCTTTGCACGCAGTATATAAGTCGGAACGGCCGGGATCGGCCGACTATATCCTATAGCTGCCATATAACTGATTAATCGGAAATGTCATTACTTTTTCAATTTAACTTTGATCAAATTTTTCACCAATTTTTTGTCAGTTATTTCTAATTTGACTTGTTTAACTTTGACCCAAAATTGAACTTCAAGAGTCCATAACTTAACCAAACTTAAGCCGATTCCAAAGTGGCATACCTCTAAAGACTTCTGATTCGATTCTCTAAAAATCTGCATTCAAATTTTTCAATTTAACGTCGATAAATTTTTTGACCCATTTTCATGTCAGTTATTTCTAATTTTCCGATGACTTGTAAAAGAGTGACTCAAAATTGGACTTAGAGTTCCATAGCTTAACCAAACTTAAGCCGATTCCAAAGTGGCATACCTCTAAAGACTTCTGATTCGATTCTCTAAAAATCTGCATTCAAATTTTTCAATTTAACTTTGATCAAATTTTTCACCAATTTTTTGTCAGTTATTTCTAATTTGACTTGTTTAACTTTGACCCAAAATTGAACTTCAAGAGTCCATAACTTAACCAAACTTAAGCCGATTCCAAAGTGGCATACCTCTAAAGACTTCTGATTCGATTCTCTAAAAATCTGCATTCAAATTTTTCAATTTAATGTCGATTAATTTTTTGACTCATTTTCATGTGAGTTATTTCTAATTTTCCGATGACTTGTAAAAGAGTGACTCAAAATTGGACTTAGAGTTCCATAACTTAACCAAACTTAAGCCGATTCCAAAGTGGCATACTTTTAAAGATTTCTGATTCGATTCTCTAAAAATCTGCATTCAAATTTTTCAATTTAACTTTGATCAAATTTTTGACCCATTTTCATGTCAGTTATTTCTAATTTGACTTGTTTAATTTTGACCCAAAATTGAACTTCGAGAGTCCATAACTTTACCAAACTTAAGCCGATTCCAAAGTGGCATACCTCTAAAAACTTCTGATTCGATTCTCTAAAAATCTGCATTAAATTTTTCAATTTAACGTTGATCAAATTTTTGACCCATTTTCATGTCAGTTATTTCTAGTTTTCCGATGACTTGTAAAAGAGTGACCCAAAATTAGACTTCGAGAGTCCATAACTTTACCACACTTTAGCCGATTGCAAAGTGGCATACCTCTAAAGACTTCTGATTCGATTCTCTAAATATCTACATTCAAATTTTTCAATTTAACGTTGATCAAATTTTTGACCCATTTTCATGTCAGTTATTTCTAATTTGACTTGTTTAACGTTGACCCAAAATTGAACTTCGAGAGTCCATAACTTTACCAAGCTTAAGCCGATTCAATAGTGGCATACCTCTAAAGACTTCTGATTCGATTCTCTAAAAATCTGCATTAAATTTTTCAATTTAACGTTGATCAAATTTTTGACCCATTTTCATGTCAGTTATTTCTAGTTTTCCGATGACTTGTAAAAGAGTGACCCAAAATTAGACTTCGAGAGTCCATAACTTTACCACACTTTAGCCGATTGCAAAGTGGCATACCTCTAAAGACTTCTGATTCGATTCTCTAAATATCTACATTCAAATTTTTCAATTTAACGTTGATCAAATTTTTGACACATTTTCATGCCAGTTATTTATAGTTTTCCGATGACTTGTAACAGAGTGACTCAAAATTGGACTTAGAGAGTCCATAACTTAACCAAACTTAAGCCGATTCCAAAGTGGCATACCTCTAAAGACTTCTGATTCGATTCTCTAAAAATCTGCATTCAAATTTTTCAATTTAATGTAGATTAATTTTTTGACTCATTTTCATGTGAGTTATTTCTAATTTTCCGATGACTTGTAAAAGAGTGACTCAAAATTGGACTTAGAGTTCCATAACTTAACCAAACTTAAGCCGATTCCAAAGTGGCATACTTTTAAAGATTTCTGATTCGATTCTCTAAAAATCTGCATTCAAATTTTTCAATTTAACTTTGATCAAATTTTTCACCAATTTTTTGTCAGTTATTTCTAATTTGACTTGTTTAACTTTGACCCAAAATTGAACTTCAAGAGTCCATAACTTAACCAAACTTAAGCCGATTCCAAAGTGGCATACCTCTAAAGACTTCTGATTCGATTCTCTAAAAATCTGCATTCAAATTTTTCAATTTAATGTAGATTAATTTTTTTGACTCATTTTCATGTGAGTTATTTCTAATTTTCCGATGACTTGTAAAAGAGTGACTCAAAATTGGACTTAGAGTTCCATAACTTAACCAAACTTAAGCCGATTCCAAAGTGGCATACCTCTAAAGACTTCTGATTCGATTCTCTAAAAATCTGCATTCAAATTTTTCAATTTAACTTTGATCAAATTTTTCACCAATTTTTTGTCAGTTATTTCTAATTTGACTTGTTTAACTTTGACCCAAAATTGAACTTCAAGAGTCCATAACTTAACCAAACTTAAGCCTATTCCAAAGTGGCATACCTCTAAAGACTTCTGATTCGATTCTCTAAAAATCTGCATTCAAATTTTTCAATTTAATGTAGATTAATTTTTTGACTCATTTTCATGTGAGTTATTTCTAATTTTCCGATGACTTGTAAAAGAGTGACTCAAAATTGGACTTAGAGTTCCATAACTTAACCAAACTTAAGCCGATTCCAAAGTGGCATACTTTTAAAGATTTCTGATTCGATTCTCTAAAAATCTGCATTCAAATTTTTCAATTTAACTTTGATCAAATTTTTGACCCATTTTCATGTCAGTTATTTCTAATTTGACTTGTTTAATTTTGACCCAAAATTGAACTTCGAGAGTCCATAACTTTACCAAACTTAAGCCGATTCCAAAGTGGCATACCTCTAAAAACTTCTGATTCGATTCTCTAAAAATCTGCATTAAATTTTTCAATTTAACGTTGATCAAATTTTTGACCCATTTTCATGTCAGTTATTTCTAGTTTTCCGATGACTTGTAAAAGAGTGACCCAAAATTAGACTTCGAGAGTCCATAACTTTACCACACTTTAGCCGATTCCAAAGTGGCATACCTCTAAAGACTTCTGATTCGATTCTCTAAATATCTACATTCAAATTTTTCAATTTAACGTTGATCAAATTTTTGACCCATTTTCATGTCAGTTATTTCTAATTTGACTTGTTTAACGTTGACCCAAAATTGAACTTCGAGAGTCCATAACTTTACCAAGCTTAAGCCGATTCAATAGTGGCATACCTCTAAAGACTTCTGATTCGATTCTCTAAAAATCTGCATTCAAATTTTTCAATTTAACGTTGATCAAATTTTTGACCCATTTTAATGTCAGTTATTTCTAGTTTTCCGATGACTTGTAAAAGAGTGACCCAAAATTAGACTTCGAGAGTCCATAACTTTACCACACTTAAGCCGATTCCAAAGTGGCATACCTCTAAAGACTTCTGATTCGATTCTCTAAAAATCTGCATTCAAATTTTTCAATTTAATTTGATCAAATTTTTGACCCATTTTCATGTCAGTTATTTCTAATTTTCCGATGACTTGTAAAAGAGTGACTCAAAATTGGACTTAGAGTTCCATAACTTAACCAAACTTAAGCCGATTCCAAAGTGGCATACCTCTAAAGACTTCTGATTCGATTCTCTAAAAATCTGCATTCAAATTTTTCAATTTAACTTTGATCAAATTTTTCACCAATTTTTTGTCAGTTATTTCTAATTTGACTTGTTTAACTTTGACCCAAAATTGAACTTCAAGAGTCCATAACTTAACCAAACTTAAGCCGATTCCAAAGTGGCATACCTCTAAAGACTTCTGATTCGATTCTCTAAAAATCTCCATTCAAATTTTTCAATTTAATGTCGATTAATTTTTGACTCATTTTCATGTCAGTTATTTCTAATTTTCCGATGACTTGTAAAAGAGTGACTCAAAATTGGACTTAGAGTTCCATAACTTAACCAAACTTAAGCCGATTCCAAAGTGGCATACTTTTAAAGATTTCTGATTCGATTCTCTAAAAATCTGCATTCAAATTTTTCAATTTAACTTTGATCAAATTTTTGACCCATTTTCATGTCAGTTATTTCTAATTTGACTTGTTTAATTTTGACCCAAAATTGAACTTCGAGAGTCCATAACTTTACCAAACTTAAGCCGATTCCAAAGTGGCATACCTCTAAAAACTTCTGATTCGATTCTCTAAAAATCTGCATTAAATTTTTCAATTTAACGTTGATCAAATTTTTGACCCATTTTCATGTCAGTTATTTCTAGTTTTCCGATGACTTGTAAAAGAGTGACCCAAAATTAGACTTCGAGAGTCCATAACTTTACCACACTTTAGCCGATTCCAAAGTGGCATACCTCTAAAGACTTCTGATTCGATTCTCTAAATATCTACATTCAAATTTTTCAATTTAACTTTGATCAAATATTTCACCCATTTCCATGTCAGTTATTTCTAATTTGACTTGTTTAACTTTGACCCAAAATTGAACTTCGAGAGTCCATAACTTAATCAAACTTAAGCCGATTCCAAAGTGGCATACCTTAAAGACTTCTGATTCGATTCTCTTAAAATCTGCATTCAAATTTTTCAATTTAACGTTGATCAAATTTTTGACCCATTTTCATGTCAGTTATTTCTAATTTGACTTGTTTAACTTTGACCCAAAATTGAACTTCGAGAGCCCATAACGTTACCAAGCTTAAGCCGATTCCATAGTGGCATACCTCTAAAGACTTCTGATTCGATTCTCTAAAAATCTGCATTCAAATTTTTCAATTTAACGTTGATCAAATTTTTGACCCATTTTCATGTCAGTTATTTTTAGTTTTCCGATGACTTGTAAAAGAGTGACCCAAAATTGGACTTCGAGAGTCTATAACTTTACCAAACTTAAGCCGATTCCAAAGTGGCATACCTCTAAAGACTTCTGATTCGATTCTCTAAAAATCTGCATTCAAATTTTTCAATTTAACTTTGATCAAATATTTCACCCATTTCCATGTCAGTTATTTCTAATTTGACTTGTTTAACTTTGACCCAAAATTGAACTTCGAGAGTCCATAACTTAATCAAACTTAAGCCGATTCCAAAGTGGCATACCTTAAAGACTTCTGATTCGATTCTCTAAAAATCTGCATTCAAATTTTTCAATTTAACTTTGATCAAATTTTTCACCCATTTCCATGTCAGTTATTTCTAATTTGACTTGTTTAACTTTGACCCAAAATTGAACTTCGAGAGTCCACAACTTTACCAAACTTAAGCCGATTCCAAAGTGGCATACCTCTAAAGACTTCTGATTCGATTCTCTAAAAATCTGCATTCAAATTTTTCAATTTAACGTCGATTAATTTTTTGACCCATTTTCATGTCAGTTATTTCTAATTTGACTTGTTTAACGTTGACCCAAAATTGAACTTCGAGAGTCCATAACTTTACCAAGCTTAAGCCGATTCAATAGTGGCATACCTCTAAAGACTTCTGATTCGATTCTCTAAAAATCTGCATTCAACTTTTTCAATTTAACGTTGATCAAATTTTTGACCCATTTTCATGTCAGTTATTTCTAATTTGACTTGTTTAACTTTGACCCAAAATTGAACTTCGAGAGTCCATAACTTAATCAAACTTAAGCCGATTCCAAAGTGGCATACCTCTAAAGACTTCTGATTCGATTCTCTAAAAATCTGCATTCAAATTTTTCAATTTAACGTCGATTAATTTTTTGATCCATTTTCATGTCAGTTATTTCTAATTTGACTTGTTTAACGTTGACCCAAAATTGAACTTCGAGAGTCCATAACTTTACCACACTTAAGCCGATTCCAAAGTGGCATACCTCTAAAGACTTCTGATTCGATTCTCTAAAAATCTGCATTCAAATTTTTCAATTTAACGTTGATCAAATTTTTGACCCATTTTCATGTCAGTTATTTCTAGTTTTCCGATGACTTGTAAAAGAGTGACCCAAAATTAGACTTCGAGAGTCCATAACTTTACCACACTTTAGCCGATTCCAAAGTGGCATACCTCTAAAGACTTCTGATTCGATTCTCTAAATATCTACATTCAAATTTTTCAATTTAACGTTGATCAAATTTTTGACCCATTTTCATGTCAGTTATTTCTAATTTGACTTGTTTAACGTTGACCCAAAATTGAACTTCGAGAGTCCATAACTTTACCAAACCTAAGCCGTTTCCAAAGTGGCATACCTCTAAAGACTTCTGATTCGTTTCTCTAAAAATCTGCATTCAAATTTTTCAATTTAACTTTGATCAAATTTTTCACCCATTTTCATGTCAGTTATTTCTAATTTGACTTGTTTAACGTTGACCCAAAATAGGACTTAGAGAGTCCATAACTTAACCAAACTTAAGCCGATTCCAAAGTGGCATACCTCTAAAGACTTCTGATTCGATTCTCTAAAAATCTGCATTCAAATTTTTCAATTTAACTTTGAGGACTTCCCGAGGACTTGTAACAGAGTGACTTAAAATTGGACTTAGAGAGTCCATAACTTTACCAAACTTAAGCCGATTCCAAAGTGGCATACCTCTAAAGACTTCTGATTCGATTCTCTAAAAATCTGCATTCAAATTTTTCAATTTAACTTTGATCAAATTTTTCACCCATTTTTACGTCAGTTATTTCTAATTTGACTTGTTTAACTTTGACCCAAAATTGAACTTCGAGAGTCCATAACTTTACCAAACTTAAGCCGATTCCAAAGCCGCATACCTCTAAAGACTTCTGATTCGATTCTCTAAAAATCTGCATTCAAATTTTTATACCCTTGCAGAGGGTATTATAATTTTGGTCAAAAGTGTGCAACGCAGTGAAGGAGACATCTCCGACCCTATAAAGTATATATATTCTTGATCAGGATCACCTCCTGAGTTGATATAGCCATGTCCGTCTGTCCGTCTGTCCGTCTGTCCGTCTGTCTGTCCGTCTGTCTGTCCGTCTGTCTGTCCGTCTGTCTGTTTCTACGCGAACTAGTCTCTCAGTTTTAAAGATATCGAATTGAAACTTTGCACACACCCTTCTTTCCTTTGCACGCAGTATATAAGTCGGAACGGCCGGGATCGGCCGACTATATCCTATAGCTGCCATATAACTGATTGATCGGAAATGCCATAACTCTGCTGTTTGTTAAGTTAGGAAGTTGGGACTCTCTATGGGTATTATATTTGGCCAATCAATCCGACATACCAAATTTCATAAGGATCGGCCGACTATATCCTATAGCTGCTATATAACTGATTGATCGGAAATGCCATAACTTTGGTGTTTGTAAAGTTGGGAAGTTGGGATTTTCTATGGGTTTTATATTTGGCCAATTAATCCGACCTACCAAATTTCATAAGGATCGGCCGACTATATCTTATAGCTGCCATATAACTGATTGATCGGAAATGCCATAACTTTGGTGTTTGTTAAGTTAGGAAGTTGGGATTTTCTATGGGTTTTATTTTTGCCCAATCAATCCGACATATTAAATTTCATAAGGATCGGCCGACTATATTCTAAAGCTGCCATATACATAACTGAATGATTGGAAATGCTATAACTTTGGTGTTTTTAAAGTTAGGAAGTTGGGATTTTTTATGAGTATTAAGAATGCATCATATGAATAATTTTGGAGAATATAATTTACAGAGTATTCTGCAAGGGTATATCAACTTCGGCTCCGCCCGAAGTTAGCTTTCCTTTCTTGTTCAATTTAACGTTGATCAAATTTTTGACCCATTTTCATGTCAGTTATTTCTAGTTTTCCGAGGACTTGTAACAGAGTGACTGAAAATTGGACTTAGAGAGTCCATAACTTTACCAAACTTAAGCCGATTCCAAAGTAGCATACCTCTAAAGACTTCTGATTCGATTCTCTAAAAATCTGCATTCAAATTTTTCAATTTAACTTTGATCAAATTTTTCACCCATTTTCATGTCAGTTATTTCTAATTTGACTTGTTTAACGTTGTCCCAAAATAGGACTTAGAGAGTCCATAACTTAACCAAACTTAAGCCGATTGCAAAGTGGCATACCTCTAAAGACTTCTGATTCGATTACCTAAAAATCTGCATTCAAATTTTTCAATTTAACGTTGAGCAAATTTTTCACCCATTTTTATGTCAGTTATTTCTAATTTGACTTGTTTAACTTTGACCCAAAATTGAACTTCGAGAGTCCATAACTTTACCAAACTTAAGCCGATTCCAAAGCCGCATACCTCTAAAGACTTCTGATTCGATTCTCTAAAAATCTGCATTCAAATTTTTCAATTTAACGTTGATCAAATTTTTGACCCATTTTCATGTCAGTTATTTCTAGTTTTCCGAGGGCTTGTAACAGAGTGACTCAAAATTGGACTTAGAGAGTCCATAACTTTACCAAACTTAAGCCGATTCCAAAGTGGCATACCTCTAAAGACCTCTGATTCGATTCTCTAAAAATCTGCATTCAAATTTTTCAATTTAACTTTGATCAAATTTTTCACCAATTTTATGTCAGTTATTTCTAATTTGACTTGTTTAACTTTGACCCAAAATTGAACTTCAAGAGTCCATAACTTAACCAAACTTAAGCCGATTCCAAAGTGGCATACCTCTTAAGACTTCTGATTCGATTCTCTAAAAATCTTCATTCAAATTTTTCAATTTAACTTTGATCAAATTTTTCACCCATTTTCATGTCAGTTATTTCTAATTTGACTTGTTTAACGTTGTCCCAAAATAGGACTTAGAGAGTCCATAACTTAACCAAACTTAAGCCGATTGCAAAGTGGCATACCTCTAAAGACTTCTGATTCGATTCTCTAAAAATCTGCATTCAAATTTTTTCAATTTAACTTTGAGGACTTTCCGAGGACTTGTAACAGAGTGACTTAAAATTGGACTTAGAGAGTCCATAACTTTACCAAACTTAAGGGGGTCTTCTAGTCTAGAAATTTGAGAAAATCGAAAATTTTTTTTTTCATAATTCGATAGTTTGGATATTCAAAAATATCTCTCTAAAAGGAATTTTCAAAACTCAAATTATTTTCAAAGTTATTGCCGTTTTAGTGACGTGGCACCTAGACCAGTTGAGCGAACGACTGGAACTTTAAACGCGTTTTTCTCGAAACTACTTTTTTTGATGCGGTCGCCACTCTAACTCAAGTTCTAATCAGTCGATTTACTTGAAATTTGGCGTGAATATTCTTTAAATATATCGCTATCGCATGAACCAACAAAAAATAAAAATTTTGAATTAATAATATTTTTAAAAATTCGACAAAGTCGAAAAATTAGTGAAAAAATCGACTTTATTCTTTGAGTAGACGCCATTTCTTGAAAAAAAAAGATTTTTTTTTTTTGGTGGTTCATGCCATAGCGACATTCGTACTCATTAAGAATCTATCATTGTTATACCCTTGCAGAGGGTATTATAATTTTGGTCAAAAGTGTGCAACGCAGTGAAGGAGACATCTCCGACCCTATAAAGTATATATATTCTTGATCAGGATCACCTCCTGAGTTGATATAGCCATGTCCGTCTGTCCGTCTGTCCGTCTGTCTGTCCGTCTGTCTGTTTCTACGCGAACTAGTCTCTCAGTTTTAAAGATATCGAATTGAAACTTTGCACACACCCTTCTTTCCTTTGCACGCAGTATATAAGTCGGAACGGCCGGGATCGGCCGACTATATCCTATAGCTGCCATATAACTGATTGATCGGAAATGCCATAACTCTGCTGTTTGTTAGATTAGGAAGTTGGGACTTTCTATGGGTTTTATATTTGGCCAATCAATCCGACGTACCAAATTTCATAAGGATCGGCCGACTATATCTTATAGCTGCCATATAACTGATTGATCGGAAATGCCATAACTTTGGTGTTTGTAAAGTTAGGAAGTTGGGATTTTCTATGGGTTTTATATTTGGCCAATCAATCCGACGTACCAAATTTCATAAGGATCGGCCGACTATATCTTATAGCTGCCATATAACTGATTGATCGGAAATGCCATAACTTTGGTGTTTGTAAAGTTAGGAAGTTGGGATTTTCTATGGGTTTTATATTTGGCCAATCAATCCGACGTACCAAATTTCATAAGGATCGGCCGACTATATCTTATAGCTGCCATATAACTGATTGATCGGAAATGCCATAACTTTGGTGTTTGTAAAGTTAGGAAGTTGGGATTTTCTATGGGTTTTATATTTGGCCAATCAATCAGACGTACCAAATTTCATAAGGATCGGCCGACTATATCTTATAGCTGCCATATAACTGATTGATCGGAAATGCCATAACTTTGGTGTTTGTTAAGTTAGGAAGTTGGGATTTTCTATGGGTTTTATTTTTGCCTAATCAATCCGACATATCAAATTTCATAAGGATCGGCCGACTATATTCTATAACTGGCATATAACTGAACGATTGGAAATGCCATAACTTTAGTGTTTTTAAAGTTAGGAAATTGGGATTTTTATGAGTATTAAGAATGCATTATGAATGATTTTGGAGAATATAATTTGCAGAATATTCTGCAAGGGTATTTCAACTTCGGCTCCGCCCGAAGTTAGCTTTCCTTTCTTGTTCAATTTAACTTTGATCAAATTTTTGACCCATTTTCATGTCAGTTATTTCTAATTTGACTTGTTTAACTTTGACCCAAAATTGAACTTCGAGAGTCCATAACTTTACCAAACTTAAGCCGATTCCAAAGTGGCATACCTCTAAAAACTTCTGATTCGATTCTCTAAAAATCTGCATTAAATTTTTCAATTTAACGTTGATCAAATTTTTGACCCATTTTCATGTCAGTTATTTCTAGTTTTCCGATGACTTGTAAAAGAGTGACCCAAAATTAGACTTCGAGAGTCCATAACTTTACCACACTTTAGCCGATTCCAAAGTGGCATACCTCTAAAGACTTCTGATTCGATTCTCTAAATATCTACATTCAAATTTTTCAATTTAACGTTGATCAAATTTTTGACCCATTTTCATGTCAGTTATTTCTAATTTGACTTGTTTAACGTTGACCCAAAATTGAACTTCGAGAGTCCATAACTTTACCAAGCTTAAGCCGATTCAATAGTGGCATACCTCTAAAGACTTCTGATTCGATTCTCTAAAAATCTGCATTCAAATTTTTCAATTTAACGTTGATCAAATTTTTGACCCATTTTCATGTCAGTTATTTCTAGTTTTCCGATGACTTGTAAAAGAGTGACCCAAAATTAGACTTCGAGAGTCCATAACTTTACCACACTTAAGCCGATTCCAAAGTGGCATACCTCTAAAGACTTCTGATTCGATTCTCTAAAAATCTGCATTCAAATTTTTCAATTTAACGTTGATCAAATTTTTGACACATTTTCATGTCAGTTATTTCTAGTTTTCCGATGACTTGTAACAGAGTGACTCAAAATTGGACTTAGAGAGTCCATAACTTTACCAAACTTAAGCCGATTCCAAAGTGGCATACCTCTAAAGACTTCTGATTCGATTCTCTAAAAATCTGCATTCAAATTTTTCAATTTAATTTGTCCAAATTTTTGACCCATTTTTATGTCAGTTATTTCTAGTTTTCCGATGACTTGTAAAAGAGTGACTCAAAATTGGACTTCGAGAGTCCATAACTTTACCAAACTTAAGCCGATTCCAAAGTGGCATACCTCTAAAGACTTCTGATTCGATTCTCTAAAAATCTGCATTCAAATTTTTCAATTTAACGTTGATCAAATTTTTGACCCATTTTCATGTCAGTTATTTCTAATTTGGCTGGTTTAACGTTGCCCAAAATTGAACTTCGAGAGTCCATAACTTTACCAAGCTTAAGCCGATTCCATAGTGGCATACCTCTAAAGACTTCTGATTCGATTCTCTAAAAATCTGCTTTCAAATTGTTCGTGAACGCTTGCAGCTTTAATCATCTCTAATATATAGGCGCATAATGCCATCTCTATTCTATTTTATATATTTAATCTATGTAAAAAAAAAAAACATGTATGCAATGTCTTTTGGGTTTCTGGCAACGCCGCTAAGACGGCGTCATATTGCGAAATTCAATTCAGTGTCAAATAGGCTTCGCAACTGGCAATAATAAAATTAATACAGTCCACATATACGCAACTCAACTCGTTTTTATTTCTGACCATATTGTTGGTCCTTCGTTCCGGATTCTTGGACAGTTAGTGAAGTGCTTTGATTCTCAGGTTAATTGTTTGCTATGGAACAGTTAAAAGCATTGGTGAAAAGCCGTTCCAGACTCAAGGGTAACATCACACGTTGTCTCTCATGGGCTGAGCAAGCGGAATCTGCAACACAGGCGGAGATCTCCACGCGCGTACAACTTCTCCACGAAGCTTGGAAGGAGTTCAACCAGTTCGGCGATTGCATTGCTCTCCACGAGGAGGTAGGAGGTTATGTCGATCCGGAGATGGATAACGCAATTTACGAAGAAAAGTACCTAAGGGCGAACGCAATTCTCAAGGACAGAAGTGATGCTCTACAACCGAGTACATCTACAGGCATTGTGAATGGCAGCAACGGTCTGCACTTCAACGGCGACGCAATTGTAAATTTGCTACAACAAAACCAACAACTATTTGAGCGACTGGCTGCAAATCAGGGTCATTCGAGCACGCCGGTTCATGTTGGTGGTGACGTCTCTTTGGCGAATTCAAGTTCGGTACATGCGGCGAATTCCAATCTCAGTGAATTGCCGAAAATTCAAATAAAACGATTCTCTGGCAACTACACAGAGTGGCCCTCTTTTCAAGACATTTATGAAAGCACAATTCATAACAAGCAACATTTGTCCAACACACAGAAGTTCCATCACTTGAAAACACTTATTGTTGATGAGGCTGCCAACTTGGTACGGCATTTGGCCATTACGGATACAGCTTACAACACCGCTTGGGAACGTCTGAAGGAAAGGTACAATCGCCACGGCACATTGTAAACTCATTTTTGGAGCAGTTTATGAACCTGCCAACAACTACAAAGGTAGATGCATCAATTCTACGGAAGGTGTCAGACGGAGCAAACGAAATTATTCGCGGATTGGATGCAGTCAACCAGATGGGACGCGATTGCTGGATCATCTATCTGAACCTGGAGAAACTTGACGCCGACACGCGGCGTAGGTGGATTGAGCGCAGCATGGACACAGATTCCCCCACTCTCGAGGAATTCTTCAAATTTCTGGATTCTCGTTGCGAGGAACTGGAACTGAGTAAAAGGGAGCTTGCGACTGGTAGCAAGACAACAACACATGCAGAAAAACCAAAAAGGGTCACACAATCGATGGTTGCGATCGAAGGCAATGGCTGCATCAAATGTAATTCAAAAGAACACACTCTGTATAACTGTCAGCTGTTCTTGGATATGTCTGGAATGCAGAGACGATCCTTCGTAAAGGAGAAATCACTGTGCTACAACTGCTTGCGACCTGGTCATGGAGTCAGCAAGTGCAAGTCGACATACAAATGTAGGCAATGCAAGGGAAACCATCACTCCCTTCTACATGTCCAAGCGAATCCACAGGCTATTGGGAATCTTGCCCAGATAGAAGGCGAGGACGAGCGAAACATAGGTGCGTCCAACAACACTTCGGTGACTCTCAGTCATTTCGCCCAAGGAGAGGGCACTCAATCAGTTGTATGTGCACAGGGCACTGCAAAATCTACACAGGAAACGGAAATTAAGCGAAGCATTTTACCAACTGCCATGGTTTATGTTCAAAACGCAAAAGGTGACCTCGTAACATGCCGTCTCTTATTGGACACAGGCTCGGAGCTTTCCTACGTATCCGAGCGTTGCATTCAAGCTCTCGGATTGACACGTTCGGCATCACGCATCTTGGTCACGGGAATCTCTTCGGTGAAAGCAGACACGACAAGGGGATGCAGCACCTTGCATATCAAGTCCCGTATCTCCGAGGATCATTTGGTTGTCTACGCCCACGTCCTAGGCAGAATTACTTCTTCGCTGGAACGCCAAAACATCGATGCATCGGCACTCGAGGCATTCAAGGATCTGCAGTTGGCGGATACAGAATTCAACACAAACTCACCTGTTGACATTCTATTGGGAAGCGAACACGTATGGTCGGTGTTTACAGGACGAAAGATGTACGGCAACAAGGGTAATCTTATCGCCATTTCTTCGGTGTTCGGATGGGTAATAACCTCACTCATCACATCAAATCCAAGCAACGCTATTGCACTGACTACAACAGTAGACATAGACGCCACGCTTCAGAAGTTTTGGCAATTGGAAAACGTTCAAAGCAGCGTAAAATTGGATCCGGAGGATGATCAGGTCGAGAAGCACTTTCTCGCCACTCACAGTCGCGATGAAAACGGGAAGTATATCGTGGATCTTCCATTCAACACTGAAAGCCCCGATTTCGGAGAAACTCTACAAGGAGCGCTCAAACGCTTTAAATCGGTTGAGCGGCGGCTGCAACAGAACGAGCAGCTGCGTACACAGTACGTATACTTTATGCGGGAATACACAAATCTGGGGCACATGCGAGAGGTGCCACCAGAAGAAAACGCTACTGGAAATCAGTTTTATCTACCACACCACCCAGTTCTGGGTCGGAAGCTACGAGTAGTTTTCGATGGATCTTTTCGTGACGCCAATGGTAAGGCTTTAAATGACACCCTGTTTACAGGTCCCAGTATCCAGCGCGATCTATTCGCTGTGTGTCTTCGTTTTCGAATGTACAAATTTGCATTCTCAGCGGATATCGTAAAAATGTTCCGCCAGATATGGGTCAACGAAAAGCACAGAAACTTCCAGAAAATCGTTTGGAGAGAAGATCCATCCGATTCCATCAAGCACTTCCAATTGTGCACTATAACCTACGGAACTTCATGCGCACCATTCCTGGCCGTGCGAGTGCTGGAACAACTTGCTGTAGATCATCAAGAGGAATACCCAAATGCGTCGAAAATCCTGCTGTAGGATTTCTATGTAGATGACGTTCTTACTGGGTCAAACAGTGAGGATGAGCTACTTCGGAACCGAAACGAGCTGATTCAGCTGATGTCTCGTGCAAATCTTGAACTCGGGAAATGGGTATCAAATACACCATGTATACAAACGGATGATAGCGACACACAACCTGCGCAAACGTCACCAGTAAAGGTTCTCGGACTGTACTGGCATCCTGGAAAAGACATTCTAACGTACAAGGCCGGTCTTGCTAAAAATCCTGATTGCACAAAGAGACAAGTTTTGTCCGACGTCTCGAGGATATTTGATCCTCTCGGACTCTTGGCACCCATTGTAATCCAATTCAAAATCCTGTTCCAAAAGCTATGGCTCTTGAATTTGGATTGGGATGACCCACTCCCAACTAAACTGGCGGACAACTGGCTAAAGTGGAGAGCAGATCTGGACAATCTTCAAACATTTCAACTACCACGATTTGTCGCCAACGACCCGGACAACATCGAACTCCACGGATTTTCGGATGCGTCAACCAAGGCATATGCTGCTGTGGTGTACAGCAGAGTCACGAGTGACGATGGCTCCATCTCGGTATCCATTGTGGCTGCGAAAACAAGGGTGGCTCCACTGAAACAACAATCCTTGCCACGTCTAGAACTTTGCGCAGCACTTCTCCTTAGCCAACTGATTCGCTCGATCACATCTGCATTGCGCCACAAAAACATAACTGTTTTTGGCTGGTCCGACTCATCAATAGTGCTCACCTGGTTATCGTATACGCCAGCCCAACTCAAGACATTTGTTGGAAACAGAACCTCGGAAATCCTTGACACTATTCCAAGGAGTGCTTGGCATCACGTAGATTCCAAAACAAACCCAGCGGACTGTGCGTCCAGGGGACTGATGGCTGCTGATCTCATCGACTTCCATTTGTGGTGGAATGGGCCTTTATGGCTACGGGACAAGGTGCAGTATCTGGTAAAGTTAAACGACTCACGTTTCGGTTTATCTCTTACAGACAAACGCATTCAAGGAGAAGTCAAATCCAACTGTTTGGCCACACTGGCTGAAGCAACCCCGGTTCATCCATTTGATGAACTAACCGAGCGAGTGTCTTCTTGGATCAAGCTCGTCCATATTGTTGGCTACGTGAAGCGGTTTATTCAACGTACACGAAACCTAACTCCCAAAAGGGTATCTAGCGCTCTCACATTTGACGAGATTAGGGAGGCAAGGATTCTGTGCATAAAACAAGCACAAGGTTGTTTCAAAGACGATTACCAATTGCTCCTCGGTAAAAAACCTTTAAGGAACCGATCACAGCTGATCAAACTGGCACCCATAATCGACGAAAACGATTTGCTGAAGGTAGGCGGACGACTGCACCAATCGCAGTTGTCAAACGATGCAAAACACCGAGTATTGCTACCAAAAAACACACCGCATCTCAAAGCTGATTCTGGAACACGAGCACCGAGTGAACCTCCACCCTGGCGTTTCCTCACTTTTTGTTATTGTTCGGCAAAAATTCTGGATATTTGGAGCACGTAATCTAATTCGCAAAATAACCCACGACTGTTTAGCTTGCTTTCGTCAACGCTACCACACATCCCAGCAACAAATGGCTGATTTACCCAGCGTACGCATTACACAAGCGCTTCCATTTATATATACTGGTTGCGACTATGCAGGTCCAATACTTCTGAAGGATGCAAAGGTTCGGAAGCCACGTATCAGCAAGGGCTACATATGCCTATTTGTTTGCATGGTCACCTCGGCCATCCACCTGGAACTTGCCACAGATTTGACGACAGAAACCTTCTTGGCTGCCTTGCGGCGCTTTATATCGGTACGTGGCAAGTGCAGTAAGATCTACAGTGACAATGGCACAAATTTTATTGGAGCTAAGCGATCCCTCGACGAGATGCAAGAATTGCTTTCTTCACAGACACACAAGGACACCGTGTCTAGCACACTAGCGGATGATGGTATCCAATGGGTATTTATTCCCCGAGAGCCCCTCACTGGGGAGGGAAATGGGAGTCGGCAGTTCGTTGTGTCAAGCTGCATCTTCGCAGAATTACCGGAAACTCAACGCTCACCTTTGAACAGATGCGCACACTTCTTGCTCAAATAAGCGCAGTGATAAATTCACGCCCCTTGTGCTACACACCGGATACGGAAACCAACTACCTATCCCCAGCTCACTTCTTAATTGGGCGACCATTAACAACAGTGCTAGATCCCGTTTTGAGTCACATCCCAGTGGGCCGATTAGGATATTGGCAAAGCATCCAGTCTATGCTTCAAGGATTCTGGAGAAAATGGCATCAGGAGTATCTGACTACTCTGCAGCAACGTCCAAAATGGACTACTTCAACACCCAACATCTCGACCGGTGATGTTGTGCTCGTAAAAAGTCCAATTCACCACCGGCATCTTGGCACATCGCTCGGGTTATGGAAACCTATCCAGGGAAGGACAATCTCGTTCGAGCAGTCAAATTGAAGACCCCGACAGGAGAGATGATCAGACCCATCTCGAAAGTTGCTGTATTGCCCCATTCAGAAACTGTGTTTCAGGGCGGGCCGGGATGTTCGTGAACGCTTGCAGCTTTAATCATCTCTAATATATAGGCGCATAATGCCATCTCTATTCTATTTTATATATTTAATCTATGTAAAAAAAAACATGTATGCAATGTCTTTTGGGTTTCTGGCAACGCCGCTAAGACGGCGTCATATTGCGAAATTCAATTCAGTGTCAAATAGGCTTCGCAACTGGCAATAATAAAATTAATACATTAATACATACGCAACTCAACTCGTTTTTATTTCTGACCACAAATTTTTCAATTTAACGTTGATCAAATTTTTAACCCATTTTCATGTCAGTTATTTCTAGTTTTCCGATGACTTGTAACAGAGTGACTCAAAATTGGACTTAGAGAGTCCATAACTTTATCAAACTTAAGCCGATTCCAAAGTGGCATACCTCTAAAGACTTCTGATTCGATTCTCTAAAAATCTGCATTCAAATTTTTCAATTTAACGTTGATCAAATTTTTGACCCATTTTCATGTCAGTTATTTCTAGTTTTCCGAGGACTTGTAACAGAGTGACTCAAAATTGGACTTAGAGAGTCCATAACTTTAGCAAACTTAAGCCGATTCCAAAGTGGCATACCTCTAAAGACTTCTGATTCGATTCTCTAAAAATCTGCATTCAAATTTTTCAATTTAACGTCAATTAATTTTTTGACCCATTTTCATGTCAGTTATTTCTAGATTTCCGAGGACTTGTAACAGAGTGACTAAAAATTGGACTAAGAGAGTCCATAACTTTACCAAACTTAAGCCGTTTCCAAAGTGGCATACCTCTAAAGACTTCTGATTCGATTCTCTAAAAATCTGCATTCAAATTTTTCAATTTAACTTTGATCAAATTTTTCACCCATTTTCATGTCAGTTATTTCTAATTTGACTTGTTTAACTTTGACCCAAAATTGAACTTCGAGAGTCCATAACTTAACCAAACTTAAGCCGATTCCAAAGTGGCATACCTCTAAAGACTTCTGATTCGATTCTCTAAAAATCTGCATTCAAATTTTTCAATTTAACTTTGATCAAATTTTTCACCCATTTTCATGTCAGTTATTTCTAATTTGACTTGTTTAACTTTGACCCAAAATTGAACTTCGAGAGTCCATAACTTAATCAAACTTAAGCCGAATCCAAAGTGGCATACCTCTAAAGACTTCTGATACGATTCTCTTAAAATCTGCATTCAAATTTTTCAATTTAACGTTGATCAAATTTTTGACCCATTTTCATGTCAGTTATTTCTAATTTGACTTGTTTAACTTTGACCCAAAATTGAACTTCGAGAGTCCATAACTTAACCAAACTTAAGCCGATTCCAAAGTGGCATACCTCTAAAAACTTCTGATTCGATTCTCTAAAAATCTGCATTCAAATTTTTCAATTTAACGTTGATCAAATTTTTGACCCATTTTCATGTCAGTTATTTCTAGTTTTCCGAGGACTTGTAACAGAGTGACTCAAAATTGGACTTAGAGAGTCCATAACTTTATCAAACTTAAGCCGATTCTAAAGTGGCATACCTCTAAAGACTTCTGATTCGATTCTCTAAAAATCTGCATTCAAATTTTTCAATTTAACTTTGATCAAATTTTTCACCCATTTCCATGTCAGTTATTTCTAATTTGACTTGTTTAACTTTGACCCAAAATTGAACTTCGAGAGTCCATAACTTAATCAAACTTAAGCCGATTCCAAAGTGGCATACCTTAAAGACTTCTGATTCGATTCTCTTAAAATCTGCATTCAAATTTTTCAATTTAACGTTGATCAAATTTTTCACCCATTTTCATGTCAGTTATTTCTAATTTGACTTGTTTAACTTTGACCCAAAATTGAACTTCGAGAGCCCATAACTTTACCAAGCTTAAGCCGATTGCAAAGTGGCATACCTCTAAAGACTTCTGATTCGATTCTCTAAAAATCTGCATTCAAATTTTTCAATTTAACGTTGATCAAATTTTTGACCCATTTTCATGTCAGTTATTTTTAGTTTTCCGATGACTTGTAAAAGAGTGACCCAAAATTGGACTTCGAGAGTCTATAACTTTACCAAACTTAAGCCGATTCCAAAGTGGCATACCTCTAAAGACTTCTGATTCGATTCTCTAAAAATCTGCATTCAAATTTTTCAATTTAACGTTGATCAAATTTTTGACCCATTTTCATGTCAGTTATTTCTAGTTTTCCGAGGACTTTTAACAGAGTGACTCAAAATTGGACTTAGAGAGTCCATAACTTTATCAAACTTAAGCCGATTCCAAAGTGGCATACCTCTAAAGACTTCTGATTCGTTTCTCTAAAAATCTGCATTCAAATTTTTCAATTAACTTTGATCAAATTTTTCACCCATTTTCATGTCAGTTATTTCTAATTTGACTTGTTTAACGTTGACCCAAAATAGGACTTAGAGAGTCCATAACTTAACCAAACTTAAGCCGATTCCAAAGTGTCATACCTCTAAAGACTTCTGATTCGATTCTCTAAAAATCTGCATTCAAATTTTTCAATGTCAGTTATTTCCAATTTTCCGATGACTTGTAACAGAGTGACCCAAAATTGAACTTCGAGAGTCTATAACTTTACCAAACTTAAGCCGATTCCAAAGTGGCATACCTCTAAAGACTTCTGATTCGATTCTCTAAAAATCTGCATTCAAATTTTTCAATTTAACTTTGATCAAATTTTTCACCCATTTTCATGTCAGTTATTTCTAATTTGACTTGTTTAACTTTGACTCAAAATTGAACTTCGAGAGTCCATAACTTTACCAAGCTAAAGCCGATTGCAAAGTGGCATACCTCTAAAGACTTCTAATTCGATTCTCTAAAAATCTGCATTCAAATTTTTCAATTTAACGTTGATCAAATTTTTGACCCATTTTCATGTCAGTTATTTCTAGTTTTCCGAGGACTTGTAACAGAGTGACTAAAAATTGGACTAAGAGAGTCCATAACTTTACCAAACTTAAGCCGTTTCCAAAGTGGCATACCTCTAAAGACTTCTGATTCGATTCTCTAAAAATCTGCATTCAAATTTTTCAATTTAACTTTGATCAAATTTTTCACCCATTTTCATGTCAGTTATTTCTAATTTGACTTGTTTAACTTTGACCCAAAATTGAACTTCGAGAGTCCATAACTTTACCAAGCTAAAGCCGATTGCAAAGTGGCATACCTCTAAAGTCTTCTGATTCGATTCTCTAAAATTCTGCATTCAAATTTTTCAATTTAACGTCGATTAATTTTTTGACCCATTTTCATGTCAGTTATTTCTAGATTTCCGAGGACTTGTAACAGAGTGACTAAAAATTGGACTTAGAGAGTCCATAACTTTACCAAACCTAAGCCGTTTCCAAAGTGGCATACCTCTAAAGACTTCTGATTCGATTCTCTAAAAATCTGCATTCAAATCTTTCAATTTAACTTTGATCAAATTTTTCACCCATTTTCATGTCAGTTATTTCTAATTTGACTTGTTGTAACAGAGTGACTAAAAATTGGACTTAGAGAGTCCATAACTTTACCAAACTTAAGCCGATTCCAAAGTGGCATACCTCTAAAGACTTCTGATTCGATTCTCTAAAAATCTGCATTCAAATTTTTCAATTTAACTTTGATCAAATTTTTCACCCATTTTCATGTCAGTTATTTCTAATTTGACTTGTTTAACTTTGACCCAAAATTGAACTTCGAGAGTCCATAACTTTACCAAGCTAAAGCCGATTGCAAAGTGGCATACCTCTAAAGACTTCTGATTCGATTCTCTAAAAATCTGCATTCAAATTTTTCAATTTAACGTTGATCAAATTTTTGACCCATTTTCATGTCAGTTATTTCTAGTTTTCCGAGGACTTGTAACAGAGTGACTCAAAATTGGACTTAGAGAGTCCATAACTTTATCAAACTTAAGCCGATTCCAAAGTGGCATACCTCTAAAGACTTCTGATTCGATTCTCTAAAAATCTGCATTCAAATTTTTCAATTTAACTTTGATCAAATTTTTCACCCATTTTCATGTCAGTTATTTCTAATTTGACTTGTTTAACTTTGACCCAAAATTGAACTTCGAGAGTCCATAACTTAATCAAACTTAAGCCGATTCCAAAGTGGCATACCTTAAAGACTTCTGATTCGATTCTCTTAAAATCTGCATTCAAATTTTTCAATTTAACGTTGATCAAATTTTTGACCCATTTTCATGTCAGTTATTTCTAGTTTTCCGAGGACTTGTAAAAGAGTGACCCAAAATTGGACTTCGAGAGTCTATAACTTTACCAAACTTAAGCCGATTCCAAAGTGGCATACCTCTAAAGACTTCTGATTCGATTCTCTAAAAATCTGCATTCAAATTTTTCAATTTAACGTTGATCAAATTTTTGACCCATTTTCATGTCAGTTATTTCTAGTTTTCCGAGGACTTTTAACAGAGTGACTCAAAATTGGACTTAGAGAGTCCATAACTTTATCAAACTTAAGCCGATTCCAAAGTGGCATACCTCTAAAGACTTCTGATTCGTTTCTCTAAAAATCTGCATTCAAATTTTTCAATTAACTTTGATCAAATTTTTCACCCATTTTCATGTCAGTTATTTCTAATTTGACTTGTTTAACGTTGACCCAAAATAGGACTTAGAGAGTCCATAACTTAACCAAACTTAAGCCGATTCCAAAGTGGCATACCTCTAAAGACTTCTGATTCGATTCTCTAAAAATCTGCATTCAAATTTTTCAATGTCAGTTATTTCCAATTTTCCGATGACTTGTAACAGAGTGACCCAAAATTGAACTTCGAGAGTCTATAACTTTACCAAACTTAAGCCGATTCCAAAGTGGCATACCTCTAAAGACTTCTGATCCGATTCTCTAAAAATCTGCATTCAAATTTTTCAATTTAACTTTGATCAAATTTTTCACCCATTTTCATGTCAGTTATTTCTAATTTGACTTGTTTAACTTTGACTCAAAATTGAACTTCGAGAGTCCATAACTTTACCAAGCTAAAGCCGATTGCAAAGTGGCATACCTCTAAAGACTTCTAATTCGATTCTCTAAAAATCTGCATTCAAATTTTTCAATTTAACGTTGATCAAATTTTTGACCCATTTTCATGTCAGTTATTTCTAGTTTTCCGAGGACTTGTAACAGAGTGACTAAAAATTGGACTAAGAGAGTCCATAACTTTACCAAACTTAAGCCGTTTCCAAAGTGGCATACCTCTAAAGACTTCTGATTCGATTCTCTAAAAATCTGCATTCAAATTTTTCAATTTAACTTTGATCAAATTTTTCACCCATTTTCATGTCAGTTATTTCTAATTTGACTTGTTTAACTTTGACCCAAAATTGAACTTCGAGAGTCCATAACTTTACCAAGCTAAAGCCGATTGCAAAGTGGCATACCTCTAAAGTCTTCTGATTCGATTCTCTAAAATTCTGCATTCAAATTTTTCAATTTAACGTCGATTAATTTTTTGACCCATTTTCATGTCAGTTATTTCTAGATTTCCGAGGACTTGTAACAGAGTGACTAAAAATTGGACTTAGAGAGTCCATAACTTTACCAAACCTAAGCCGTTTCCAAAGTGGCATACCTCTAAAGACTTCTGATTCGATTCTCTAAAAATCTGCATTCAAATCTTTCAATTAACTTTGATCAAATTTTTCACCCATTTTCATGTCAGTTATTTCTAATTTGACTTGTTTAACGTTGACCCAAAATAGGACTTAGAGAGTCCATAACTTAACCAAACTTAAGCCGATTCCAAAGTGGCATACCTCTAAAGACTTCTGATTCGATTCTCTAAAAATCTGCATTCAAATTTTTCAATGTCAGTTATTTCCAATTTTCCGATGACTTGTAACAGAGTGACCCAAAATTGAACTTCGAGAGTCTATAACTTTACCAAACTTAAGCCGATTCCAAAGTGGCATACCTCTAAAGACTTCTGATTCGATTCTCTAAAAATCTGCATTCAAATTTTTCAATTTAACTTTGATCAAATTTTTCACCCATTTTCATGTCAGTTATTTCTAATTTGACTTGTTTAACTTTGACTCAAAATTGAACTTCGAGAGTCCATAACTTTACCAAGCTAAAGCCGATTGCAAAGTGGCATACCTCTAAAGACTTCTAATTCGATTCTCTAAAAATCTGCATTCAAATTTTTCAATTTAACGTTGATCAAATTTTTGACCCATTTTCATGTCAGTTATTTCTAGTTTTCCGAGGACTTGTAACAGAGTGACTAAAAATTGGACTAAGAGAGTCCATAACTTTACCAAACTTAAGCCGTTTCCAAAGTGGCATACCTCTAAAGACTTCTGATTCGATTCTCTAAAAATCTGCATTCAAATTTTTCAATTTAACTTTGATCAAATTTTTCACCCATTTTCATGTCAGTTATTTCTAATTTGACTTGTTTAACTTTGACCCAAAATTGAACTTCGAGAGTCCATAACTTTACCAAGCTAAAGCCGATTGCAAAGTGGCATACCTCTAAAGTCTTCTGATTCGATTCTCTAAAATTCTGCATTCAAATTTTTCAATTTAACGTCGATTAATTTTTTGACCCATTTTCATGTCAGTTATTTCTAGATTTCCGAGGACTTGTAACAGAGTGACTAAAAATTGGACTTAGAGAGTCCATAACTTTACCAAACCTAAGCCGTTTCCAAAGTGGCATACCTCTAAAGACTTCTGATTCGATTCTCTAAAAATCTGCATTCAAATCTTTCAATTTAACTTTGATCAAATTTTTCACCCATTTTCATGTCAGTTATTTCTAATTTGACTTGTTGTAACAGAGTGACTAAAAATTGGACTTAGAGAGTCCATAACTTTACCAAACTTAAGCCGATTCCAAAGTGGCATACCTCTAAAGACTTCTGATTCGATTCTCTAAAAATCTGCATTCAAATTTTTCAATTTAACTTTGATCAAATTTTTCACCCATTTTCATGTCAGTTATTTCTAATTTGACTTGTTTAACTTTGACCCAAAATTGAACTTCGAGAGTCCATAACTTTACCAAGCTAAAGCCGATTGCAAAGTGGCATACCTCTAAAGACTTCTGATTCGATTCTCTAAAAATCTGCATTCAAATTTTTCAATTTAACGTTGATCAAATTTTTGACCCATTTTCATGTCAGTTATTTCTAGTTTTCCGAGGACTTGTAACAGAGTGACTCAAAATTGGACTTAGAGAGTCCATAACTTTATCAAACTTAAGCCGATTCCAAAGTGGCATACCTCTAAAGACTTCTGATTCGATTCTCTAAAAATCTGCATTCAAATTTTTCAATTTAACTTTGATCAAATTTTTCACCCATTTTCATGTCAGTTATTTCTAATTTGACTTGTTTAACTTTGACCCAAAATTGAACTTCGAGAGTCCATAACTTAATCAAACTTAAGCCGATTCCAAAGTGGCATACCTTAAAGACTTCTGATTCGATTCTCTTAAAATCTGCATTCAAATTTTTCAATTTAACGTTGATCAAATTTTTGACCCATTTTCATGTCAGTTATTTCTAGTTTTCCGAGGACTTGTAACAGAGTGACTCAAAATTGGACTTAGAGAGTCCATAACTTTATCAAACTTAAGCCGATTCCAAAGTGGCATACCTCTAAAGACTTCTGATTCGATTCTCTAAAAATCTGCATTCAAATTTTTCAATTTAACTTTGATCAAATTTTTCACCCATTTTCATGTCAGTTATTTCTAATTTGACTTGTTTAACTTTGACCCAAAATTGAACTTCGAGAGTCCATAACTTAATCAAACTTAAGCCGATTCCAAAGTGGCATACCTTAAAGACTTCTGATTCGATTCTCTTAAAATCTGCATTCAAATTTTTCAATTTAACGTTGATCAAATTTTTGACCCATTTTCATGTCAGTTATTTCTAGTTTTCCGAGGACTTGTAACAGAGTGACTCAAAATTGGACTTAGAGAGTCCATAACTTTATCAAACTTAAGCCGATTCCAAAGTGGCATACCTCTAAAGACTTCTGATTCGATTCTCTAAAAATCTGCATTCAAATTTTTCAATTTAACTTTGATCAAATTTTTCACCCATTTTCATGTCAGTTATTTCTAATTTGACTTGTTTAACTTTGACCCAAAATTGAACTTCGAGAGTCCATAACTTAATCAAACTTAAGCCGATTCCAAAGTGGCATACCTTAAAGACTTCTGATTCGATTCTCTTAAAATCTGCATTCAAATTTTTCAATTTAACGTTGATCAAATTTTTGACCCATTTTCATGTCAGTTATTTCTAATTTGACTTGTTTAACTTTGACCCAAAATTGAACTTCGAGAGCCCATAACTTTACCGAGCTTAAGCCGATTGCAAAGTGGCATACCTCTAAAGACTTCTGATTCGATTCTCTAAAAATCTGCATTCAAATTTTTCAATTTAACTTTGATCAAATTTTTCACCCATTTTCATGTCAGTTATTTCTAATTTGACTTGTTTAACTTTGACCCAAAATTGAACTTCGAGAGTCCATAACTTTACCAAGCTAAAGCCGATTGCAAAGTGGCATACCTCTAAAGTCTTCTGATTCGATTCTCTAAAATTCTGCATTCAAATTTTTCAATTTAACGTCGATTAATTTTTTGACCCATTTTCATGTCAGTTATTTCTAGATTTCCGAGGACTTGTAACAGAGTGACTAAAAATTGGACTTAGAGAGTCCATAACTTTACCAAACCTAAGCCGTTTCCAAAGTGGCATACCTCTAAAGACTTCTGATTCGATTCTCTTAAAATCTGCATTCAAATTTTTCAATTTAACGTTGATCAAATTTTTGACCCATTTTCATGTCAGTTATTTCTAATTTGACTTGTTGTAACAGAGTGACTAAAAATTGGACTTAGAGAGTCCATAACTTTACCAAACTTAAGCCGATTCCAAAGTGGCATACCTCTAAAGACTTCTGATTCGATTCTCTAAAAATCTGCATTCAAATTTTTCAATTTAACTTTGATCAAATTTTTCACCCATTTTCATGTCAGTTATTTCTAATTTGACTTGTTTAACTTTGACCCAAAATTGAACTTCGAGAGTCCATAACTTTACCAAGCTAAAGCCGATTGCAAAGTGGCATACCTCTAAAGACTTCTGATTCGATTCTCTAAAAATCTGCATTCAAATTTTTCAATTTAACGTTGATCAAATTTTTGACCCATTTTCATGTCAGTTATTTCTAGTTTTCCGAGGACTTGTAACAGAGTGACTCAAAATTGGACTTAGAGAGTCCATAACTTTATCAAACTTAAGCCGATTCCAAAGTGGCATACCTCTAAAGACTTCTGATTCGATTCTCTAAAAATCTGCATTCAAATTTTTCAATTTAACTTTGATCAAATTTTTCACCCATTTTCATGTCAGTTATTTCTAATTTGACTTGTTTAACTTTGACCCAAAATTGAACTTAGAGAGTCCATAACTTTATCAAACTTAAGCCGATTCCAAAGTGGCATACCTTAAAGACTTCTGATTCGATTCTCTTAAAATCTGCATTCAAATTTTTCAATTTAACGTTGATCAAATTTTTGACCCATTTTCATGTCAGTTATTTCTAATTTGACTTGTTTAACTTTGACCCAAAATTGAACTTCGAGAGCCCATAACTTTACCGAGCTTAAGCCGATTGCAAAGTGGCATACCTCTAAAGACTTCTGATTCGATTCTCTAAAAATCTGCATTCAAATTTTTCAATTTAACTTTGATCAATTTTTTCACGCATTTTCATGTCAGTTATTACTAATTTGACTTGTTTAACTTTGACCCAAAATTGAACTTCGAGAGTCCATAACTTTACCAAGCTAAAGCCGATTGCAAAGTGGCATACCTCTAAAGACTTCTGATTCGATTCTCTAAAAATCTGCATTCAAATTTTTCAATTTAACGTTGATCAAATTTTTGACCCATTTTCATGTCAGTTATTTCTAGTTTTCCGAGGACTTGTAACAGAGTGACTCAAAATTGGACTTAGAGAGTCCATAACTTTATCAAACTTAAGACGATTCCAAAGTTGTATACCTCTAAAGACTTCTGATTCGATTCTCTAAAAATCTGCATTCAAATTTTTCAATTTAACTTTGATCAAATTTTTCACCCATTTTCATGTCAGTTATTTCTAATTTGACTTGTTTAACTTTGACCCAAAATTGAACTTCGAGAGTCCATAACTTAATCAAACTTAAGCCGATTCCAAAGTGGCATACCTCTAAAGACTTCTGATTCGATTCTCTTAAAATCTGCATTCAAATTTTTCAATTTAACGTTGATCAAATTTTTGACCCATTTTCATGTCAGTTATTTCTAATTTGACTTGTTTAACTTTGACCCAAAATTGAACTTCGAGAGCCCATAACTTTACCGAGCTTAAGCCGATTGCAAAGTGGCATACCTCTAAAGACTTCTGATTCGATTCTCTAAAAATCTGCATTCAAATTTTACAATTTAACGTTGATCAAATTTTTGAACCATTTTCATGTCAGTTATTTTTAGTTTTCCGATGACTTGTAAAAGAGTGACCCAAAATTGGACTTCGAGAGTCTATAACTTTACCAAACTTAAGCCGATTCCAAAGTGGCATACCTCTAAAGACTTCTGATTCGATTCTCTAAAAATCTGCATTCAAATTTTTCAATTTAACGTTGATCAAATTTTTGACCCATTTTCATGTCAGTTATTTCTAGTTTTCCGAGGACTTTTAACAGAGTGACTCAAAATTGGACTTCGAGAGTCCATAACTTTACCAAGCTAAAGCCGATTGCAAAGTGGCATACCTCTAAAGACTTCTGATTCGATTCTCTAAAAATCTGCATTCAAATTTTTCAATTTAACTTTGATCAAATTTTTCACCCATTTTCATGTCAGTTATTTCTAATTTGACTTGTTTAACTTTGACCCAAAATTGAACTTCGAGAGTCCATAACTTAATCAAACTTAAGCCGATTCCAAAGTGGCATACCTTAAAGACTTCTGATTCGATTCTCTTAAAATCTGCATTCAAATTTTTCAATTTAACGTTGATCAAATTTTTGACCCATTTTCATGTCAGTTATTTCTAGTTTTCCGAGGACTTGTAACAGAGTGACTCAAAATTGGACTTAGAGAGTCCATAACTTTATCAAACTTAAGCCGATTCCAAAGTGGCATACCTCTAAAGACTTCTGATTCGATTCTCTAAAAATCTGCATTCAAATTTTTCAATTTAACTTTGATCAAATTTTTCACCCATTTTCATGTCAGTTATTTCTAATTTGACTTGTTTAACTTTGACCCAAAATTGAACTTCGAGAGTCCATAACTTAATCAAACTTAAGCCGATTCCAAAGTGGCATACCTTAAAGACTTCTGATTCGATTCTCTTAAAATCTGCATTCAAATTTTTCAATTTAACGTTGATCAAATTTTTGACCCATTTTCATGTCAGTTATTTCTAATTTGACTTGTTTAACTTTGACCCAAAATTGAACTTCGAGAGTCCATAACTTTACCAAGCTAAAGCCGATTGCAAAGTGGCATACCTCTAAAGACTTCTGATTCGATTCTCTAAAAATCTGCATTCAAATTTTTCAATTTAACTTTGATCAAATTTTTCACCCATTTTCATGTCTGTTATTTCTAATTTGACTTGTTTAACTTTGACCCAAAATTGAACTTCGAGAGTCCATAACTTAATCAAACTTAAGCCGATTCCAAAGTGGCATACCTTAAAGACTTCTTATTCGATTCTCTTAAAATCTGCATTCAAATTTTTCAATTTAACTTTGATCAAATTTTTCACCCATTTTCATGTCAGTTATTTCTAATTTGACTTGTTTAACTTTGACCCAAAATTGAACTTCGAGAGCCCATAACTTTACCGAGCTTAAGCCGATTGCAAAGTGGCATACCTCTAAAGACTTCTGATTCGATTCTCTAAAAATCTGCATTCAAATTTTTCAATTTAACTTTGATCAAATTTTTGAACCATTTTCATGTCAGCTATTTTTAGTTTTCCGATGACTTGTAAAAGAGTGACCCAAAATTGGACTTCGAGAGTCTATAACTTTACCAAACTTAAGCCGATTCCAAAGTGGCATACCTCTAAAGACTTCTGATTCGATTCTCTAAAAATCTGCATTCAAATTTTTCAATTTAACGTTGATCAAATTTTTGACCCATTTTCATGTCAGTTATTTCTAGTTTTCCGAGGACTTTTAACAGAGTGACTCAAAATTGGACTTAGAGAGTCCATAGCTTTACCAAACTTAAGCCGATTCCAAAGTGGCATACATCTAAAGACTTCTGATTCGATTCTCTAAAAATCTGCATTTAAATTTTTCAATTTAACTTTGATCAAATTTTTCACCCATTTTCATGTCAGTTATTTCTAATTTACTTGTTTAACTTTGACCCAAAATTGAACTTCGAGAGTCCATAACTTTACCAAACTTAAGCCGATTCCAAAGTGGCATACCTCTAAAGACTTCTGATTCGATTCTCTAAAAATCTGCATTCAAATTTTTCAATTTAACGTTGATCAAATTTTTGACCCATTTTCATGTCAGTTATTTCTAGTTTTCCGAGAACTTGTAACAGAGTGACTCAAAATTGGACTTAGAGAGTCCATAACTTTATCAAACTTAAGCCGATTTAAAGTGGCATACCTCTAAAGACTTCTGATTCCATTCTCTAAAAATCTGCATTCAAATTTTTCATTTTGACTTTGATCAAATTTTTCACCCATTTTCATGTCAGTTATTTCTAATTTGACTTGTTTAACGTTGACCCAAAATAGGACTTAGAGAGTCCATAACTTAACCAAACTTAAGCCGATTCCAAAGTGGCATACCTCTAAAGACTTCTGATTCGATTCTCTAAAAATCTGCATTCAAAATTTTCAATTTACGTTTATCAAATTTTTGACCCATTTTCATGTCAGTTATTTCTAATTTGACTTGTTTAACTTTGACCCAAAATTGAACTTCGGGAGCCCATAACTTTACCGAGCTTAAGCCGATTGCAAAGTGGCATACCTCTAAAGACTTCTGATTCGATTCTCTAAAAATCTGCATTCAAATTTTTCAATTTAACTTTGATCAAATTTTTCACCCATTTTCATGTCAGTTATTTCTAATTTGACTTGTTTAACTTTGACCCAAAATTGAACTTCGAGAGTCCATAACTTTACCAAACTTAAGCCGATTCCAAAGTGGCATACCTCTAAAGACTTCTGATTCGATTCTCTAAAAATCTGCATTCAAATTTTTCAATTTAACGTTGATCAAATTTTTGACCCATTTTCATGTCAGTTATTTCTAGTTTTCCGAGAACTTGTAACAGAGTGACTCAAAATTGGACTTAGAGAGTCCATAACTTTATCAAACTTAAGCCGATTTAAAGTGGCATACCTCTAAAGACTTCTGATTCCATTCTCTAAAAATCTGCATTCAAATTTTTCAATTTGACTTTGATCAAATTTTTCACCCATTTTCATGTCAGTTATTTCTAATTTGACTTGTTTAACGTTGACCCAAAATAGGACTTAGAGAGTCCATAACTTAACCAAACTTAAGCCGATTCCAAAGTGGCATACCTCTAAAGACTTCTGATTCGATTCTCTAAAAATCTGCATTCAAAATTTTCAATTTACGTTGATCAAATTTTTGACCCATTTTCATGTCAGTTATTTCTAATTTGACTTGTTTAACTTTGACCCAAAATTGAACTTCGAGAGCCCATAACTTTACCGAGCTTCAGCCGATTGCAAAGTGGCATACCTCTAAAGACTTCTGATTCGATTCTCTAAAAATCTGCATTCAAATTTTTCAATTTAACTTTGATCAAATTTTTCACCCATTTTCATGTCAGTTATTTCTAATTTGACTTGTTTAACTTTGACCCAAAATTGAACTTCGAGAGTCCATAACTTTACCAAGCTAAAGCCGATTGCAAAGTGGCATACCTCTAAAGACTTCTGATTCGATTCTCTAAAAATCTGCATTCAAATTTTTCAATTTAACGTTGATCAAATTTTTGACCCATTTTCATGTCAGTTATTTCTAGTTTTCCGAGGACTTGTAACAGAGTGACTCAAAATTGGACTTAGAGAGTCCATAACTTTATCAAACTTAAGCCGATTCCAAAGTGGCATACCTCTAAAGACTTCTGATTCGATTCTCTAAAAATCTGCATTCAAATTTTTCAATTTAACTTTGATCAAATTTTTCACCCATTTTCATGTCAGTTATTTCTAATTTGACTTGTTTAACTTTGACCCAAAATTGAACTTCGAGAGTCCATAACTTTACCAAGCTAAAGCCGATTGCAAAGTGGCATACCTCTAAAGACTTCTGATTCGATTCTCTAAAAATCTGCATTCAAATTTTTCAATTTAACGTTGATCAAATTTTTGACCCATTTTCATGTCAGTTATTTCTAGTTTTCCGAGGACTTGTAACAGAGTGACTCAAAATTGGACTTAGAGAGTCCATAACTTTATCAAACTTAAGCCGATTCCAAAGTGGCATACCTCTAAAGACTTCTGATTCGATTCTCTAAAAATCTGCATTCAAATTTTTCAATTTAACTTTGATCAAATTTTTCACCCATTTTCATGTCAGTTATTTCTAATTTGACTTGTTTAACTTTGACCCAAAATTGAACTTCGAGAGTCCATAACTTAATCAAACTTAAGCCGATTCCAAAGTGGCATACCTTAAAGACTTCTGATTCGATTCTCTTAAAATCTGCATTCAAATTTTTCAATTTAACGTTGATCAAATTTTTGACCCATGTTCATGTCAGTTATTTCTAATTTGACTTGTTTAACTTTGACCCAAAATTGAACTTCGAGAGCCCATAACTTTACCGAGCTTAAGCCGATTGCAAAGTGGCATACCTCTAAAGACTTCTGATTCGATTCTCTAAAAATCTGCATTCAAATTTTTCAATTTAACGTTGATCAAATTTTTGACCCATTTTCATGTCAGTTATTTCTAGTTTTCCGAGAACTTGTAACAGAGTGACTCAAAATTGGACTTAGAGAGTCCATAACTTTATCAAACTTAAGCCGATTTAAAGTGGCATACCTCTAAAGACTTCTGATTCCATTCTCTAAAAATCTGCATTCAAATTTTTCAATTTGACTTTGATCAAATTTTTCACCCATTTTCATGTCAGTTATTTCTAATTTGACTTGTTTAACGTTGACCCAAAATAGGACTTAGAGAGTCCATAACTTAACCAAACTTAAGCCGATTCCAAAGTGGCATACCTCTAAAGACTTCTGATTCGATTCTCTAAAAATCTGCATTCAAAATTTTCAATTTACGTTGATCAAATTTTTGACCCATTTTCATGTCAGTTATTTCTAATTTGACTTGTTTAACTTTGACCCAAAATTGAACTTCGAGAGCCCATAACTTTACCGAGCTTCAGCCGATTGCAAAGTGGCATACCTCTAAAGACTTCTGATTCGATTCTCTAAAAATCTGCATTCAAATTTTTCAATTTAACTTTGATCAAATTTTTCACCCATTTTCATGTCAGTTATTTCTAATTTGACTTGTTTAACTTTGACCCAAAATTGAACTTCGAGAGTCCATAACTTTACCAAGCTAAAGCCGATTGCAAAGTGGCATACCTCTAAAGACTTCTGATTCGATTCTCTAAAAATCTGCATTCAAATTTTTCAATTTAACGTTGATCAAATTTTTGACCCATTTTCATGTCAGTTATTTCTAGTTTTCCGAGGACTTGTAACAGAGTGACTCAAAATTGGACTTAGAGAGTCCATAACTTTATCAAACTTAAGCCGATTCCAAAGTGGCATACCTCTAAAGACTTCTGATTCGATTCTCTAAAAATCTGCATTCAAATTTTTCAATTTAACTTTGATCAAATTTTTCACCCATTTTCATGTCAGTTATTTCTAATTTGACTTGTTTAACTTTGACCCAAAATTGAACTTCGAGAGTCCATAACTTAATCAAACTTAAGCCGATTCCAAAGTGGCATACCTTAAAGACTTCTGATTCGATTCTCTTAAAATCTGCATTCAAATTTTTCAATTTAACGTTGATCAAATTTTTGACCCATGTTCATGTCAGTTATTTCTAATTTGACTTGTTTAACTTTGACCCAAAATTGAACTTCGAGAGCCCATAACTTTACCGAGCTTAAGCCGATTGCAAAGTGGCATACCTCTAAAGACTTCTGATTCGATTCTCTAAAAATCTGCATTCAAATTTTTCAATTTAACGTTGATCAAATTTTTGACCCATTTTCATGTCAGTTATTTCTAGTTTTCCGAGAACTTGTAACAGAGTGACTCAAAATTGGACTTAGAGAGTCCATAACTTTATCAAACTTAAGCCGATTTAAAGTGGCATACCTCTAAAGACTTCTGATTCCATTCTCTAAAAATCTGCATTCAAATTTTTCAATTTGACTTTGATCAAATTTTTCACCCATTTTCATGTCAGTTATTTCTAATTTGACTTGTTTAACGTTGACCCAAAATAGGACTTAGAGAGTCCATAACTTAACCAAACTTAAGCCGATTCCAAAGTGGCATACCTCTAAAGACTTCTGATTCGATTCTCTAAAAATCTGCATTCAAAATTTTCAATTTACGTTGATCAAATTTTTGACCCATTTTCATGTCAGTTATTTCTAATTTGACTTGTTTAACTTTGACCCAAAATTGAACTTCGAGAGCCCATAACTTTACCGAGCTTCAGCCGATTGCAAAGTGGCATACCTCTAAAGACTTCTGATTCGATTCTCTAAAAATCTGCATTCAAATTTTTCAATTTAACTTAGATCAAATTTTTCACCCATTTTCATGTCAGTTATTTCTAATTTGACTTGTTTAACTTTGTCCCAAAATTGAACTTCGAGAGTCCATAACTTTACCAAGCTAAAGCCGATTGCAAAGTGGCATACCTCTAAAGACTTCTGATTCGATTCTCTAAAAATCTGCATTCAAATTTTTCAATTTAACGTTGATCAAATTTTTGACCCATTTTCATGTCAGTTATTTATAGTTTTCCGAGGACTTGTAACAGAGTGACTCAAAATTGGACTTAGAGAGTCCATAACTTTATCAAACTTAAGCCGATTCCAAAGTGGCATACCTCTAAAGACTTCTGATTCGATTCTCTAAAAATCTGCATTCAAATTTTTCAATTTAACTTTGATCAAATTTTTCACCCATTTTCATGTCAGTTATTTCTAATTTGACTTGTTTAACTTTGACCCAAAATTGAACTTCGAGAGTCCATAACTTAATCAAACTTAAGCCGATTCCAAAGTGGCATACCTTAAAGACTTCTGATTCGATTCTCTTAAAATCTGCATTCAAATTTTTCAATTTAACGTTGATCAAATTTTTGACCCATGTTCATGTCAGTTATTTCTAATTTGACTTGTTTAACTTTGACCCAAAATTGAACTTCGAGAGCCCATAACTTTACCGAGCTTAAGCCGATTGCAAAGTGGCATACCTCTAAAGACTTCTGATTCGATTCTCTAAAAATCTGCATTCAAATTTTTCAATTTAACGTTGATCAAATTTTTGACCCATTTTCATGTCAGTTATTTTTAGTTTTCCGATGACTTGTAAAAGAGTGACCCAAAATTGGACTTCGAGAGTCTATAACTTTACCAAACTTAAGCCGATTCCAAAGTGGCATACCTCTAAAGACTTCTGATTCGATTCTCTAAAAATCTGCATTCAAATTTTTAAATTTAACGTTGATCAAATTTTTGACCCATTTTCATGTCAGTTATTTCTAGTTTTCCGAGGACTTGTAACAGAGTGACTCAAAATTGGACTTAGAGAGTCCATAACTTTACCAAACTTAAGCCGATTCCAAAGTGGCATACATCTAAAGACTTCTGATTCGATTCTCTAAAAATCTGCATTTAAATTTTTCAATTTAACTTTGATCAAATTTTTCACCCATTTTCATGTCAGTTATTTCTAATTTGACTTGTTTAACTTTGACCCAAAATTGAACTTCGAGAGTCCATAACTTTACCAAACTTAAGCCGATTCCAAAGTGGCATACCTCTAAAGACTTCTGATTCGATTCTCTAAAAATCTGCATTCAAATTTTTCAATTTAACGTTGATCAAATTTTTGACCCATTTTCATGTCAGTTATTTCTAGTTTTCCGAGAACTTGTAACAGAGTGACTCAAAATTGGACTTAGAGAGTCCATAACTTTATCAAACTTAAGCCGATTTAAAGTGGCATACCTCTAAAGACTTCTGATTCCATTCTCTAAAAATCTGCATTCAAATTTTTCAATTTGACTTTGATCAAATTTTTCACCCATTTTCATGTCAGTTATTTCTAATTTGACTTGTTTAACGTTGACCCAAAATAGGACTTAGAGAGTCCATAACTTAACCAAACTTAAGCCGATTCCAAAGTGGCATACCTCTAAAGACTTCTGATTCGATTCTCTAAAATCTGCATTCAAAATTTTCAATTTACGTTGATCAAATTTTTGACCCATTTTCATGTCAGTTATTTCTAATTTGACTTGTTTAACTTTGACCCAAAATTGAACTTCGAGAGCCCATAACTTTACCGAGCTTCAGCCGATTGCAAAGTGGCATACCTCTAAAGACTTCTGATTCGATTCTCTAAAAATCTGCATTCAAATTTTTCAATTTAACTTAGATCAAATTTTTCACCCATTTTCATGTCAGTTATTTCTAATTTGACTTGTTTAACTTTGTCCCAAAATTGAACTTCGAGAGTCCATAACTTTACCAAGCTAAAGCCGATTGCAAAGTGGCATACCTCTAAAGACTTCTGATTCGATTCTCTAAAAATCTGCATTCAAATTTTTCAATTTAACGTTGATCAAATTTTTGACCCATTTTCATGTCAGTTATTTATAGTTTTCCGAGGACTTGTAACAGAGTGACTCAAAATTGGACTTAGAGAGTCCATAACTTTATCAAACTTAAGCCGATTCCAAAGTGGCATACCTCTAAAGACTTCTGATTCGATTCTCTAAAAATCTGCATTCAAATTTTTCAATTTAACTTTGATCAAATTTTTCACCCATTTTCATGTCAGTTATTTCTAATTTGACTTGTTTAACTTTGACCCAAAATTGAACTTCGAGAGTCCATAACTTAATCAAACTTAAGCCGATTCCAAAGTGGCATACCTTAAAGACTTCTGATTCGATTCTCTTAAAATCTGCATTCAAATTTTTCAATTTAACGTTGATCAAATTTTTGACCCATGTTCATGTCAGTTATTTCTAATTTGACTTGTTTAACTTTGACCCAAAATTGAACTTCGAGAGCCCATAACTTTACCGAGCTTAAGCCGATTGCAAAGTGGCATACCTCTAAAGACTTCTGATTCGATTCTCTAAAAATCTGCATTCAAATTTTTCAATTTAACGTTGATCAAATTTTTGACCCATTTTCATGTCAGTTATTTTTAGTTTTCCGATGACTTGTAAAAGAGTGACCCAAAATTGGACTTCGAGAGTCTATAACTTTACCAAACTTAAGCCGATTCCAAAGTGGCATACCTCTAAAGACTTCTGATTCGATTCTCTAAAAATCTGCATTCAAATTTTTCAATTTAACGTTGATCAAATTTTTGACCCATGTTCATGTCAGTTATTTCTAATTTGACTTGTTTAACTTTGACCCAAAATTGAACTTCGAGAGTCCATAACTTTACCAAACTTAAGCCGATTCCAAAGTGGCATACCTCTAAAGACTTCTGATTCGATTCTCTAAAAATCTGCATTCAAATTTTTCAATTTAACGTTGATCAAATTTTTGACCCATTTTCATGTCAGTTATTTCTAGTTTTCCGAGAACTTGTAACAGAGTGACTCAAAATTGGACTTAGAGAGTCCATAACTTTATCAAACTTAAGCCGATTTAAAGTGGCATACCTCTAAAGACTTCTGATTCCATTCTCTAAAAATCTGCATTCAAATTTTTCAATTTGACTTTGATCAAATTTTTCACCCATTTTCATGTCAGTTATTTCTAATTTGACTTGTTTAACGTTGACCCAAAATAGGACTTAGAGAGTCCATAACTTAACCAAACTTAAGCCGATTCCAAAGTGGCATACCTCTAAAGACTTCTGATTCGATTCTCTAAAAATCTGCATTCAAAATTTTCAATTTACGTTGATCAAATTTTTGACCCATTTTCATGTCAGTTATTTCTAGTTTTCCGAGGACTTTTAACAGAGTGACTCAAAATTGGACTTAGAGAGTCCAAACTTAAGCCGATTCCAAAGTGGCATACATCTAAAGACTTCTGATTCGATTCTCTAAAAATCTGCATTCAAATTTTTCAATTTAACTTTGATCAAATTTTTCACCCATTTTCATGTCAGTTATTTCTAATTTGACTTGTTTAACTTTGACCCAAAATTGAACTTCGAGAGTCCATAACTTTACCAAACTTAAGCCGATTCCAAAGTGGCATACCTCTAAAGACTTCTGATTCGATTCTCTAAAAATCTGCATTCAAATTTTTCAATTTAACGTTGATCAAATTTTTGACCCATTTTCATGTCAGTTATTTCTTATTTGACTTGTTTAACTTTGACCCAAAATTGAACTTCGAGAGTCCATAACTTTACCAAACTTAAGCCGATTCCAAAGTGGCATACATCTAAAGACTTCTGATTCGATTCTCTAAAAATCTGCATTTAAATTTTTCAATTTAACTTTGATCAAATTTTTCACCCATTTTCATGTCAGTTATTTCTAATTTGACTTGTTTAACTTTGACCCAAAATTGAACTTCGAGAGTCCATAACTTTACCAAACTTAAGCCGATTCCAAAGTGGCATACCTCTAAAGACTTCTGATTCGATTCTCTAAAAATCTGCATTCAAATTTTTCAATTTAACGTTGATCAAATTTTTGACCCATTTTCATGTCAGTTATTTCTAGTTTTCCGAGAACTTGTAACAGAGTGACTCAAAATTGGACTTAGAGAGTCCATAACTTTATCAAACATAAGCCGATTTAAAGTGGCATACCTCTAAAGACTTCTGATTCCATTCTCTAAAAATCTGCATTCAAATTTTTCAATTTGACTTTGATCAAATTTTTCACCCATTTTCATGTCAGTTATTTCTAATTTGACTTGTTTAACGTTGACCCAAAATAGGACTTAGAGAGTCCATAACTTAACCAAACTTAAGCCGATTCCAAAGTGGCATACCTCTAAAGACTTCTGATTCGATTCTCTAAAAATCTGCATTCAAAATTTTCAATTTACGTTGATCAAATTTTTGACCCATTTTCATGTCAGTTATTTCTAGTTTTCCGAGGACTTTTAACAGAGTGACTCAAAATTGGACTTAGAGAGTTCATAACTTTACCAAACTTAAGCCGATTCCAAAAAGGCATACATCTAAAGACTTCTGATTCGATTCTCTAAAAATCTGCATTTGAATTTTTCAATTTAACTTTGATCAAATTTTTCACCCATTTTCATGTCAGTTATTTCTAATTTGACTTGTTTAACTTTGACCCAAAATTGAACTTCGAGAGTCCATAACTTTACCAAACTTAAGCCGATTCCAAAGTGGCATACCTCTAAAGACTTCTGATTCGATTCTCTAAAAATCTGCATTCAAATTTTTCAATTTAACGTTGATCAAATTTTTGACCCATTTTCATGTCAGTTATTTCTTATTTGACTTGTTTAACTTTGACCCAAAATTGAACTTCGAGAGTCCCAAACTTAATCAAACTTAAGCCGATTCCAAAGTGGCATACCTCTAAAGACTTCTGATTCGATTCTCTTAAAATCTGCATTCAAATTTTTCAATTTAACTTTGATTAAATTTTTGACCCATTTTCATGTCAGTTATTTCTAATTTGACTTGTTTAACTTTGACCCAAAATTGAACTTCGAGAGTCCATAACTTTACCAAGCTTAAGCCGATTGCAAAGTGGCATACCTCTAAAGACTTCTGATTCGATTCTCTAAAAATCTGCATTTAAATTTTCGGGAGTCCATAACTTTACCAAACTTAAGCCGATTCCAAAGTGGCATACCTCTAAAGACTTCTGATTCGATTCTCTAAAAATCTGCATTTAAATTTTTCAATGTCAGTTATTTTGACTTGTAACAGAGTGACTCAAAATTGGACTTAGAGAATCCATAACATAACCAAACTTAAGCCGATTCCAAAGTGGCATACCTCTAAAGACTTCTGATTCGATTCTCTAAAAATCTGCATTAAAATTTTTCAATTTAACTGTGATCAAATTTTTCACCCATCTTCATGTCAGTTATTTCTAATTTGACTTGTTTAACTTTGACCCAAAATTGAACTTCGAGAGTCCATAACTTTACCAAACTTAAGCCGATTCCAAAGTGGCATACCTCTAAAGACTTCTGATTCGATTCTCTAAAAATCTGCATTTAAATTTTTCAATGTCAGTTATTTCCAATTTTCCGATGACTTGTAACAGAGTGACTCAAAATTGGACTTAGAGAATCCATAACTTAACCAAACTTAAGCCGATTCCAAAGTGGCATACCTCTAAAGACTTCTGATTCGATTCTCTAAAAATCTGCATTCATATTTTTCAATTTAACGTTGATCAAATTTTTCTAATTTGACTTATTTAACGTTGACCCAAAATTGGACTTCGGGAGTCCATAACTTTACCAAACTTAAGCCATAACTTTACCAAACTTAAGCCGATTCCAAAGTGGCATACCTCTAAAGACTTCTGATTCGATTCTCTAAAAATCTGCATTTAAATTTCTCAATGTCAGTTATATCCAATTTTCCGATGACTTGTAACAGAGTGACTCAAAATTGGACTTAGAGAATCCATAACTTAACCAAACTTAAGCCGATTCCAAAGTGGCATACCTCTAAAGACTTCTGATTCGATTCTCTAAAAATCTGCATTCAAATTTTTCAATTTAACTGTGATCAAATTTTTCACCCATTTTCATGTCAGTTATTTCTAATTTGACTTGTTTAACTTTGACCCAAAATTGAACTTCGAGAGTCCATAACTTTACCAAACTTAAGCCAATTCCAAAGTGGCATACCTCTAAAGACTTCTGATTCGATTCTCTAAAAATCTGCATTTAAATTTTTCAATGTCAGCTATATCCAATTTTCCGATGACTTGTAACAGAGTGACTCAAAATTGGACTTAGAGAATCCATAACTTAACCAAACTTAAGCCGATTCCAAAGTGGCATACCTCTAAAGACTTCTGATTCGATTCTCTAAAAATCTGCATTCAAATTTTTCAATTTAACGTTGATCAAATTTTTGACCCATTTTCATGTCAGTTATTTCTAGTTTTCCGAGGACTTTTAACAGAGTGACTCAAAATTGGACTTAGAGAGTCCATAACTTTATCAAACTTAAGCCGATTCCAAAGTGGCATACCTCTAAAGACTTCTGATTCGATTCTCTTAAAATCTGCATTCAAATTTTTCAATTTAACGTTGATCAAATTTTTGACCCATTTTCATGTCAGTTATTTCTAATTTGACTTGTTTAACTTTGACCCAAAATAGGACTTAGAGAGTCCATAACTTTACCAAACTTAAGCCGTTTCCAAAGTGGCATACCTCTAAAGACTTCTGATTCGATTCCCTAAAAATCTGCATTCAAAATATTCAATTTAACTTTGATCAAATTTTTCACCCATTTTCATGTCAGTTATTTCTAATTTGACTTGTTTAACTTCGACCCAAAATTGAACTTCGAGAGTCCATAACTTAATCAAACTTAAGCCGATTCCAAAGTGGCATATCTCTAAAGACTTCTGATTCGATTCTCTTAAAATCTGCATTCAAATTTTTCAATTTAACGTTGATCAAATTTTTGACCCATTTTCATGTCAGTTATTTCTAGTTTTCCGAGAACTTGTAACAGAGTGACTCAAAATTGGACTTAGAGAGTCCATAACTTTATCAAACTTAAGCCGATTTAAAGTGGCATACCTCTAAAGACTTCTGATTCCATTCTCTAAAAATCTGCATTCAAATTTTTCAATTTGACTTTGATCAAATTTTTCACCCATTTTCATGTCAGTTATTTCTAATTTGACTTGTTTAACTTCGACCCAAAATTGAACTTCGAGAGTCCATAACTTAATCAAACTTAAGCCGATTCCAAAGTGGCATATCTCTAAAGACTTCTGATTCGATTCTCTTAAAATCTGCATTCAAATTTTTCAATTTAACGTTGATCAAATTTTTGACCCATTTTCATGTCAGTTATTTCTAGTTTTCCGAGAACTTGTAACAGAGTGACTCAAAATTGGACTTAGAGAGTCCATAACTTTATCAAACTTAAGCCGATTTAAAGTGGCATACCTCTAAAGACTTCTGATTCCATTCTCTAAAAATCTGCATTCAAATTTTTCAATTTGACTTTGATCAAATTTTTCACCCATTTTCATGTCAGTTATTTCTAATTTGACTTGTTTAACGTTGACCCAAAATAGGACTTAGAGAGTCCATAACTTAACCAAACTTAAGCCGATTCCAAAGTGGCATACCTCTAAAGACTTCTGATTCGATTCTCTAAAAATCTGCATTCAAAATTTTCAATTTACGTTGATCAAATTTTTGACCCATTTTCATGTCAGTTATTTCTAGTTTTCCGAGGACTTTTAACAGAGTGACTCAAAATTGGACTTAGAGAGTCCAAACTTAAGCCGATTCCAAAGTGGCATACATCTAAAGACTTCTGATTCGATTCTCTAAAAATCTGCATTTAAATTTTTCAATTTAACTTTGATCAAATTTTTCACCCATTTTCATGTCAGTTATTTCTAATTTGACTTGTTTAACTTTGACCCAAAATTGAACTTCGAGAGTCCATAACTTTACCAAACTTAAGCCGATTCCAAAGTGGCATACCTCTAAAGACTTCTGATTCGATTCTCTAAAAATCTGCATTCAAATTTTTCAATTTAACGTTGATCAAATTTTTGACCCATTTTCATGTCAGTTATTTCTTATTTGACTTGTTTAACTTTGACCCAAAATTGAACTTCGAGAGTCCATAACTTTACCAAACTTAAGCCGATTCCAAAGTGGCATACATCTAAAGACTTCTGATTCGATTCTCTAAAAATCTGCATTTAAATTTTTCAATTTAACTTTGATCAAATTTTTCACCCATTTTCATGTCAGTTATTTCTAATTTGACTTGTTTAACTTTGACCCAAAATTGAACTTCGAGAGTCCATAACTTTACCAAACTTAAGCCGATTCCAAAGTGGCATACCTCTAAAGACTTCTGATTCGATTCTCTAAAAATCTGCATTCAAATTTTTCAATTTAACGTTGATCAAATTTTTGACCCATTTTCATGTCAGTTATTTCTAGTTTTCCGAGAACTTGTAACAGAGTGACTCAAAATTGGACTTAGAGAGTCCATAACATTATCAAACATAAGCCGATTTAAAGTGGCATACCTCTAAAGACTTCTGATTCCATTCTCTAAAAATCTGCATTCAAATTTTTCAATTTGACTTTGATCAAATTTTTCACCCATTTTCATGTCAGTTATTTCTAATTTGACTTGTTTAACGTTGACCCAAAATAGGACTTAGAGAGTCCATAACTTAACCAAACTTAAGCCGATTCCAAAGTGGCATACCTCTAAAGACTTCTGATTCGATTCTCTTAAAATCTGCATTCAAATTTTTCAATTTAACTTTGATTAAATTTTTGACCCATTTTCATGTCAGTTATTTCTAATTTGACTTGTTTAACTTTGACCCAAAATTGAACTTCGAGAGTCCATAACTTTACCAAGCTTAAGCCGATTGCAAAGTGGCATACCTCTAAAGACTTCTGATTCGATTCTCTAAAAATCTGCATTTAAATTTTCGGGAGTCCATAACTTTACCAAACTTAAGCCGATTCCAAAGTGGCATACCTCTAAAGACTTCTGATTCGATTCTCTAAAAATCTGCATTTAAATTTTTCAATGTCAGTTATTTTGACTTGTAACAGAGTGACTCAAAATTGGACTTAGAGAATCCATAACATAACCAAACTTAAGCCGATTCCAAAGTGGCATACCTCTAAAGACTTCTGATTCGATTCTCTAAAAATCTGCATTCAAATTTTTCAATTTAACTTTGATCAAATTTTTCACCCATCTTCATGTCAGTTATTTCTAATTTGACTTGTTTAACTTTGACCCAAAATTGAACTTCGAGAGTCCATAACTTTACCAAACTTAAGCCGATTCCAAAGTGGCATACCTCTAAAGACTTCTGATTCGATTCTCTAAAAATCTGCATTTAAATTTTTCAATGTCAGTTATTTCCAATTTTCCGATGACTTGTAACAGAGTGACTCAAAATTGGACTTAGAGAATCCATAACTTAACCAAACTTAAGCCGATTCCAAAGTGGCATACCTCTAAAGACTTCTGATTCGATTCTCTAAAAATCTGCATTCATATTTTTCAATTTAACGTTGATCAAATTTTTCTAATTTGACTTATTTAACGTTGACCCAAAATTGGACTTCGGGAGTCCATAACTTTACCAAACTTAAGCCATAACTTTACCAAACTTAAGCCGATTCCAAAGTGGCATACCTCTAAAGACTTCTGATTCGATTCTCTAAAAATCTGCATTTAAATTTCTCAATGTCAGTTATATCCAATTTTCCGATGACTTGTAACAGAGTGACTCAAAATTGGACTTAGAGAATCCATAACTTAACCAAACTTAAGCCGATTCCAAAGTGGCATACCTCTAAAGACTTCTGATTCGATTCTCTAAAAATCTGCATTCAAATTTTTCAATTTAACTGTGATCAAATTTTTCACCCATTTTCATGTCAGTTATTTCTAATTTGACTTGTTTAACTTTGACCCAAAATTGAACTTCGAGAGTCCATAACTTTACCAAACTTAAGCCAATTCCAAAGTGGCATACCTCTAAAGACTTCTGATTCGATTCTCTAAAAATCTGCATTTAAATTTTTCAATGTCAGCTATATCCAATTTTCCGATGACTTGTAACAGAGTGACTCAAAATTGGACTTAGAGAATCCATAACTTAATCAAACTTAAGCCGATTCCAAAGTGGCATACCTCTAAAGACTTCTGATTCGATTCTCTTAAAATCTGCATTCAAATTTTTCAATTTAACGTTGATCAAATTTTTGACCCATTTTCATGTCAGTTATTTCTAGTTTTCCGAGGACTTTTAACAGAGTGACTCAAAATTGGACTTAGAGAGTCCATAACTTTATCAAACTTAAGCCGATTCCAAAGTGGCATACCTCTAAAGACTTCTGATTCGATTCTCTTAAAATCTGCATTCAAATTTTTCAATTTAACGTTGATCAAATTTTTCACCCATTTTCATGTCAGTTATTTCTAATTTGACTTGTTTAACTTTGACCCAAAATAGGACTTAGAGAGTCCATAACTTTACCAAACTTAAGCCGTTTCCAAAGTGGCATACCTCTAAAGACTTCTGATTCGATTCCCTAAAAATCTGCATTCAAAATTTTCAATTTAACTTTGATCAAATTTTTCACCCATTTTCATGTCAGTTATTTCTAATTTGACTTGTTTAACTTCGACCCAAAATTGAACTTCGAGAGTCCATAACTTAATCAAACTTAAGCCGATTCCAAAGTGGCATATCTCTAAAGACTTCTGATTCGATTCTCTTAAAATCTGCATTCAAATTTTTCAATTTAACGTTGATCAAATTTTTGACCCATTTTCATGTCAGTTATTTCTAGTTTTCCGAGAACTTGTAACAGAGTGACTCAAAATTGGACTTAGAGAGTCCATAACTTTATCAAACTTAAGCCGATTTAAAGTGGCATACCTCTAAAGACTTCTGATTCCATTCTCTAAAAATCTGCATTCAAATTTTTCAATTTGACTTTGATCAAATTTTTCACCCATTTTCATGTCAGTTATTTCTAATTTGACTTGTTTAACGTTGACCCAAAATAGGACTTAGAGAGTCCATAACTTTACCAAACTTAAGCCATAACTTTACCAAACTTAAGCCGATTCCAAAGTGGCATACCTCTAAAGACTTCTGATTCGATTCTCTAAAAATCTGCATTTAAATTTCTCAATGTCAGTTATATCCAATTTTCCGTTGACTTGTAACAGAGTGACTCGAAATTGGACTTAGAGAATCCATAACTTAACCAAACTTAAGCCGATTCCAAAGTGGCATACCTCTAAAGACTTCTGATTCGATTCTCTAAAAATCTGCATTCAAATTTTTCAATTTAACTGTGATCAAATTTTTCACCCATTTTCATGTCAGTTATTTCTAATTTGACTTGTTTAACTTTGACCCAAAATTGAACTTCGAGAGTCCATAACTTTACCAAACTTAAGCCGATTCCAAAGTGGCATACCTCTAAAGACTTCTGATTCGATTCTCTAAAAATCTGCATTTAAATTTTTCAATGTCAGTTATATCCAATTTTCCGATGACTTGTAACAGAGTGACTCAAAATTGGACTTAGAGAATCCATAACTTAACCAAACTTAAGCCGATTCCAAAGTGGCATACCTCTAAAGACTTCTGATTCGATTCTCTAAAAATCTGCATTCAAATTTTTCAATTTAACGTTGATCAAATTTTTGACCCATTTTCATGTCAGTTATTTCTAGTTTTCCGAGGACTTGTAACAGAGTGACTCAAAATTGGACTTAGAGAGTCCATAACTTTATCAAACTTAAGCCGATTCCAAAGTGGCATACCTCTAAAGACTTCTGATTCGATTCTCTAAAAATCTGCATTCAAATTTTTCAATTTAACTTTGATCAAATTTTTCACCCATTTTCATGTCAGTTATTTCTAATTTGACTTTTTTAACGTTGACCCAAAATAGGACTTAGAGAGTCCATAACTTAACCAAACTTAAGCCGATTCCAAAGTGGCAAACCTCTAAAGACTTCTGATTCGATTCTCTAAAAATCTGCATTTAAATTTGTCAATGTCAGTTATTTCCAATTTTCCGATGACTTGTAACAGAATGACTCAAAATTGGACTTAGAGAATCCATAACTTAACCAAACTTAAGCCGATTCCAAAGTGGCATACCTCTAAAGACTTATGATTCGATTCTCTAAAAATCTGCATTCAAATTTTTCAATTTAACTGTGATCAAATTTTTCACCCATTTTCATGTCAGTTATTTCTAATTTGACTTGTTTAACTTTGACCCAAAATTGAACTTCGAGAGTCCATAACTTTACCAAGCTAAAGCCGATTGCAAAGTGGCATACCTCTAAAGACTTCTGATTCGATTCTCTAAAAATCTGCATTCAAATTTTTCAATTTAACGTCGATTAATTTTTTGACCCATTTTCATGTCAGTTATTTCTAGATTTCCGAGGACTTGTAACAGAGTGACTAAAAATTGGACTTAGAGAGTCCATAACTTTACCAAACTTAAGCCGTTTCCAAAGTGGCATACCGCTAAAGACTTCTGATTCGATTCTCTAAAAATCTGCATTCAAATTTTTCAATTTAACTTTGATCAAATTTTTCACCCATTTTCATGTCAGTTATTTCTAATTTGACTTGTTTAACTTTGACCCAAAATTGAACTTCGAGAGTCCATAACTTAATCAAACTTAAGCCGATTCCAAAGTGGCATACCTCTAAAGACTTCTGATTCGATTCTCTTAAAATCTGCATTCAAATTTTTCAATTTAACGTTGATCAAATTTTTGACCCATTTTCATGTCAGTTATTTCTAATTTGACTTGTTTAACTTTTACCCAAAATAGGACTTAGAGAGTCCATAACTTTACCAAACTTAAGCCGTTTCCAAAGTGGCATACCTCTAAAGACTTCTGATTCGATTCCCTAAAAATCTGCATTCAAAATTTTCAATTTAACTTTGATCAAATTTTTCACCCATTTTCATGTCAGTTATTTCTAATTTGACTTGTTTAACTTCGACCCAAAATTGAACTTCGAGAGTCCATAACTTAATCAAACTTAAGCCGATTCCAAAGTGGCATATCTCTAAAGACTTCTGATTCGATTCTCTTAAAATCTGCATTCAAATTTTTCAATTTAACGTTGATCAAATTTTTGACCCATTTTCATGTCAGTTATTTCTAGTTTTCCGAGAACTTGTAACAGAGTGACTCAAAATTGGACTTAGAGAGTCCATAACTTTATCAAACTTAAGCCGATTTAAAGTGGCATACCTCTAAAGACTTCTGATTCCATTCTCTAAAAATCTGCATTCAAATTTTTCAATTTGACTTTGATCAAATTTTTCACCCATTTTCATGTCAGTTATTTCTAATTTGACTTGTTTAACGTTGACCCAAAATAGGACTTAGAGAGTCCATAACTTAACCAAACTTAAGCCGATTCCAAAGTGGCATACCTCTAAAGACTTCTGATTCGATTCTCTTAAAATCTGCATTCAAATTTTTCAATTTAACGTTGATCAAATTTTTGACCCATTTTCATGTCAGTTATTTCTTATTTGACTTGTTTAACTTTGACCCAAAATTGAACTTCGAGAGTCCATAACTTTACCAAACTTAAGCCGATTCCAAAGTGGCATACATCTAAAGACTTCTGATTCGATTCTCTAAAAATCTGCATTTAAATTTTTCAATTTAACGTTGATCAAATTTTTGACCCATTTTCATGTCAGTTATTTCTAGTTTTCCGAGAACTTGTAACAGAGTGACTCAAAATTGGACTTAGAGAGTCCATAACTTTATCAAACATAAGCCGATTTAAAGTGGCATACCTCTAAAGACTTCTGATTCCATTCTCTAAAAATCTGCATTCAAATTTTTCAATTTGACTTTGATCAAATTTTTCACCCATTTTCATGTCAGTTATTTCTAATTTGACTTGTTTAACGTTGACCCAAAATAGGACTTAGAGAGTCCATAACTTAACCAAACTTAAGCCGATTCCAAAGTGGCATACCTCTAAAGACTTCTGATTCGATTCTCTAAAAATCTGCATTCAAAATTTTCAATTTACGTTGATCAAATTTTTGACCCATTTTCATGTCAGTTATTTCTAGTTTTCCGAGGACTTTTAACAGAGTGACTCAAAATTGGACTTAGAGAGTTCATAACTTTACCAAACTTAAGCCGATTCCAAAGTGGCATACATCTAAAGACTTCTGATTCGATTCTCTAAAAATCTGCATTTGAATTTTTCAATTTAACTTTGATCAAATTTTTCACCCATTTTCATGTCAGTTATTTCTAATTTGACTTGTTTAACTTTGACCCAAAATTGAACTTCGAGAGTCCATAACTTTACCAAACTTAAGCCGATTCCAAAGTGGCATACCTCTAAAGACTTCTGATTCGATTCTCTAAAAATCTGCATTCAAATTTTTCAATTTAACGTTGATCAAATTTTTGACCCATTTTCATGTCAGTTATTTCTTATTTGACTTGTTTAACTTTGACCCAAAATTGAACTTCGAGAGTCCCAAACTTAATCAAACTTAAGCCGATTCCAAAGTGGCATACCTCTAAAGACTTCTGATTCGATTCTCTTAAAATCTGCATTCAAATTTTTCAATTTAACTTTGATTAAATTTTTGACCCATTTTCATGTCAGTTATTTCTAATTTGACTTGTTTAACTTTGACCCAAAATTGAACTTCGAGAGTCCATAACTTTACCAAGCTTAAGCCGATTCCAAAGTGGCATACCTCTAAAGACTTCTGATTCGATTCTCTAAAAATCTGCATTTAAATTTTCGGGAGTCCATAACTTTACCAAACTTAAGCCGATTCCAAAGTGGCATACCTCTAAAGACTTCTGATTCGATTCTCTAAAAATCTGCATTTAAATTTTTCAATGTCAGTTATTTTGACTTGTAACAGAGTGACTCAAAATTGGACTTAGAGAATCCATAACATAACCAAACTTAAGCCGATTCCAAAGTGGCATACCTCTAAAGACTTCTGATTCGATTCTCTAAAAATCTGCATTAAAATTTTTCAATTTAACTGTGATCAAATTTTTCACCCATCTTCATGTCAGTTATTTCTAATTTGACTTGTTTAACTTTGACCCAAAATTGAACTTCGAGAGTCCATAACTTTACCAAACTTAAGCCGATTCCAAAGTGGCATACCTCTAAAGACTTCTGATTCGATTCTCTAAAAATCTGCATTTAAATTTTTCAATGTCAGTTTTTTCCAATTTTCCGATGACTTGTAACAGAGTGACTCAAAATTGGACTTAGAGAATCCATAACTTAACCAAACTTAAGCCGATTCCAAAGTGGCATACCTCTAAAGACTTCTGATTCGATTCTCTAAAAATCTGCATTCATACTTTTCAATTTAACGTTGATCAAATTTTTCTAATTTGACTTATTTAACGTTGACCCAAAATTGGACTTCGGGAGTCCATAACTTTACCAAACTTAAGCCATAACTTTACCAAACTTAAGCCGATTCCAAAGTGGCATACCTCTAAAGACTTCTGATTCGATTCTCTAAAAATCTGCATTTAAATTTCTCAATGTCAGTTATATCCAATTTTCCGATGACTTGTAACAGAGTGACTCAAAATTGGACTTAGAGAATCCATAACTTAACCAAACTTAAGCCGATTCCAAAGTGGCATACCTCTAAAGACTTCTGATTCGATTCTCTAAAAATCTGCATTCAAATTTTTCAATTTAACTGTGATCAAATTTTTCACCCATTTTCATGTCAGTTATTTCTAATTTGACTTGTTTAACTTTGACCCAAAATTGAACTTCGAGAGTCCATAACTTTACCAAACTTAAGCCGATTCCAAAGTGGCATACCTCTAAAAACTTCTGATTCGATTCTCTAAAAATCTGCATTCAAATTTTTTAATTTAACGTTGATCAAATTTTTGACCCATTTTCATGTCAGTTATTTCTAGTTTTCCGAGGACTTGTAACAGAGTGACTCAAAATTGGACTTAGAGAATCCATAACTTAACCAAACTTAAGCCGATTCCAAAGTAGCATACCTCTAAAGACTTCTGATTCGATTCTCTAAAAATCTGCATTAAAATTTTTCAATTTAACTGTGATCAAATTTTTCACCCATTTTCATGTCAGTTATTTCTAATTTGACTTGTTTAACTTTGACCCAAAATTGAACTTCGAGAGTCCATAACTTTACCAAACTTAAGCCGATTCCAAAGTGGCATACCTCTAAAGACTTCTGATTCGATTCTCTAAAAATCTGCATTCAATTTTTTCAATTTAACGTTGATCAATTTTTTGACCCATTTTCATGTCAGTTATTTCTAGATTTCCGAGGACTTGTAACAGAGTGACTAAAAATTGGACTTAGAGAGTCCATAACTTTACCAAGCTTAAGCCGATTCCAAAGTGGCATACCTCTAAAGACTTCTGATTCGATTCTCTAAAAATCTGCATTCAAATTTTTCAATTTAACTTTGATCAAATTTTTCACCCATTTTCATGTCAGTTATTTCTAATTTGACTTGTTTAACTTTGACCCAAAATTGAACTTCGAGAGTCCATAACTTTACCAAGCTAAAGCCGATTGCAAAGTGGCATACCTCTAAAGACTTCTGATTCGATTCTCTAAAAATCTGCATTCAAATTTTTCAATTTAACGTCGATTAATTTTTTTGACCCATTTTCATGTCAGTTATTTCTAGATTTCCGAGGACTTGTAACAGAGTGACTAAAAATTGGACTTAGAGAGTCCATAACTTTACCAAACTTAAGCCGTTTCCAAAGTGGCATACCGCTAAAGACTTCTGATTCGATTCTCTAAAAATCTGCATTCAAATTTTTCAATTTAACTTTGATCAAATTTTTCACCCATTTTCATGTCAGTTATTTCTAATTTGACTTGTTTAACTTTGACCCAAAATTGAACTTCGAGAGTCCATAACTTAATCAAACTTAAGCCGATTCCAAAGTGGCATATCTCTAAAGACTTCTGATTCGATTCTCTTAAAATCTGCATTCAAATTTTTCAATTTAACGTTGATCAAATTTTTGACCCATTTTCATGTCAGTTATTTCTAATTTGACTTGTTTAACTTTGACCCAAAATAGGACTTAGAGAGTCCATAACTTTACCAAACTTAAGCCGTTTCCAAAGTGGCATACCTCTAAAGACTTCTGATTCGATTCCCTAAAAATCTGCATTCAAATTTTTCAATTTAACTTTGATCAAATTTTTCACCCATTTTCATGTCAGTTATTTCTAATTTGACTTGTTTAACTTCGACCCAAAATTGAACTTCGAGAGTCCATAACTTAATCAAACTTAAGCCGATTCCAAAGTGGCATATCTCTAAAGACTTCTGATTCGATTCTCTTAAAATCTGCATTCAAATTTTTCAATTTAACGTTGATCAAATTTTTGACCCATTTTCATGTCAGTTATTTCTAATTTGACTTGTTTAACTTTGACCCAAAATAGGACTTAGAGAGTCCATAACTTAACCAAACTTAAGCCGATTCCAAAGTGGCATACCTCTAAAGACTTCTGATTCGATTCTCTAAAAATCTGCATTCAAATTTTTCAATTTAACTTTGATCAAATTTTTCACCCATTTTCATGTCAGTTATTTTTAGTTTTCCGATGACTTGTAAAAGAGTGACCCAAAATTGGACTTCGGGAGTCTATAACGTTACCAAACTTAAGCCGATTCCAAAGTGGCATACCTCTAAAGACTTCTGATTCGATTCTCTAAAAATCTGCATTCAAATTTTTCAATTTAACGTTGATCAAATTTTTGACCCATTTTCATGTCAGTTATTTCTAGTTTTCCGAGGACTTGTAACAGAGTGACTCAAAATTGGACTTAGAGGTCCATAACTTTATCAAACTTAAGCCGATTCCAAAGTGGCATACCTCTAAAGACTTCTGATTCGATTCTCTAAAAATCTGCATTCAAATTTTTCAATTTAACTTTGATCAAATTTTTCACCCATTTTCATGTCAGTTATTTCTAATTTGACTTGTTTAACTTTGACCCAAAATTGAACTTCGAGAGTCCATAACTTTACCAAGCTAAAGCCGATTGCAAAGTGGCATACCTCTAAAGACTTCTAGTTCGATTCTCTAAAAATCTGCATTCAAATTTTTCAATTTAACGTTGATCAAATTTTTGACCCATTTTCATGTCAGTTATTTCTAGTTTTCCGAGGACTTGTAACAGAGTGACTCAAAATTGGACTTAGAGGTCCATAACTTTATCAAACTTAAGCCGATTCCAAAGTGGCATACCTCTAAAGACTTCTGATTCGATTCTCTAAAAATCTGCATTCAAATTTTTCAATTTAACTTTGATCAAATTTTTCACCCATTTTCATGTCAGTTATTTCTAATTTGACTTGTTTAACTTTGACCCAAAATTGAACTTCGAGAGTCCATAACTTTACCAAGCTAAAGCCGATTGCAAAGTGGCATACATTTTTTGACCCATTTTCATGTCAGTTATTTCTAGATTTCCGAGGACTTGTAACAGAGTGACTAAAAATTGGACTAAGAGAGTCCATAACTTTACCAAACTTAAGCCGTTTCCAAAGTGGCATACCTCTAAAGACTTCTGATTCGATTCTCTAAAAATCTGCATTCAAATCTTTCAATTTAACTTTGATCAAATTTTTCACCCATTTTCATGTCATTTATTTCTAATTTGACTTGTTTAACTTTGACCCAAAATTGAACTTCGAGAGTCCATAACTTTACCAAGCTAAAGCCGATTGCAAAGTGGCATACCTCTAAAGACTTCTGATTCGATTCTCTAAAAATCTGCATTAAAATTTTTCAATTTAACGTCGATTAATTTTTTGACCCATTTTCATGTCAGTTATTTCTAGATTTCCGAGGACTTGTAACAGAGTGACTAAAAATTGGACTTAGAGAGTCCATAACTTTACCAAACTTAAGCCGTTTCCAAAGTGGCATACCTCTAAAGACTTCTGATTCGATTCTCTAAAAATCTGCATTCAAATTTTTCAATTTAACTTTGATCAAATTTTTCACCCATTTTCATGTCAGTTATTTCTAATTTGACTTGTTTAACTTTGACCCAAAATTGAACTTCGAGAGTCCATAACTTAATCAAACTTAAGCCGATTCCAAAGTGGCATACCTCTAAAGACTTCTGATTCGATTCTCTTAAAATCTGCATTCAAAATTTTCAATTTAACGTTGATCAAATTTTTGACCCATTTTCATGTCAGTTATTTCTAATTTGACTTGTTTAACTTTGACCCAAAATAGGACTTAGAGAGTCCATAACTTTACCAAACTTAAGCCGTTTACAAAGTGGCATACCTCTAAAGACTTCTGATTCGATTCCCTAAAAATCTGCATTCAAATTTTTCAATTTAACTTTGATCAAATTTGTCACCCATTTATGTCTGAACTTCGAGAGTCCATAACTTAATCAAACTTAAGCCGATTCCAAAGTGGCATACCTCTAAAGACTTCTGATTCGATTCTCTAAAAATCTGCATTCAAATTTTTCAATTTAACGTTGATCAAATTTTTGACCCATTTTCATGTCAGTTATTTCTAGTTTTCCGAGGACTTGTAACAGAGTGACTCAAAATTGGACTTAGAGGTCCATAACTTTATCAAACTTAAGCCGATTCCAAAGTGGCATACCTCTAAAGACTTCTGATTCGATTCTCTAAAAATCTGCATTCAAATTTTTCAATTTAACTTTGATCAAATTTTTCACCCATTTTCATGTCAGTTATTTCTAATTTGACTTGTTTAACTTTGACCCAAAATTGAACTTCGAGAGTCCATAACTTTACCAAGCTAAAGCCGATTGCAAAGTGGCATACCTCTAAAGACTTCTAATTCGATTCTCTAAAAATCTGCATTCAAATTTTTCAATTTAACGTTGATCAAATTTTTGACCCATTTTCATGTCAGTTATTTCTAGTTTTCCGAGGACTTGTAACAGAGTGACTCAAAATTGGACTTAGAGGTCCATAACTTTATCAAACTTAAGCCGATTCCAAAGTGGCATACCCCTAAAGACTTCTGATTCGATTCTCTAAAAATCTGCATTCAAATTTTTCAATTTAACGTTGATCAAATTTTTGACCCATTTTCATGTCAGTTATTTCTAGTTTTCCGAGGACTTGTAACAGAGTGACTCAAAATTGGACTTAGAGGTCCATAACTTTATCAAACTTAAGCCGATTCCAAAGTGGCATACCTCTAAAGACTTCTGATTCGATTCTCTAAAAATCTGCATTCAAATTTTTCAATTTAACTTTGATCAAATTTTTCACCCATTTTCATGTCAGTTATTTCTAATTTGACTTGTTTAACTTTGACCCAAAATTGAACTTCGAGAGTCCATAACTTTACCAAGCTAAAGCCGATTGCAAAGTGGCATACCTCTAAAGACTTCTAATTCGATTCTCTAAAAATCTGCATTCAAATTTTTCAATTTAACGTTGATCAAATTTTTGACCCATTTTCATGTCAGTTATTTTTAGTTTTCCGATGACTTGTAAAAGAGTGACCCAAAATTGGACTTCGAGAGTCTATAACGTTACCAAACTTAAGCCGATTCCAAAGTGGCATACCTCTAAAGACTTCTGATTCGATTCTCTAAAAATCTGCATTCAAATTTTTCAATTTAACGTTGATCAAATTTTTGACCCATTTTCATGTCAGTTATTTCTAGTTTTCCGAGGACTTGTAACAGAGTGACTCAAAATTGGACTTAGAGGTCCATAACTTTATCAAACTTAAGCCGATTCCAAAGTGGCATACCTCTAAAGACTTCTGATTCGATTCTCTAAAAATCTGCATTCAAATTTTTCAATTTAACTTTGATCAAATTTTTCACCCATTTTCATGTCAGTTATTTCTAATTTGACTTGTTTAACTTTGACCCAAAATTGAACTGCGAGAGTCCATAACTTTACCAAGCTAAAGCCGATTGCAAAGTGGCATACCTCTAAAGACTTCTAATTCGATTCTCTAAAAATCTGCATTCAAATTTTTCAATTTAACGTTGATCAAATTTTTGACCCATTTTCATGTCAGTTATTTCTAGTTTTCCGAGGACTTGTAACAGAGTGACTCAAAATTGGACTTAGAGGTCCATAACTTTATCAAACTTAAGCCGATTCCAAAGTGGCATACCTCTAAAGACTTCTGATTCGATTCTCTAAAAATCTGCATTCAAATTTTTCAATTTAACTTTGATCAAATTTTTCACCCATTTTCATGTCAGTTATTTCTAATTTGACTTGTTTAACTTTGACCCAAAATTGAACTTCGAGAGTCCATAACTTTACCAAGCTAAAGCCGATTGCAAAGTGGCATACATTTTTTGACCCATTTTCATGTCAGTTATTTCTAGATTTCCGAGGACTTGTAACAGAGTGACTAAAAATTGGACTAAGAGAGTCCATAACTTTACCAAACTTAAGCCGTTTCCAAAGTGGCATACCTCTAAAGACTTCTGATTCGATTCTCTAAAAATCTGCATTCAAATATTTCAATTTAACTTTGATCAAATTTTTCACCCATTTTCATGTCAGTTATTTCTAATTTGACTTGTTTAACTTTGACCCAAAATTGAACTTCGAGAGTCCATAACTTTACCAAGCTAAAGCCGATTGCAAAGTGGCATACCTCTAAAGACTTCTGATTCGATTCTCTAAAAATCTGCATTAAAATTTTTCAATTTAACGTCGATTAATTTTTTGACCCATTTTCATGTCAGTTATTTCTAGATTTCCGAGGACTTGTAACAGAGTGACTAAAAATTGGACTTAGAGAGTCCATAACTTTACCAAACTTAAGCCGTTTCCAAAGTGGCATACCTCTAAAGACTTCTGATTCGATTCTCTAAAAATCTGCATTCAAATTTTTCAATTTAACTTTGATCAAATTTTTCACCCATTTTCATGTCAGTTATTTCTAATTTGACTTGTTTAACTTTGACCCAAAATTGAACTTCGAGAGTCCATAACTTAATCAAACTTAAGCCGATTCCAAAGTGGCATACCTCTAAAGACTTCTGATTCGATTCTCTTAAAATCTGCATTCAAAATTTTCAATTTAACGTTGATCAAATTTTTGACCCATTTTCATGTCAGTTATTTCTAATTTGACTTGTTTAACTTTGACCCAAAATAGGACTTAGAGAGTCCATAACTTTACCAAACTTAAGCCGTTTCCAAAGTGGCATACCTCTAAAGACTTCTGATTCGATTCCCTAAAAATCTGCATTCAAATTTTTCAATTTAACTTTGATCAAATTTTTCACCCATTTTCATGTCTGAACTTCGAGAGTCCATAACTTAATCAAACTTAAGCCGATTCCAAAGTGGCATACCTCTAAAGACTTCTGATTCGATTCTCTAAAAATCTGCATTCAAATTTTTCAATTTAACTTTGATCAAATTTTTCACCCATTTTCATGTCAGTTATTTCTAATTTGACTTGTTTAACTTTGACCCAAAATTGAACTTCGAGAGTCCATAACTTTACCAAGCTAAAGCCGATTGCAAAGTGGCATACATTTTTTGACCCATTTTCATGTCAGTTATTTCTAGATTTCCGAGGACTTGTAACAGAGTGACTAAAAATTGGACTAAGAGAGTCCATAACTTTACCAAACTTAAGCCGTTTCCAAAGTGGCATACCTCTAAAGACTTCTGATTCGATTCTCTAAAAATCTGCATTCAAATATTTCAATTTAACTTTGATCAAATTTTTCACCCATTTTCATGTCAGTTATTTCTAATTTGACTTGTTTAACTTTGACCCAAAATTGAACTTCGAGAGTCCATAACTTTACCAAGCTAAAGCCGATTGCAAAGTGGCATACCTCTAAAGACTTCTGATTCGATTCTCTAAAAATCTGCATTAAAATTTTTCAATTTAACGTCGATTAATTTTTTGACCCATTTTCATGTCAGTTATTTCTAGATTTCCGAGGACTTGTAACAGAGTGACTAAAAATTGGACTTAGAGAGTCCATAACTTTACCAAACTTAAGCCGTTTCCAAAGTGGCATACCTCTAAAGACTTCTGATTCGATTCTCTAAAAATCTGCATTCAAATTTTTCAATTTAACTTTGATCAAATTTTTCACCCATTTTCATGTCAGTTATTTCTAATTTGACTTGTTTAACTTTGACCCAAAATTGAACTTCGAGAGTCCATAACTTAATCAAACTTAAGCCGATTCCAAAGTGGCATACCTCTAAAGACTTCTGATTCGATTCTCTTAAAATCTGCATTCAAAATTTTCAATTTAACGTTGATCAAATTTTTGACCCATTTTCATGTCAGTTATTTCTAATTTGACTTGTTTAACTTTGACCCAAAATAGGACTTAGAGAGTCCATAACTTTACCAAACTTAAGCCGTTTCCAAAGTGGCATACCTCTAAAGACTTCTGATTCGATTCCCTAAAAATCTGCATTCAAATTTTTCAATTTAACTTTGATCAAATTTTTCACCCATTTTCATGTCTGAACTTCGAGAGTCCATAACTTAATCAAACTTAAGCCGATTCCAAAGTGGCATACCTCTAAAGACTTCTGATTCGATTCTCTAAAAATCTGCATTCAAATTTTTCAATTTAACGTTGATCAAATTTTTGACCCATTTTCATGTCAGTTATTTCTAGTTTTCCGAGGACTTGTAACAGAGTGACTCAAAATTGGACTTAGAGGTCCATAACTTTATCAAACTTAAGCCGATTCCAAAGTGGCATACCTCTAAAGACTTCTGATTCGATTCTCTAAAAATCTGCATTCAAATTTTTCAATTTAACTTTGATCAAATTTTTTACCCATTTTCATGTCAGTTATTTCTAATTTGACTTGTTTAACTTTGACCCAAAATTGAACTTCGAGAGTCCATAACTTTACCAAGCTAAAGCCGATTGCAAAGTGGCATACCTCTAAAGACTTCTAATTCGATTCTCTAAAAATCTGCATTCAAATTTTTCAATTTAACGTTGATCAAATTTTTGACCCATTTTCATGTCAGTTATTTCTAGTTTTCCGAGGACTTGTAACAGAGTGACTCAAAATTGGACTTAGAGGTCCATAACTTTATCAAACTTAAGCCGATTCCAAAGTGGCATACCCCTAAAGACTTCTGATTCGATTCTCTAAAAATCTGCATTCAAATTTTTCAATTTAACTTTGATCAAATTTTTCACCCATTTTCATGTCAGTTATTTCTAATTTGACTTGTTTAACTTTGACCCAAAATTGAACTTCGAGAGTCCATAACTTTACCAAGCTAAAGCCGATTGCAAAGTGGCATACCTCTAAAGACTTCTAATTCGATTCTCTAAAAATCTGCATTCAAATTTTTCAATTTAACGTCGATTAATTTTTTGACCCATTTTCATGTCAGTTATTTCTAGATTTCCGAGGACTTGTAACAGAGTGACTAAAAATTGGACTTAGAGAGTCCATAACTTTACCAAACTTAAGCCGATTCCAAAGTGGCATACCTCTAAAGACTTCTGATTCGATTCTCTAAAAATCTGCATTCAAATTTTTCAATTTAACTTTGATCAAATTTTTCACCCATTTTCATGTCAGTTATTTCTAATTTGACTTGTTTAACTTTGACCCAAAATTGAACTTCGAGAGTCCATAACTTTACCAAGCTAAAGCCGATTCCAAAGTGGCATACCTCTAAAGACTTCTGATTCGATTCTCTAAAAATCTGCATTCAAATTTTTCAATTTAACGTTGATCAAATTTTTGACCCATTTTCATGTCAGTTGTTTCTAGTTTTCCGAGGACTTGTAACAGAGTGACTCAAAATTGGACTTAGAGGTCCATAACTTTATCAAACTTAAGCCGATTCCAAAGTGGCATACCTCTAAAGACTTCTGATTCGATTCTCTAAAAATCTGCATTCAAATTTTTCAATTTAACTTTGATCAAATTTTTTACCCATTTTCATGTCAGTTATTTCTAATTTGACTTGTTTAAATTTGACCCAAAATTGAACTTCGAGAGTCCATAACTTTACCAAGCTAAAGCCGATTGCAAAGTGGCATACCTCTAAAGACTTCTAATTCGATTCTCTAAAAATCTGCATTCAAATTTTTCAATTTAACGTTGATCAAATTTTTGACCCATTTTCATGTCAGTTATTTCTAGTTTTCCGAGGACTTGTAACAGAGTGACTCAAAATTGGACTTAGAGGTCCATAACTTTATCAAACTTAAGCCGATTCCAAAGTGGCATACCCCTAAAGACTTCTGATTCGATTCTCTAAAAATCTGCATTCAAATTTTTCAATTTAACTTTGATCAAATTTTTCACCCATTTTCATGTCAGTTATTTCTAATTTGACTTGTTTAACTTTGACCCAAAATTGAACTTCGAGAGTCCATAACTTTACCAAGCTAAAGCCGATTGCAAAGTGGCATACCTCTAAAGACTTCTAATTCGATTCTCTAAAAATCTGCATTCAAATTTTTCAATTTAACGTCGATTAATTTTTTGACCCATTTTCATGTCAGTTATTTCTAGATTTCCGAGGACTTGTAACAGAGTGACTAAAAATTGGACTTAGAGAGTCCATAACTTTACCAAACTTAAGCCGATTCCAAAGTGGCATACCTCTAAAGACTTCTGATTCGATTCTCTAAAAATCTGCATTCAAATTTTTCAATTTAACTTTGATCAAATTTTTCACCCATTTTCATGTCTGAACTTCGAGAGTCCATAACTTAATCAAACTTAAGCCGATTCCAAAGTGGCATACCTCTAAAGACTTCTGATTCGATTCTCTAAAAATCTGCATTCAAATTTTTCAATTTAACGTTGATCAAATTTTTGACCCATTTTCATGTCAGTTATTTCTAGTTTTCCGAGGACTTGTAACAGAGTGACTCAAAATTGGACTTAGAGGTCCATAACTTTATCAAACTTAAGCCGATTCCAAAGTGGCATACCTTTAAAGACTTCTGATTCGATTCTCTAAAAATCTGCATTCAAATTTTTCAATTTAACTTTGATCAAATTTTTCACCCATTTTCATGTCAGTTATTTCTAATTTGACTTGTTTAACTTTGACCCAAAATTGAACTTCGAGAGTCCATAACATTACCAAGCTAAAGCCGATTGCAAAGTGGCATACCTCTAAAGACTTCTGATTCGATTCTCTAAAAATCTGCATTCAAATTTTTCAATTTAACGTCGATTAATTTTTTGACCCATTTTCATGTCAGTTATTTCTAGATTTCCGAGGACTTGTAACAGAGTGACCCAAAATTGAACTTCGAGAGTCCATAACTTAACCAAACTTAAGCCGATTCCAAAGTGGCATACCTCTAAAGACTTCTGATTCGATTCTCTAAAAATCTGCATTCAAATTTTTCAATTTAACTTTGATCAAATTTTTCACCCATTTTCATGTCAGTTATTTCTAATTTGACTTGTTTAACTTTGACCCAAAATTGAACTTCGAGAGTCCATAACTTTACCAAGCTAAAGCCGATTGCAAAGTGGCATACCTCTAAAGACTTCTGATTCGATTCTCTAAAATTCTGCATTCAAATTTTTCAATTTAACGTCGATTAATTTTTTGACCCATTTTCATGTCAGTTATTTCTAGATTTCCGAGGACTTGTAACAGAGTGACCCAAAATTGAACTTCGAGAGTCCATAACTTAACCAAACTTAAGCCGATTCCAAAGTGGCATACCTCTAAAGACTTCTGATTCGATTCTCTAAAAATCTGCATTCAAATTTTTCAATTTAACTTTGATCAAATTTTTCACCCATTTTCATGTCAGTTATTTCTAATTTGACTTGTTTAACTTTGACCCAAAATTGAACTTCGAGAGTCCATAACTTTACCAAGCTAAAGCCGATTGCAAAGTGGCATACCTCTAAAGACTTCTGATTCGATTCTCTAAAATTCTGCATTCAAATTTTTCAATTTAACGTCGATTAATTTTTTGACCCATTTTCATGTCAGTTATTTCTAGATTTCCGAGGACTTGTAACAGAGTGACTAAAAATTGGACTAAGAGAGTCCATAACTTTACCAAACTTAAGCCGTTTCCAAAGTGGCATACCTCTAAAGACTTCTGATTCGATTCTCTAAAAATCTGCATTCAAATCTTTCAATTTAACTTTGATCAAATTTTTCACCCATATTCATGTCAGTTATTTCTAATTTGACTTGTTTAACTTTGACCCAAAATTGAACTTCGAGAGTCCATAACTTTACCAAGCTAAAGCCGATTGCAAAGTGGCATACCTCTAAAGACTTCTAATTCGATTCTCTAAAAATCTGCATTCAAATTTTTCAATTTAACGTTGATCAAATTTTTGACCCATTTTCATGTCAGTTATTTCTAGTTTTCCGAGGACTTGTAACAGAGTGACTCAAAATTGGACTTAGAGAGTCCATAACTTTATCAAACTTAAGCCGATTCCAAAGTGGCATACCTCTAAAGACTTCTGATTCGATTCTCTAAAAATCTGCATTCAAATTTTTCAATTTAACTTTGATCAAATTTTTCACCCATTTTCATGTCAGTTATTTCTAATTTGACTTGTTTAACTTTGACCCAAAATTGAACTTCGAGAGTCCATAACTTTACCAAGCTAAAGCCGATTGCAAAGTGGCATACCTCTAAAGACTTCTAATTCGATTCTCTAAAAATCTGCATTCAAATTTTTCAATTTAACGTCGATTAATTTTTTGACCCATTTTCATGTCAGTTATTTCTAGATTTCCGAGGACTTGTAACAGAGTGACTAAAAATTGGACTTAGAGAGTCCATAACTTTACCAAACTTAAGCCGTTTCCAAAGTGGCATACCTCTAAAGACTTCTGATTCGATTCTCTAAAAATCTGCATTCAAATTTTTCAATTTAACTTTGATCAAATTTTTCACCCATTTTCATGTCAGTTATTTCTAATTTGACTTGTTTAACTTTGACCCAAAATTGAACTTCGAGAGTCCATAACTTTACCAAGCTAAAGCCGATTGCAAAGTGGCATACCTCTAAATACTTCTGATTCGATTCTCTAAAAATCTGCATTCAAATTTTTCAATTTAACGTCGATTAATTTTTTGACCCATTTTCATGTCAGTTATTTCTAGATTTCCGAGGACTTGTAACAGAGTGACCCAAAATTGAACTTCGAGAGTCCATAACTTAACCAAACTTAAGCCGATTCCAAAGTGGCATACCTCTTAAGACTTCTGATTCGATTCTCTAAAAATCTGCATTCAAATTTTTCAATTTAACTTTGATCAAATTTTTCACCCATTTTCATGTCAGTTATTTCTAATTTGACTTGTTTAACTTTGACCCAAAATTGAACTTCGAGAGTCCATAACTTTACCAAGCTAAGGCCGATTGCAAAGTGGCATATCTCTAAAGACTTCTGATTCGATTCTCTAAAATTCTGCATTCAAATTTTTCAATTTAACGTCGATTAATTTTTTGACCCATTTTCATGTCAGTTATTTCTAGATTTCCGAGGACTTGTAACAGAGTGACTAAAAATTGGACTAAGAGAGTCCATAAGTTTACCAAACTTAAGCCGTTTCCAAAGTGGCATACCTCTAAAGACTTCTGATTCGATTCTCTAAAAATCTGCATTCAAATCTTTCAATTTAACTTTGATCAAATTTTTCACCCATTTTCATGTCAGTTATTTCTAATTTGACTTGTTTAACTTTGACCCAAAATTGAACTTCGAGAGTCCATAACTTTACCAAGCTAAAGCCGATTGCAAAGTGGCATACCTCTAAAGACTTCTGATTCGATTCTCTAAAAATCTGCATTAAAATTTTTCAATTTAACGTCGATTAATTTTTTGACCCATTTTCATGTCAGTTATTTCTAGATTTCCGAGGACTTGTAACAGAGTGACTAAAAATTGGACTTAGAGAGTCCATAACTTTACCAAACTTAAGCCGTTTCCAAAGTGGCATACCTCTAAAGACTTCTGATTCGATTCTCTAAAAATCTGCATTCAAATTTTTCAATTTAACTTTGATCAAATTTTTCACCCATTTTCATGTCAGTTATTTCTAATTTGACTTGTTTAACTTTGACCCAAAATTGAACTTCGAGAGTCCATAACTTAATCAAACTTAAGCCGATTCCAAAGTGGCATACCTCTAAAGACTTCTGATTCGATTCTCTTAAAATCTGCATTCAAATTTTTCAATTTAACGTTGAGCAAATTTTTGACCCATTTTCATGTCAGTTATTTCTAATTTGACTTGTTTAACTTTGACCCAAAATAGGACTTAGAGAGTCCATAACTTTACCAAACTTAAGCCGTTTCCAAAGTGGCATACCTCTAAAGACTTCTGATTCGATTCCCTAAAAATCTGCATTCAAATTTTTCAATTTAACTTTGATCAAATTTTTCACCCATTTTCATGTCTGAACTTCGAGAGTCCATAACTTAATCAAACTTAAGCCGATTCCAAAGTGGCATACCTCTAAAGACTTCTGATTCGATTCTCTAAAAATCTGCATTCAAATTTTTCAATTTAACGTTGATCAAATTTTTGACCCATTTTCATGTCAGTTATTTCTAGTTTTCCGAGGACTTGTAACAGAGTGACTCAAAATTGGACTTAGAGGTCCATAACTTTATCAAACTTAAGCCGATTCCAAAGTGGCATACCTCTAAAGACTTCTGATTCGATTCTCTAAAAATCTGCATTCAAATTTTTCAATTTAACTTTGATCAAATTTTTCACCCATTTTCATGTCAGTTATTTCTAATTTGACTTGTTTAACTTTGACCCAAAATTGAACTTCGAGAGTCCATAACTTTACCAAGCTAAAGCCGATTGCAAAGTGGCATACCTCTAAAGACTTCTGATTCGATTCTCTAAAAATCTGCATTAAAATTTTTCAATTTAACGTCGATTAATTTTTTGACCCATTTTCATGTCAGTTATTTCTAGATTTCCGAGGACTTGTAACAGAGTGACTAAAAATTGGACTTAGAGAGTCCATAACTTTACCAAACTTAAGCCGATTCCAAAGTGGCATACCTCTAAAGACTTCTGATTCGATTCTCTAAAAATCTGCATTCAAATTTTTCAATTTAACTTTGATCAAATTTTTCACCCATTTTCATGTCAGTTATTTCTAATTTGACTTGTTTAACTTTGACCCAAAATTGAACTTCGAGAGTCCATAACTTTACCAAGCTAAAGCCGATTGCAAAGTGGCATACCTCTAAAGACTTCTGATTCGATTCTCTAAAAATCTGCATTAAAATTTTTCAATTTAACGTCGATTAATTTTTTGACCCATTTTCATGTCAGTTATTTCTAGATTTCCGAGGACTTGTAACAGAGTGACTAAAAATTGGACTTAGAGAGTCCATAACTTTATCAAACTTATGCCGATTCCAAAGTGGCAAACCTCTAAAGACTTCTGATTCGATTCTCTAAAAATCTGCATTCAAATTTTTCAATTTAACTTTGATCAAATTTTTCACCCATTTTCATGTCAGTTATTTCTAATTTGACTTGTTTAACTTTGACCCAAAATTGAACTTCGAGAGTCCATAACTTAATCAAACTTAAGCCGATTCCAAAGTGGCATACCTGTAAAGACTTCTGATTCGATTCTCTAAAAATCTGCATTCAAATTTTTCAATTTAACGTTGATCAAATTTTTGACCCATTTTCATGTCAGTTATTTCTAGTTTTCCGAGGACTTGTAACAGAGTGACTCAAAATTGGACTTAGAGGTCCATAACTTTACCAAGCTTAAGCCGTTTCCAAAGTGGCATACCTCTAAAGACTTCTGATTCGATTCTCTAAAAATCTGCATTAAAATTTTTCAATTTAACGTTGATCAAATTTTTGACCCATTTTCATGTCAGTTATTTCTAGTTTTCCGAGGACTTGTAACAGAGTGACTCAAAATTGGACTTAGAGGTCCATAACTTTATCAAACTTAAGCCGATTCCAAAGTGGCATACCTCTAAAGACTTCTGATTCGATTCTCTAAAAATCTGCATTCAAATTTTTCAATTTAACGTTGATCAAATTTTTGACCCATTTTCATGTCAGTTATTTCTAGTTTTCCGAGGACTTGTAACAGAGTGACTCAAAATTGGACTTAGAGGTCCATAACTTTACCAAGCTTAAGCCGTTTCCAAAGTGGCATACCTCTAAAGACTTCTGATTCGATTCTCTAAAAATCTGCATTCAAATTTTTCATTTTAACGTTGATCAAATTTTTGACCCATTTTCATGTCAGTTATTTCTAGTTTTCCGAGGACTTGTAACAGAGTGACTCAAAATTGGACTTAGAGGTCCATAACTTTACCAAGCTTAAGCCGTTTCCAAAGTGGCATACCTCTAAAGACTTCTGATTCGATTCTCTAAAAATCTGCATTCAAATTTTTCAATTTAACTTTGATCAAATTTTTCACCCATTTTCATGTCAGTTATTTCTAATTTGACTTGTTTAACTTTGACCCAAAATTGAACTTCGAGAGTCCATAACTTTACCAAGCTTAAGCCGTTTCCAAAGTGGCATACCTCTAAAGACTTCTGATTCGATTCTCTAAAAATCTGCATTCAAATTTTTCAATTTAACTTTGATCAAATTTTTCACCCATTTTCATGTCAGTTATTTCTAATTTGACTTGTTCAACTTTGACCCAAAATTGAACTTCGAGAGTCCATAACTTAATCAAACTTAAGCCGATTCCAAAGTGGCATACCTCTAAAGACTTCTGATTCGATTCTCTAAAAATCTGCATTCAAATTTTTCAATTTAACCTTGATCAAATTTTTGACCCATTTTCATGTCAGTTATTTCTAATTTTCCGAGGACTTGTAACAGAGTGACTCAAAATTGGACTTAGAGGTCCATAACTTTACCAAGCTTAAGCCGTTTCCAAAGTGGCATACCTCTAAAGACTTCTGATTCGATTCTCTAAAAATCTGCATTCAAATTTTTCATTTTAACGTTGATCAAATTTTTGACCCATTTTCATGTCAGTTATTTCTAGTTTTCCGAGGACTTGTAACAGAGTGACTCAAAATTGGACTTAGAGGTCCATAACTTTACCAAGCTTAAGCCGTTTCCAAAGTGGCATACCTCTAAAGACTTCTGATTCGATTCTCTAAAAATCTGCATCAAATTTTTCAATTTAACTTTGATCAAATTTTTCACCCATTTTCATGTCAGTTATTTCTAATTTGACTTGTTTAACTTTGACCCAAAATTGAACTTCGAGAGTCCATAACTTTACCAAGCTAAAGCCGATTGCAAAGTGGCATACCTCTAAAGACTTCTGATTCGATTCTCTAAAAATCTGCATTCAAATTTTTCAATTTAACGTCGATTAATTTTTTGACCCATTTTCATGTCAGTTATTTCTAGATTTCCGAGGACTTGTAACAGAGTGACTAAAAATTGGACTTAGAGAGTCCATAACTTTACCAAACTTAAGCCGATTCCAAAGTGGCATTCCTCTAAAGACTTCTGATTCGATTCTCTAAAAATCTGCATTCAAATTTTTCAATTTAACTTTGATCAAATTTTTCACCCATTTTCATGTCAGTTATTTCTAATTTGACTTGTTTAACTTTGACCCAAAGTTGAACTTCGAGAGTCCATAACTTAATCAAACTTAAGCCGATTCCAAAGTGGCATACCTCTAAAGACTTCTGATTCGATTGTCTAAAAATCTGCATTCAAATTTTTCAATTTAACGTCGATTAATTTTTTGACCCATTTTCATGTCAGTTATTTCTAGATTTCCGAGGACTTGTAACAGAGTGACTAAAAATTGGACTTAGAGAGTCCATAACTTTACCAAACTTAAGCCGTTTCCAAAGTGGCATACCTCTAAAGACTTCTGATTCGATTCTCTAAAAATCTGCCTTCAAATCTTTCAATTTAACTTTGATCAAATTTTTCACCCATTTTCATGTCAGTTATTTCTAATTTGACTTGTTGTAACAGAGTGACTAAAAATTGGACTTAGAGAGTCCATAACTTTACCAAACTTAAGCCGATTCCAAAGTGGCATACCTCTAAAGACTTCTGATTCGATTCTCTAAAAATCTGCATTCAAATTTTTCAATTTAACTTTGATCAAATTTTTCACCCATTTTCATGTCAGTTATTTCTAATTTGACTTGTTTAACTTTGACCCAAAATTGAACTTCGAGAGTCCATAACTTTACCAAGCTAAAGCCGATTGCAAAGTGGCATACCTCTAAAGACTTCTGATTCGATTCTCTAAAAATCTGCATTCAAATTTTTCAATTTAACGTCGATTAATTTTTTGACCCATTTACATGTCAGTTATTTCTAGATTTCCGAGGACTTGTAACAGAGTGACCCAAAATTGAACTTCGAGAGTCCATAACTTAACCAAACTTAAGCCGATTCCAAAGTGGCATACCTCTAAAGACTTCTGATTCGATTCTCTAAAAATCTGCATTCAAATTTTTCAATTTAACTTTGATCAAATTTTTCACCCATTTTCATGTCAGTTATTTCTAATTTGACTTGTTTAACTTTGACCCAAAATTGAACTTCGAGAGTCCATAACTTTACCAAGCTAAAGCCGATTGCAAAGTGGCATACCTCTAAAGACTTCTGATTCGATTCTCTAAAAATCTGCATTCAAATTTTTCAATTTAACTTTGATCAAATTTTTCACCCATTTTCATGTCAGTTATTTCTAATTTGACTTGTTTAACTTTGACCCAAAATTGAACTTCGAGAGTCCATAACTTTACCAAGCTAAAGCCGATTGCAAAGTGGCATACCTCTAAAGCCTTCTGATTCGATTCTCTAAAAATCTGCATTCAAATTTTTCAATTTAACGTCGATTAATTTTTTGACCCATTTTCATGTCAGTTATTTCTAGATTTCCGAGGACTTGTAACAGAGTGACTAAAAATTGGACTTAGAGGTCCATAACTTTATCAAACTTAAGCCGATTCCAAAGTGGCATACCTCTAAAGACTTCTGATTCGATTCTCTAAAAATCTGCATTCAAATTTTTCAATTTAACGTCGATTAATTTTTTGACCCATTTTCATGTCAGTTATTTCTAGATTTCCGAGGACTTGTAACAGAGTGACTAAAAATTGGACTTAGAGAGTCCATAACTTTACCAAACTTAAGCCGTTTCCAAAGTGGCATACCTCTAAAGACTTCTGATTCGATTCTCTAAAAATCTGCATTCAAATCTTTCAATTTAACTTTGATCAAATTTTTCACCCATTTTCATGTCAGTTATTTCTAATTTGACTTGTTGTAACAGAGTGACTAAAAATTGGACTTAGAGAGTCCATAACTTTACCAAACTTAAGCCGATTCCAAAGTGGCATACCTCTAAAGACTTCTGATTCGATTCTCTAAAACTCTGCATTCAAATTTTTCAATTTAACTTTGATCAAATTTTTCACCCATTTTCATGTCAGTTATTTCTAATTTGACTTGTTTAACTTTGACCCAAAATTGAACTTCGAGAGTCCATAACTTTACCAAGCTAAAGCCGATTGCAAAGTGGCATACCTCTAAAGACTTCTGATTCGATTCTCTAAAAATCTGCATTCAAATTTTTCAATTTAACGTCGATTAATTTTTTGACCCATTTTCATGTCAGTTATTTCTAGATTTCCGAGGACTTGTAACAGAGTGACTAAAAATTGGACTTAGAGGTCCATAACTTTATCAAACTTAAGCCGATTCCAAAGTGGCATACCTCTAAAGACTTCTGATTCGATTCTCTTAAAATCTGCATTCAAATTTTTCAATTTAACGTCGATTAATTTTTTGACCCATTTTCATGTCAGTTATTTCTAGATTTCCGAGGACTTGTAACAGAGTGACTAAAAATTGGACTTAGAGAGTCCATAACTTTACCAAACTTAAGCCGTTTCCAAAGTGGCATACCTCTAAAGACTTCTGATTCGATTCTCTAAAAATCTGCATTCAAATCTTTCAATTTAACTTTGATCAAATTTTTCACCCATTTTCATGTCAGTTATTTCTAATTTGACTTGTTGTAACAGAGTGACTAAAAATTGGACTTAGAGAGTCCATAACTTTACCAAACTTAAGCCGATTCCAAAGTGGCATACCTCTAAAGACTTCTGATTCGATTCTCTAAAACTCTGCATTCAAATTTTTCAATTTAACTTTGATCAAATTTTTCACCCATTTTCATGTCAGTTATTTCTAATTTGACTTGTTTAACTTTGACCCAAAATTGAACTTCGAGAGTCCATAACTTTACCAAGCTAAAGCCGATTGCAAAGTGGCATACCTCTAAAGACTTCTGATTCGATTCTCTAAAAATCTGCATTCAAATTTTTCAATTTAACGTCGATTAATTTTTTGACCCATTTTCATGTCAGTTATTTCTAGATTTCCGAGGACTTGTAACAGAGTGACCCAAAATTGAACTTCGAGAGTCCATAACTTAACCAAACTTAAGCCGATTCCAAAGTGGCATACCTCTAAAGACTTCTGATTCGATTCTCTAAAAATCTGCATTCAAATTTTTCAATTTAACTTTGATCAAATTTTTCACCCATTTTCATGTCAGTTATTTCTAATTTGACTTGTTTAACTTTGACCCAAAATTGAACTTCGAGAGTCCATAACTTTACCAAGCTAAAGCCGATTGCAAAGTGGCATACCTCTAAAGACTTCTGATTCGATTCTCTAAAAATCTGCATTCAAATTTTTCAATTTAACGTCGATTAATTTTTTGACCCATTTTCATGTCAGTTATTTCTAGATTTCCGAGGACTTGTAACAGAGTGACCCAAAATGGAACTTCGAGAGTCCATAACTTAACCAAACTTAAGCCGATTCCAAAGTGGCATACCTCTAAAGACTTCTAATTCGATTCTCTAAAAATCTGCATTCAAATTTTTCAATTTAACTTTGATCAAATTTTTCACCCATTTTCATGTCAGTTATTTCTAATTTGACTTGTTTAACTTTGACCCAAAATTGAACTTCGAGAGTCCATAACTTTACCAAGCTAAAGCCGATTGCAAAGTGGCATACCTCTAAAGACTTCTGATTCGATTCTCTAAAATTCTGCATTCAAATTTTTCAATTTAACGTCGATTAATTTTTTGACCCATTTTCATGTCAGTTATTTCTAATTTGACTTGTTTAACTTTGACCCAAAGTTGAACTTCGAGAGTCCATAACTTAATCAAACTTAAGCCGATTCCAAAGTGGCATACCTCTAAAGACTTCTGATTCGATTGTCTAAAAATCTGCATTCAAATTTTTCAATTTAACTTTGATCAAATTTTTCACCCATTTTCATGTCAGTTATTTCTAATTTGACTTGTTTAACTTTGACCCAAAATTGAACTTCGAGAGTCCATAACTTTACCAAGCTAAAGCCGATTGCAAAGTGGCATACCTCTAAAGACTTCTGATTCGATTCTCTAAAAATCTGCATTCAAATTTTTCAATTTAACTTTGATCAAATTTTTCACCCATTTTCATGTCAGTTATTTCAAATTTGACTTGTTTAACTTTGACCCAAAATTGAACTTCGAGAGTCCATAACTTTACCAAGCTAAAGCCGATTGCAAAGTGGCATACCTCTAAAGACTTCTGATTCGATTCTCTAAAAATCTGCATTCAAATTTTTCAATTTAACGTCGATTAATTTTTTGACCCATTTTCATGTCAGTTATTTCTAGATTTCCGAGGACTTGTAACAGAGTGACTAAAAATTGGACTTCGAGAGTCCATAACTTTACCAAACTTAAGCCGATTCCAAAGTGGCATACCTCTAAAGACTTCTGATTCGATTCTCTAAAAATCTGCATTCAAATTTTTCAATTTAACTTTGATCAAATTTTTCACCCATTTTCATGTCAGTTATTTCTAATTTGACTTGTTTAACTTTGACCCAAAATTGAACTTCGAGAGTCCATAACTTTACCAAGCTAAAGCCGATTGCAAAGTGGCATACCTCTAAAGACTTCTGATTCGATTCTCTAAAAATCTGCATTCAAATTTTTCAATTTAACGTCGATTAATTTTTTGACCCATTTTCATGTCAGTTATTTCTAGATTTCCGAGGACTTGTAACAGAGTAACTAAAAATTGGACTTAGAGAGTCCATAACTTTACCAAACTTAAGCCGATTCCAAAGTGTCATACCTCTAAAGACTTCTGATTCGATTCTCTAAAAATCTGCATTCAAATTTTTCAATTTAACTTTGATCAAATTTTTCACCCATTTTCATGTCAGTTATTTCTAATTTGACTTGTTTAACTTTGACCCAAAATTGAACTTCGAGAGTCCATAACTTTACCAAGCTAAAGCCGATTGCAAAGTGGCATACCTCTAAAGACTTCTGATTCGATTCTCTAAAAATCTGCATTCAAATTTTTCAATTTAACGTCGATTAATTTTTTGACCCATTTTCATGTCAGTTATTTCTAGATTTCCGAGGACTTGTAACAGAGTGACCCAAAATGGAACTTCGAGAGTCCATAACTTAACCAAACTTAAGCCGATTCCAAAGTGGCATACCTCTAAAGACTTCTGATTCGATTCTCTAAAAATCTGCATTCAAATTTTTCAATTTAACTTTGATCAAATTTTTCACCCATTTTCATGTCAGTTATTTCTAATTTGACTTGTTTAACTTTGACCCAAAATTGAACTTCGAGAGTCCATAACTTTACCAAGCTAAAGCCGATTGCAAAGTGGCATACCTCTAAAGACTTCTGATTCGATTCTCTAAAATTCTGCATTCAAATTTTTCAATTTAACGTCGATTAATTTTTTGACCCATTTTCATGTCAGTTATTTCTAGATTTCCGAGGACTTGTAACAGAGTGACTAAAAATTGGACTAAGAGAGTTCATAACTTTACCAAACTTAAGCCGTTTCCAAAGTGGCATACCTCTAAAGACTTCTGATTCGATTCTCTAAAAATCTGCATTCAAATCTTTATACCCTTGCAGAGGGTATTATAATTTTGGTCAAAAGTGTGCAACGCAGTGAAGGAGACATCTCCGACCCTATAAAGTATATATATTCTTGATCAGGATCACCTCCTGAGTTGATATAGCCATGTCCGTCTGTCCGTCTGTCCGTCTGTCCGTCTGTCTGTTTCTACGCAAACTAGTCTCTCAGTTTTAAAGCTATCGGATTGAAACTTTGCACATACCTTTCTTTCCTTTGCACGCAGTATATAAGTCGGAACGGCCGGGATCGGCCGACTATATCCTATAGCTGCCATATAACTGATTGATCGGAAATGCCATAACTTTGGTGTTTGTAAAGTTAGAAAGTTGGGATTTTCTATGGGTTTTATATTTGGCCAATCAATCCGACCCACCAAATTTCATAAGGATCGGCCGACTATATCCTATAGCTGCCATATAACTGATTGATCGGAAATGCCATAACTTTGGTGTTTGTTAAGTTAGGAAGTTGGGATTTTCTATGGATTTTATTTTTGGCCAATCAATCCGACCCACCAAATTTCATAAGGATCGGCCGACTATATCCTATAGCTGCCATATAACTGATTGATCGGAAATGCCATAACTTTGGTGTTTGTAAAGTTAGAAAGTTGGGATTTTCTATAGGTTTTATATTTGGCCAATCAATCCGACCCACCAAATTTCATAAGGATCGGCCGACTATATCCTATAGCTGCCATATAACTGATTGATCGGAAATGCCATAACTTTGGTGTTTGTTAAGTTAGGAAGCTGGGATTTTCTATGGATTTTATTTTTGGCCAATCAATCCGACCTACCAAATTTCATAAGGATCGGCCGACTATATCCTATAGCTGCCATATAACTGATTGATCGGAAATGCCATAACTTTGGTGTTTGTAAAGTTAGGAAGTTCGGATTTTTTATGAGTATTAAGAATGCATCATATGAATAATTTTGGAGAATATAATTTACAGAGTATTCTGCAAGGGTATATCAACTTCGGCTCCGCCCGAAGTTAGCTTTCCTTTCTTGTTCAATTTAACTTTGATCAAATTTTTCACCCATTTTCATGTCAGTTATTTCTAATTTGACTTGTTGTAACAGAGTGACTAAAAATTGGACTTAGAGAGTCCATAACTTTACCAAACTTAAGCCGATTCCAAAGTGGCATACCTCTAAAGACTTCTGATTCGATTCTCTAAAAATCTGCATTCAAATTTTTCAATTTAACTTTGATCAAATTTTTCACCCATTTTCATGTCAGTTATTTCTAATTTGACTTGTTTAACTTTGACCCAAAATTGAACTTCGAGAGTCCATAACTTTACCAAGCTAAAGCCGATTGCAAAGTGGCATACCTCTAAAGACTTCTGATTCGATTCTCTAAAAATCTGCATTCAAATTTTTCAATTTAACGTCGATTAATTTTTTGACCCATTTTCATGTCAGTTATTTCTAGATTTCCGAGGACTTGTAACAGAGTGACCCAAAATTGAACTTCGAGAGTCCATAACTTAACCAAACTTAAGCCGATTCCAAAGTGGCATACCTCTAAAGACTTCTGATTCGATTCTCTAAAAATCTGCATTCAAATTTTTCAATTTAACTTTGATCAAATTTTTCACCCATTTTCATGTCAGTTATTTCTAATTTGACTTGTTTAACTTTGACCCAAAATTGAACTTCGAGAGTCCATAACTTTACCAAGCTAAAGCCGATTGCAAAGTGGCATACCTCTAAAGACTTCTGATTCGATTCTCTAAAATTCTGCATTCAAATTTTTCAATTTAACGTCGATTAATTTTTTGACCCATTTTCATGTCAGTTATTTCTAGATTTCCGAGGACTTGTAACAGAGTGACTAAAAATTGGACTTAGAGAGTCCATAACTTTATCAAACTTAAGCCGATTCCAAAGTGGCATACCTCTAAAGACTTCTGATTCGATTCTCTAAAAATCTGCATTCAAATTTTTATACCCTTGCAGAGGGTATTATAATTTTGGTCAAAAGTGTGCAACGCAGTGAAGGAGACATCTCCGACCCTATAAAGTATATATATTCTTGATCAGGATCACCTCCTGAGTTGATATAGCCATGTCCGTCTGTCCGTCTGTCCGTCTGTCCGTCTGTCTGTCCGTCTGTCTGTTTCTACGCGAACTAGTCTCTCAGTTTTAAAGATATCGAATTGAAACTTTGCACACACCCTTCTTTCCTTTGCACGCAGTATATAAGTCGGAACGGCCGGGATCGGCCGACTATATCCTATAGCTGCCATATAACTGATTGATCGGAAATGCCATAACTCTGCTGTTTGTTAGGTTAGGAAGTTGGGACTTTCTATGGGTTTTATATTTGGCCAATCAATCCGACGTACCAAATTTCATAAGGATCGGCCGACTATATCTTATAGCTGCCATATAACTGATTGATCGGAAATGCCATAACTTTGGTGTTTGTAAAGTTAGGAAGTTCGGATTTTTTATGAGTATTAAGAATGCATCATATGAATAATTTTGGAGAATATAATTTACAGAGTATTCTGCAAGGGTATATCAACTTCGGCTCCGCCCGAAGTTAGCTTTCCTTTCTTGTTCAATTTAACTTTGATCAAATTTTTCACCCATTTTCATGTCAGTTATTTCTAATTTGACTTGTTGTAACAGAGTGACTAAAAATTGGACTTAGAGAGTCCATAACTTTACCAAACTTAAGCCGATTCCAAAGTGGCATACCTCTAAAGACTTCTGATTCGATTCTCTAAAAATCTGCATTCAAATTTTTCAATTTAACTTTGATCAAATTTTTCACCCATTTTCATGTCAGTTATTTCTAATTTGACTTGTTTAACTTTGACCCAAAATTGAACTTCGAGAGTCCATAACTTTACCAAGCTAAAGCCGATTGCAAAGTGGCATACCTCTAAAGACTTCTGATTCGATTCTCTAAAAATCTGCATTCAAATTTTTCAATTTAACGTCGATTAATTTTTTGACCCATTTTCATGTCAGTTATTTCTAGATTTCCGAGGACTTGTAACAGAGTGACCCAAAATTGAACTTCGAGAGTCCATAACTTAACCAAACTTAAGCCGATTCCAAAGTGGCATACCTCTAAAGACTTCTGATTCGATTCTCTAAAAATCTGCATTCAAATTTTTCAATTTAACTTTGATCAAATTTTTCACCCATTTTCATGTCAGTTATTTCTAATTTGACTTGTTTAACTTTGACCCAAAATTGAACTTCGAGAGTCCATAACTTTACCAAGCTAAAGCCGATTGCAAAGTGGCATACCTCTAAAGACTTCTGATTCGATTCTCTAAAATTCTGCATTCAAATTTTTCAATTTAACGTCGATTAATTTTTTGACCCATTTTCATGTCAGTTATTTCTAGATTTCCGAGGACTTGTAACAGAGTGACTAAAAATTGGACTTAGAGAGTCCATAACTTTATCAAACTTAAGCCGATTCCAAAGTGGCATACCTCTAAAGACTTCTGATTCGATTCTCTAAAAATCTGCATTCAAATTTTTATACCCTTGCAGAGGGTATTATAATTTTGGTCAAAAGTGTGCAACGCAGTGAAGGAGACATCTCCGACCCTATAAAGTATATATATTCTTGATCAGGATCACCTCCTGAGTTGATATAGCCATGTCCGTCTGTCCGTCTGTCCGTCTGTCCGTCTGTCTGTCCGTCTGTCTGTTTCTACGCGAACTAGTCTCTCAGTTTTAAAGATATCGAATTGAAACTTTGCACACACCCTTCTTTCCTTTGCACGCAGTATATAAGTCGGAACGGCCGGGATCGGCCGACTATATCCTATAGCTGCCATATAACTGATTGATCGGAAATGCCATAACTCTGCTGTTTGTTAGGTTAGGAAGTTGGGACTTTCTATGGGTTTTATATTTGGCCAATCAATCCGACGTACCAAATTTCATAAGGATCGGCCGACTATATCTTATAGCTGCCATATAACTGATTGATCGGAAATGCCATAACTTTGGTGTTTGTAAAGTTAGGAAGTTGGGATTTTCTATGGGTTTTATATTTGGCCAGTCAATCCGACGTACCAAATTTCATAAGGATCGGCCGACTATATCTTATAGCTGCCATATAACTGATTGATCGGAAATGCCATAACTTTGGTGTTTGTAAAGTTAGGAAGTTGGGATTTTCTATGGGTTTTATATTTGGCCAATCAATCAGACGTACCAAATTTCATAAGGATCGGCCGACTATATCTTATAGCTGCCATATAACTGATTGATCGGAAATGCCATAACTTTGGTGTTTGTTAAGTTAGGAAGTTGGGATTTTCTATGGGTTTTATTTTTGCCTAATCAATCCGACATATCAAATTTCATAAGGATCGGCCGACTATATTCTATAACTGCCATATAACTGAACGATTGGAAATGCCATAACTTTAGTGTTTTTAAAGTTAGGAAATTGGGATTTTTTATGAGTATTAAGAATGCATTATGAATGATTTTGGAGAATATAATTTGCAGAATATTCTGCAAGGGTATTTCAACTTCGGCTCCGCCCGAAGTTAGCTTTCCTTTCTTGTTTTATTTTTCAGATAATTACAAGCATAGATATCATGGCGACGCGGACACGGCCTCTTTTTTTTCCCCTCTTCTTCAAGACGGAATAACTCAATGAAAACTAATTTTTATACCCTTGCAGAGGGTATTATAATTTTGGTCAGAAGTTTGTAACGCAGTGAAGGAGACGTTTCCGACCCCATAAAGTATATATATTCTTGATCAGGATCAATAGGGGAGTCGATATAGCCATGTCCGTCTGTCCGTCTGTCCGTCTGTTTCAATACCGTTTGTGAGCTCAGTTTAAAAGCTAGCGATCTGAAACTCTCCGACCATATAAAGTATATATATTCTTGATCAGGATCACCTCCTGAGTTGATATAGCCATGTCCGTCTGTCCGTCTGTCTGTCCGTCTGTCTGTCCGTCTGTCTGTCCGTCTGTCTGTCCGTCTGTCTGTCCGTCTGTCTGTTTCTACGCAAACTAGTCGCTCAGTTTTAAAGCTATCGAATTGAAACTTTGCACACACCCTTCTTTCCTTTGCACGCAGTATATAAGTCGGAACGGCCGGGATCGGCCGACTATATCCTATAGCTGCCATATAACTGATTGATCGGAAATGCCATAACTTTCGTGTTTGTAAAGTTAGGAAGTTGGGACTTTCTATGGGTTTTAAATTTGGCCAATCAATCCGACCTACCAAATTTCATAAGGATCGGCCGACTATATCCTATAGCTGTCATATAACTGATTAATCCGAAATGCCATAACTTTGGTGTTTGTAAAGTTAGGAAGTTGGGATTTTCTATGGGTTGTATTTTTGGCCAATCAATCCGACGTTCCCAATTTCATATGGATCGGTCGACTATATCCTATAGCTGCGATATAACTGAACGATCAGAAATGCCATAACTTTGGTGTTTTTAAAGTTAGGAAGTTGGGATTTTTTATGGGTTCTATATTTGGCCAATCAATCTGACCTACCAAATTTTAAAAGGATCGGTCGACTATATTCTATAGCTGCCATATAACTGAACGATCGGAAATGCCATAACATTGGTGTTTTTTTTAAAGTTAGGATATTGGGATTTTTTATGGGTTTTATATTTGGCCAATCAATCTGACCTACCAAATTTCATAAGGATCGGACGACTATATTCTATAGCTGCCATTTAACTGAACGATCGGAAATGCCATAACATTGGTGTTTTTAAAGTTAGGAAATTGGGATTTTGTATTGGTTTTTTATTTGGTCAATCTATCAGACATACCAAATTTCATAAGGATCTTTGGTGTGTTTTTCAGATTTAATTTTAAACCTAATTTAGAATTGTTATTGAGCACTGGTACATATAAGAAAATTTGTACTTAGTCATAGAATATGTCATAGAATATAAAATCAATCAATAAAATTCAACCCCCTCGAACTTTTCCTTAATGGTAATGCCAACTTTTGAGAAATAGATTTATTAAATATTATTTTGAATCTATCGCCGATACATTTTTATACCCTTGCAGAGGGTATTATAATTTTGGTCAAAAGTGTGCAACGCAGTGAAGGAGACATCTCCGACCCTATAAATTGATCAGGATCACCTCCTGAGTTGATATAGCCATGTCCGTCTGTCCGTCTGTCTGTCCGTCTGTCTGTCCGTCTGTCTGTCCGTCTGTCTGTTTCTACGCGAACTTGTCTCTCAGTTTTAAAGATATCGAATTGAAACTTTGCACACACCCTTCTTTCCTTTGCACGCAGTATATAAGTCGGAACGGCCGGGATCGGACGACTATATCCTATAGCTGCCATATAACTGATTGATCGGAAATGCCATAACTTTGGTGTTTGTAAAGTTAGGAAGTTGAGATTTTCTATAGGTTTTATTTTTGGCCAATCAATCCGACTTACCGAATTTCATGAGAATCGGCCGACTATATCTTATAGCTGCCATATAACTGAACGATCGGAAATGCCATAACTTTGGTGTTTGTAAAGTTAGGAAGTTGGGATTTTCTATGGTCTTTATTTTTGGCCAATCAGTCCGACCTACCAAATTTCATAAGGATCGGCCGACTATATCCTATAGCTGCCATATAACTGAACGATTGAAAATGCCATAACTTTGGTGTTTTTAAAGTTAGGAAGTTGGGATTTTTTATGAGTATTAAGAATGCATCTTATGAATAATTTTGAAGAATATAATTTACAGAGTATTCTGCAAGGGTATATCAACTTCAACTCCGCCCGAAGTTAGCTTTCCTTTCTCGTTCAATTTAACTTTGATCAAATTTTTCACCCATTTTCATGTCAGTTATTATACCCTTGCAGAGGGTATTATAATTTTGGTCAAAAGTGTGCAACGCAGTGAAGGAGACGTCTCCGACCCTATAAAGTATATATATTCTTGATCAGGATCACCTCCTGAGTTGATATAGCCATGTCCGTCTGTCCGTCTGTCTGTCCGTCTGTCTGTTTCTACGCAAACTAGTCTCTCAGTTTTAAAGCTATCGAATTGAAACTTTGCACACACCCTTCTTTCCTTTGCACGCAGTATATAAGTCGGAACGGCCGGGATCGGCCGACTATATCCTATAGCTGCCATATAACTGATTGATCGGAAATGCCATAACTTTCGTGTTTGTAAAGTTAGGAAGTTGAGATTTTCTATGGGTTTTATATTTGGCCAATCAATCCGACCTACCAAATTTCATAAGGATCGGCCGACTATATCCTATAGCTGCCATATAACTGATTGATCGGAAATGCCATAACTTTCGTGTTTGTAAAGTTAGGAAGTTGGGATTTTCTATGGGTTTTATATTTGGCCAATCAATCCGACCTACCAAATTTCATAAGGATCGGCCGACTATATCCTATAGCTGCCATATAACTGATTGATCGGAAATGCCATAACTTTCGTGTTTGTAAAGTTAGGAAGTTGGGATTTTTTATGAGTATTAAGAATTCATTATATGAATAATTTTGGAGAATATAATTTACAGAGTATTCTGCAAGGGTATATCAACTTCGGCTCCGCCCGAAGTTAGCTTTCCTTTCTTGTTTCTAATTTGACTTGTTTAACTTTGACCCAAAATTGAACTTCGAGAGTCCATAACTTAATCAAACTTAAGCCGAATCCAAAGTGGCATACCTCTAAAGACTTCTGATTCGATTCTCTTAAAATCTGCATTCAAATTTTTCAATTTAACGTTGATCAAATTTTTGACCCATTTTCATGTCAGTTATTTCTAATTTGACTTGTTTAACTTTGACCCAAAATTGAACTTCGAGAGTCCATAACTTTACCAAACTTAAGCCGATTCCAAAGTGGCATACCTCTAAAAACTTCTGATTCGATTCTCTAAAAATCTGCATTCAAATTTTTATACCCTTGCAGAGGGTATTATAATTTCAGTCAAAAGTTTGCAACGCAGTGAAGGAGACATTTCCGACCCTATAAAGTATATATATTCTTGATCAGCATCACCAGGAGAGTCGATCTAGCCATGTCCGTCTGTCCGTCTGTCCGTCTGTCCGTCCGTCTGTCCGTCCGTCTGTCCGTCCGTCCGTTTCTACGCAAACTAGTCCCTCAGTTTTAAAGCTATCTGCTTGAAACTTTCCCAAAAGTTGTCTTTCTATTGCAGGTAGTATATAAGTCGGAACGAGCCGGATCGGGCCACTATATCATATAGCTGCCATATAACTGAACGATCGGAAATGCCATAACTTTGGTGTTTTTAAAGTTAGGAAGTTGGGATTTTCTATGAGTCTTATTTTTGGCCAATCAATGCGACCTACCAAATTTCATAAGGATCGGCCGACTATATCCTATAGCTGCCATATAACTGAACGATTGGAAATGCCATAACTTTGGTGTTTTTAAAGTTAGGAAGTTGAGACTTTTTATGAGTATTAAGAGTACATCATATGAATAATTTTGAAGAATATAATTTACAGAATATTCTGCAAGGGTATATCAACTTCGGCTCCGTCCGAAGTTAGCTTTCCTTTCTTGTTCAATTTAACTTTGATCAAATTTTTCACCCATTTTCATGTCAGTTATTATACCCTTGCAGAGGGTATTATAATTTTGGTCAAAAGTGTGCAACGCAGTGAAGGAGACATCTCCGACCCTATAAAGTATATATATTCTTGATCAGGATCACCTCCTGAGTTGATATAGCCATGTCCGTCTGTCCGTCTGTCTGTTTCTACGCAAACTAGTCTCTCAGTTTTAAAGCTATCGAATTGAAACCTTGCACACACCCTTCTTTCCTTTGCACGCAGTATATAAGTCGGAACGGCCGGGATCGGCCGACTATATCCTATAGCTGCCATATAAATGATTGATCGGAAATGCCATAACTTTGGTGTTTGTAAAGTTAGGAAGTTGGGATTTTCTATGGGTGTTATATTTGGCCAATCAATTCGACTTACCAAATTTCATAAGGATCGGCCGACTATATCCTATAGCTGCCATATAACTGATTGATCGGAAATGCCATAACTTTGGTGTTTGTAAAGTTAGGAAGTTGGGATTTTCTATGGGTGTTATTTTGGCCAATCAATTCGACTTACCAAATTTCATAAGGATCGGCCGACTATATCCTATAGCTGCCATATAACTGATTGATCGGAAATGCCATAACTTTGGTGGTTGTAAAGTTGGGAAGCTGGGATTTTCTATGGGTTTTATATTTGGCCAATCAATCCGACCTATCAAATTTCATAAGGATCGGCCGACTATATCCTATAACCCAAAATTGAACTTCGAGAGTCCATAACTTTACCAAGCTTAAGCCGTTTCCAAAGTGGCATACCTCTAAAGACTTCTGATTCGATTCTCTAAAAATCTGCATTCAAATTTTTATACCCTTGCAGAGGGTATTATAATTTTGGTCAAAAGTGTGCAACGCAGTGAAGGAGACATCTCCGACCCTATAAAGTATATATATTCTTGATCAGGATCACCTCCTGAGTTGATATAGCCATGTCCGTCTGTCCGTCTGTCCGTCTGTCCGTCTGTCCGTCTGTCCGTCTGTCCGTCTATCTGTCCGTCTGTCTGTTTCTACGCGAACTAGTCTCTCAGTTTTAAAGATATCGAATTGAAACTTTGCACACACCCTTCTTTCCTTTGCACGCAGTATATAAGTCGGAACGGCCGGGATCGGCCGACTATATCCTATAGCTGCCATATAACTGAACGATCGGAAATGCCATAACTTTGGTGTTTGTAAAGTCAGGAAGTTGGGATTTTCTATGGGTTTTGTATTTTGCTAATCAATCCGACATGCCGAATTTCATAAGGATCGGCCGACTATATCCTATAGCTTCCATATAACTGATTGATCGGAAATGCCATAACTTTGGTGTTTGTAAAGTTAGAATGTTGGGATTTTCTATGGGTTTTATATTTTGCTAATCAATCCGACATGCCGAATTTCATAAGGATCGGCCGACTATATCCTATAGCTTCCATATAACTGATTGATCGGAAATGCCATAACTTTGGTGTTTGTAAAGTTAGAATGTTGGGATTTTCTATGGGTTTTATATTTGGCTAATCAATCCGACATGCCGAATTTCATAAGGATCGGCCGACTATATCCTATAGCTGCCATATAACTGATTGATCGGAAATGCCATAACTTTGGTGTTTGTAAAGTTAGGAAGTCGGCATTTTCTATGGGTGTTATATTTGGCCAGCCAATCCGACCTACCAAATTTCATAAGGATCGGCCGATTATATCCTATAGCTGACATATAACTGAACGATTGGAAATGTCATAACTTTGGTGTTTTTAAAGTTAGGAAGTTGGGATTTTTTATGAGTATTAAGAATGCATCATATGAATAATTTTGGAGAATATAATTTACAGAGTATTCTGCAAGGGTATATCAACTTCGGCTCCGCCCGAAGTTAGCTTTCCTTTCTTGTTCAATTTAACTTTGATCAAATTTTTCACCCATTTTCATGTCAGTTATTTCTAATTTGACTTGTTTAACTTTGACCCAAAATTGAACTTCGAGAGTCCATAACTTAATCAAATTTAAGTCGATTCCAAAGTGGCATACCTTTAAAGACTTCTGATTCGATTCTCTAAAAATCTGCATTCAAATTTTTCAATTTAACGTTGATCAAATTTTTGACCCATTTTCATGTCAGTTATTTCTAGTTTTCCGAGGACTTGTAACAGAGTGACTCAAAATTGGACTTAGAGGTCCATAACTTTACCAAGCTTAAGCCGTTTCCAAAGTGGCATACCTCTAAAGACTTCTGATTCGATTCTCTAAAAATCTGCATTCAAATTTTTCAATTTAACGTTGATCAAATTTTTGACCCATTTTCATGTCAGTTATTTCTAGTTTTCCGAGGACTTGTAACAGAGTGACTCAAAATTGGACTTAGAGGTCCATAACTTTATCAAACTTAAGCCGATTCCAAAGTGGCATACCTCTAAAGACTTCTGATTCGATTCTCTAAAAATCTGCATTCAAATTTTTATACCCTTGCAGAGGGTATTATAATTTTGGTCAAAAGTGTGCAACGCAGTGAAGGAGACATCTCCGACCCTATAAAGTATATATATTCTTGATCAGGATCACCTCCTGAGTTGATATAGCCATGTCCGTCTGTCCGTCTGTCCGTCTGTCTGTTTCTACGCAAACTAGTCTCTCAGTTTTAAAGCTATCGAATTGAAACTTTGCACACACCCTTCTTTCCTTTGCATGCAGTATATAAGTCGGAACGGCCGGGATCGGCCGACTATATCCTATAGCTGCCATATAACTGATTGATCGGAAATGCCATAACTTTGGTGTTTGTAAAGTTAGGAAGTTGGGATTTTCTATGGGTGTTATATTTGGCCAATCAATTCGACTTACCAAATTTCATAAGGATCGGCCGACTATATCCTATAGCTGCCATATAACTGATTGATCGGAAATGCCATAACTTTGGTGTTTGTAAAGTTAGGAAGTTGGGATTTTCTATGGGTGTTATTTTGGCCAATCAATTCGACTTACCAAATTTCATAAGGATCGGCCGACTATATCCTATAGCTGCCATATAACTGATTGATCGGAAATGCCATAACTTTGGTGGTTGTAAAGTTGGGAAGCTGGGATTTTCTATGGGTTTTATATTTGGCCAATCAATCCGACCTATCAAATTTCATAAGGATCGGCCGACTATATCCTATAACCCAAAATTGAACTTCGAGAGTCCATAACTTTACCAAGCTTAAGCCGTTTCCAAAGTGGCATACCTCTAAAGACTTCTGATTCGATTCTCTAAAAATCTGCATTCAAATTTTTCAATTTAACTTTGATCAAATTTTTCACCCATTTTCATGTCAGTTATTTCTAATTTGACTTGTTTAACTTTGACCCAAAATTGAACTTCGAGAGTCCATAACTTAATCAAATTTAAGTCGATTCCAAAGTGGCATACCTTTAAAGACTTCTGATTCGATTCTCTAAAAATCTGCATTCAAATTTTTCAATTTAACGTTGATCAAATTTTTGACCCATTTTCATGTCAGTTATTTCTAGTTTTCCGAGGACTTGTAACAGAGTGACTCAAAATTGGACTTAGAGGTCCATAACTTTACCAAGCTTAAGCCGTTTCCAAAGTGGCATACCTCTAAAGACTTCTGATTCGATTCTCTAAAAATCTGCATTCAAATTTTTCAATTTAACGTTGATCAAATTTTTGACCCATTTTCATGTCAGTTATTTCTAGTTTTCCGAGGACTTGTAACAGAGTGACTCAAAATTGGACTTAGAGGTCCATAACTTTATCAAACTTAAGCCGATTCCAAAGTGGCATACCTCTAAAGACTTCTGATTCGATTCTCTAAAAATCTGCATTCAAATTTTTATACCCTTGCAGAGGGTATTATAATTTTGGTCAAAAGTGTGCAACGCAGTGAAGGAGACATCTCCGACCCTATAAAGTATATATATTCTTGATCAGGATCACCTCCTGAGTTGATATAGCCATGTCCGTCTGTCCGTCTGTCTGTTTCTACGCAAACTAGTCTCTCAGTTTTAAAGCTATCGAATTGAAACTTTGCACACACCCTTCTTTCCTTTGCATGCAGTATATAAGTCGGAACGGCCGGGATCGGCCGACTATATCCTATAGCTGCCATATAACTGATTGATCGGAAATGCCATAACTTTGGTGTTTGTAAAGTTAGGAAGTTGGGATTTTCTATGGGTGTTATATTTGGCCAATCAATTCGACTTACCAAATTTCATAAGGATCGGCCGACTATATCCTATAGCTGCCATATAACTGATTGATCGGAAATGCCATAACTTTGGTGTTTGTAAAGTTAGGAAGTTGGGATTTTCTATGGGTGTTATATTTGGCCAATCAATTTGAATTACCAAATTTCATAAGGATCGGCCGATTATATCCTATAGCTGCCATATAACTGATTGATCGGAAATGCCATAACTTTGGTGTTTGTAAAGTTGGGAAGCTGGGATTTTCTATGGGTTTTATATTTGGCCAATCAATCCGACCTATCAAATTTCATAAGGATCGGCCGACTATATCCTATAGCTGCCATATAACTGAACAATTGGAAATGCCATAACTTTGGTGTTTTTAAAGTTAGGAAGTTGGGATTTTTATGAGTATTAAGAATGCATCATATGAATAATTTTGGAGAATATAATGTACATAATATTCTGCAAGGGTATATCAACTTCGGCTCCGCCCGAAGTTAGCTTTCCTTTCTTGTTATACCCTTGCAGAGGGTATTATAATTTTGGTCAAAAGTGTGCAACGCAGTGAAGGAGACATCTCCGACCCTATAAAGTATATATATTCTTGATCAGGATCACCTCCTGAGTTGTTATAGCCATGTCCGTCTGTCCGTCTGTCTGTTTCTACGCAAACTAGTCTCTCAGTTTTAAAGCTATCGAATTGAAACTTTGCACACACCCTTCTTTCCTTTGCACGCAGTATATAAGTCGGAACGGCCGGGATCGGCCGACTATATCCTATAGCTGCCATATAACTGATTGATCGGAAATGCCATAACTTTGGTGTTTGTAAAGTTAGGAAGTTGGGATTTTCTATGGGTGTTATATTTGGCTAATCAATTCGACTTACCAAATTTCATAAGGATCGGCCGACTATATCCTATAGCTGCCATATAACTGATTGATCGGAAATGCCATAACTTTGGTGTTTGTAAAGTTAGGAAGTTGGGATTTTCTATGGGTGTTATATTTGGCCAATCAATTCGACTTACCAAATTTCATAAGGATCGGCCGATTATATCCTATAGCTGCCATATAACTGATTGATCGGAAATGCCATAACTTTGGTGTTTGTAAAGTTGGGAAACTGGGATTTTCTATGGGTTTTATATTTGGTCAATCAATCCGACCTATCAAATTTCATAAGGATCGGCCGACTATATCCTATAGCTGCCATATAACTGAACAATTGGAAATGCCATAACTTTGGTGTTTTTAAAGTTAGGAAGTTGGGATTTTTTATGAGTATTAAGAATGCATCATATGAATAATTTTGGAGAATATAATGTACATAATATTGTGCAAGGGTATATCAACTTCGGCTCCGCCCGAAGTTAGCTTTCCTTTCTTGTTCAATTTAACTTTGATCAAATTTTTCACCCATTTTCATGTCAGTTATTTCTAATTTGACTTGTTTAACTTTGACCCAAAATTGAACTTCGAGAGTCCATAACTTAATCAAACTTAAGCCGATTCCAAAGTGGCATACCTCTAACGACTTCTGATTCGATTCTCTAAAAATCTGCATTCAAATTTTTCAATTTAACGTTGATCAAATTTTTGACCCATTTTCATGTCAGTTATTTCTAGTTTTCCGAGGACTTGTAACAGAGTGACTCAAAATTGGACTTAGAGGTCCATAACTTTACCAAGCTTAAGCCGTTTCCAAAGTGGCATACCTTTAAAGACTTCTGATTCGATTCTCTAAAAATCTGCATTCAAATTTTTCAATTTAACGTTGATCAAATTTTTGACCCATTTTCATGTCAGTTATTTCTAGTTTTCCGAGGACTTGTAACAGAGTGACTCAAAATTGGACTTAGAGGTCCATAACTTTATCAAACTTAAGCCGATTCCAAAGTGGCATACCTCTAAAGACTTCTGATTCGATTCTCTAAAAATCTGCATTCAAATTTTTCAATTTAACTTTGATCAAATTTTTCACCCATTTTCATGTCAGTTATTTCTAATTTGACTTGTTTAACTTTGACCCAAAATTGAACTTCGAGAGTCCATAACTTAATCAAACTTAAGCCGATTCCAAAGTGGCATACCTTAAAGACTTCTGATTCGATTCTCTTAAAATCTGCATTCAAATTTTTCAATTTAACGTTGATCAAATTTTTGACCCATTTTCATGTCAGTTATTTCTAGTTTTCCGAGGACTTGTAACAGAGTGACTCAAAATTGGACTTAGAGGTCCATAACTTTATCAAACTTAAGCCGATTCCAAAGTGGCATACCTCTAAAGACTTCTGATTCGATTCTCTAAAAATCTGCATTCAAATTTTTCAATTTAACTTTGATCAAATTTTTCACCCATTTTCATGTCAGTTATTTCTAATTTGACTTGTTTAACTTTGACCCAAAATTGAACTTCGAGAGTCCATAACTTAATCAAACTTAAGCCGATTCCAAAGTGGCATACCTTAAAGACTTCTGATTCGATTCTCTTAAAATCTGCATTCAAATTTTTCAATTTAACGTTGATCAAATTTTTGACCCATTTTCATGTCAGTTATTTCTAATTTGACTTGTTTAACTTTGACCCAAAATTGAACTTCGAGAGTCCATAACTTTACCAAGCTTAAGCCGTTTCCAAAGTGGCATACCTCTAAAGACTTCTGATTCGATTCTCTAAAAATCTGCATTCAAATTTTTCAATTTAACTTTGATCAAATTTTTGACCCATTTTCATGTCAGTTATTTCTAATTTTCCGAGGACTTGTAACAGAGTGACTCAAAATTGGACTTAGAGGTCCATAACTTTATCAAACTTAAGCCGATTCCAAAGTGGCATACCTCTAAAGACTTCTGATTCGATTCTCTAAAAATCTGCATTCAAATTTTTCAATTTAACTTTGATCAAATTTTTCACCCATTTTCATGTCAGTTATTTCTAATTTGACTTGTTTAACTTTGACCCAAAATTGAACTTCGAGAGTCCATAAATTTACCAAACTTAAGCCGATTCCAAAGTGGCATACCTCTATAGACTTCTGATTCGATTCTCTAAAAATCTGCATTCAAATTTTTCAATTTAACGTTGATAAAATTTTTGACCCATTTTCATGTCAGTTATTTTTAGTTTTCCGAGGACTTGTAACAGAGTGACTCAAAATTGGACTTAGAGAGTCCATAACTTTATCAAACTTAAGCCGATTCCAAAGTGGCATACCTCTAAAGACTTCTGATTCGATTCTCTAAAAATCTGCATTCAAATTTTTCAATTTAACTTTGATCAAATTTTTCACCCATTTTCATGTCAGTTATTTCTAATTTGACTTGTTTAACTTTGACCCAAAATTGAACTTCGAGAGTCCATAACTTTACCAAGCTAAAGCCGATTGCAAAGTGGCATACCTCTAAAGACTTCTGATTCGATTCTCTAAAAATCTGCATTCAAACTTTTCAATTTAACGTCGATTAATATTTTGACCCATTTTCATGTCAGTTATTTCTAGATTTCCGAGGACTTGTAACAGAGTGACTAAAAATTGGACTTAGAGAGTCCATAACTTTACCAAACTTAAGCCGTTTCCAAAGTGGCATACCTCTAAAGACTTCTGATTCGATTCTCTAAAAATCTGCATTCAAATTTTTATACCCTTGCAGAGGGTATTATAATTTTGGTCAAAAGTGTGCAACGCAGTGAAGGAGACATCTCCGACCCTATAAAGTATATATATTCTTGATCAGGATCACCTCCTGAGTTGATATAGCCATGTCCGTCTGTCCGTCTGTCTGTCCGTCTGTCTGTTTCTACGCAAACTAGTCTCTCAGTTTGAAAGCTATCGAATTGAAACTTTGCACATACCCTTCTTTCCTTTGCACGCAGTATATATGTCGGAACGGCCGGGATCGGCCGACTATATCCTATAGCTGCCATATAACTGATTGATCGGAAATGCCATATCTTTGGTGTTTGTAAAGTTAGAATGTTGGGATTTTCTAAGGGTTTTATATTTGGCTAATCAATCCGACATGCCGAATTTCATAAGGATCGGCCGACTATATCCTATAGCTGCCATATAACTGAACGATTGGAAATGTCATAACTTTGGTGTTTTTAAAGTTAGGAAGTTAGGATTTTTTATGAGTATTAAGAATGCATCATATGAATAATTTTGGAGAATATAATTTACAGAGTATTCTGCAAGGAACTTCAACTTCGGCTCCGCCCGAAGTTAGCTTTCCTTTCTTGTTCAATTTAACGTTGATCAAATTTTTGACCCATTTTCATGTCAGTTATTTTTAGTTTTCCGAGGACTTGTAACAGAGTGACTCAAAATTGGACTTAGAGAGTCCATAACTTTATCAAACTTAAGCCGATTCCAAAGTGGCATACCTCTAAAGACTTCTGATTCGATTCTCTAAAAATCTGCATTCAAATTTTTAATTTAACGTCGATTAATATTTTGACCCATTTTCATGTCAGTTATTTCTAGATTTCCGAGGACTTGTAACAGAGTGACTAAAAATTGGACTTAGAGAGTCCATAACTTTACCAAACTTAAGCCGTTTCCAAAGTGGCATACCTCTAAAGACTTCTGATTCGATTCTCTAAAAATCTGCATTCAAATTTGTATACCCTTGCAGAGGGTATTATAATTTTGGTCAAAAGTGTGCAACGCAGTGAAGGAGACATCTCCGACCCTATAAAGTATATATATTCTTGATCAGGATCACCTCCTGAGTTGATATAGCCATGTCCGTCTGTCCGTCTGTCCGTCTGTCTGTCCGTCTGTCTGTCCGTCTGTCTGTTTCTACGCAAACTAGTCTCTCAGTTTGAAAGCTATCGAATTGAAACTTTGCACATACCCTTCTTTCCTTTGCACGCAGTATATATGTCGGAACGGCCGGGATCGGCCGACTATATCCTATAGCTGCCATATAACTGATTGATCGGAAATGCCATATCTTTGGTGTTTGTAAAGTTAGAATGTTGGGATTTTCTAAGGGTTTTATATTTGGCTAATCAATCCGACATGCCGAATTTCATAAGGATCGGCCGACTATATCCTATAGCTGCCTTATAACTGATTGATCGGAAATGCCATAACTTTGGTGTTTGTAAAGTTAGAATGTTGGGATTTTCTATGGGTTTTATATTTGGCTAATCAATCCGACATGCCGAATTTCATAAGGATCGGCCGACTATATCCTATAGCTGCCATATAACTGAACGATTGGAAATGTCATAACTTTGGTGTTTTTAAAGTTAGGAAGTTAGGATTTTTTATGAGTATTAAGAATGCATCATATGAATAATTTTGGAGAATATAATTTACAGAGTATTCTGCAAGGAACTTCAACTTCGGCTCCGCCCGAAGTTAGCTTTCCTTTCTTGTTCAATTTAACGTTGATCAAATTTTTGACCCATTTTCATGTCAGTTATTTTTAGTTTTCCGAGGACTTGTAACAGAGTGACTCAAAATTGGACTTAGAGAGTCCATAACTTTATCAAACTTAAGCCGATTCCAAAGTGGCATACCTCTAAAGACTTCTGATTCGATTCTCTAAAAATCTGCATTCAAATTTGTATACCCTTGCAGAGGGTATTATAATTTTGGTCAAAAGTGTGCAACGCAGTGAAGGAGACATCTCCGACCCTATAAAGTATATATATTCTTGATCAGGATCACCTCCTGAGTTGATATAGCCATGTCCGTCTGTCCGTCTGTCCGTCTGTCTGTCCGTCTGTCTGTCCGTCTGTCTGTTTCTACGCAAACTAGTCTCTCAGTTTTAAAGCTATCGAATTGAAACTTTGCACATACCCTTCTTTCCTTTGCACGCAGTATATATGTCGGAACGGCCGGGATCGGCCGACTATATCCTATAGCTGCCATATAACTGATTGATCGGAAATGCCATATCTTTGGTGTTTGTAAAGTTAGAATGTTGGGATTTTCTAAGGGTTTTATATTTGGCTAATCAATCCGACATGCCGAATTTCATAAGGATCGGCCGACTATATCCTATAGCTGCCTTATAACTGATTGATCGGAAATGCCATAACTTTGGTGTTTGTAAAGTTAGAATGTTGGGATTTTCTATGGGTTTTATATTTGGCTAATCAATCCGACATGCCGAATTTCATAAGGATCGGCCGACTATATCCTATAGCTGCCATATAACTGAACGATTGGAAATGTCATAACTTTTGTGTTTTTAAAGTTAGGATGTTAGGATTTTTTATGAGTATTAAGAATGCATCATATGAATAATTTTGGAGAATATAATTTACAGAGTATTCTGCAAGGGTATATTAACTTCGGCTCCGCCCGAAGTTAGCTTTCCTTTCTTGTTCAATTTAACGTTGATCAAATTTTTGACCCATTTTCATGTCAGTTATTTTTAGTTTTCCGAGGACTTGTAACAGAGTGACTCAAAATTGGACTTAGAGAGTCCATAACTTTATCAAACTTAAGCCGATTCCAAAGTGGCATACCTCTAAAGACTTCTGATTCGATTCTCTAAAAATCTGCATTCAAATTTTTCAATTTAACTTTGATCAAATTTTTCACCCATTTTCATGTCAGTTATTTCTAATTTGACTTGTTTAACTTTGACCCAAAATTGAACTTCGAGAGTCCATAACTTTACCAAGCTAAAGCCGATTGCAAAGTGGCATACCTCTAAAGACTTCTGATTCGATTCTCTAAAAATCTGCATTCAAATTTTTCAATTTAACGTCGATTAATATTTTGACCCATTTTCATGTCAGTTATTTTTAGTTTTCCGAGGACTTGTAACAGAGTGACTCAAAATTGGACTTAGAGAGTCCATAACTTTATCAAACTTAAGCCGATTCCAAAGTGGCATACCTCTAAAGACTTCTGATTCGATTCTCTAAAAATCTGCATTCAAATTTTTCAATTTAACTTTGATCAAATTTTTCACCCATTTTCATGTCAGTTATTTCTAATTTGACTTGTTTAACTTTGACCCAAAATTGAACTTCGAGAGTCCATAACTTTACCAAGCTAAAGCCGATTGCAAAGTGGCATACCTCTAAAGACTTCTGATTCGATTCTCTAAAAATCTGCATTCAAATTTTTCAATTTAACGTCGATTAATATTTTGACCCATTTTCATGTCAGTTATTTCTAGATTTCCGAGGACTTGTAACAGAGTGACTAAAAATTGGACTTAGAGAGTCCATAACTTTACCAAACTTAAGCCGTTTCCAAAGTGGCATACCTCTAAAGACTTCTGATTCGATTCTCTAAAAATCTGCATTCAAATTTTTCAATTTAACTTTGATCAAATTTTTCACCCATTTTCATGTCAGTTATTTCTAATTTGACTTGTTTAACTTTGACCCAAAATAGGACTTAGAGAGTCCATAACTTAACCAAACTTAAGCCGATTGCAAAGTGGCATACCTCTAAAGACTTCTGATTCGATTCTCTAAAAATCTGCATTCAAATTTTTCAATTTAACGTCGATTAATATTTTGACCCATTTTCATGTCAGTTATTTCTAGATTTCCGAGGACTTGTAACAGAGTGACTAAAAATTGGATTTAGAGAGTCCATAACTTTACCAAACTTAAGCCGTTTCCAAAGTGGCATACCTCTAAAGACTTCTGATTCAATTCTCTAAAAATCTGCATTCAAATTTTTATACCCTTGCAGAGGGTATTATAATTTTGGTCAAAAGTGTGCAACGCAGTGAAGGAGACATCTCCGACCCCATAAAGTATATATATTTTTGATCAGGATCACCTCCTGAGTTGATATAGCCATGTCCGTCTGTCCGTCTGTCTGTCCGTCTGTCTGTCCGTCTGTCTGTTTCTACGCAAACTAGTCTCTCAGTTTTAAAGCTATCGAATTAAAACTTTGCACATACCCTTCTTTCCTTTGCACGCAGTATATATGTCGGAACGGCCGGGATCGGCCGACTATATCCTATAGCTGCCATATAACTGATTGATCGGAAATGCCATAACTTTGGTGTTTGTAAAGTTAGAATGTTGGGATTTTCTAAGGGTTTTATATTTGGCTAATCAATCCGACATGCCGAATTTCATAAGGATCGGCCGACTATATCCTATAGCTGCCATATAACTGAACGATTGGAAATGTCATAACTTTGGTGTTTTTAATGTCAGTTATTTCTAACTTGACTTGTTTAACTTTGACCCAAAATTGAACTTCGAGAGTCCATAACTTTACGAAGCTAAAGCCGATTGCAAAGTGGCATACCTCTAAAGACTTCTGATTCGATTCTCTAAAAATCTGCATTCAAATTTTTCAATTTAACGTCGATTAACTTTTTGACCCATTTTCATGTCAGTTATTTCTAATTTGACTTGTTTAACTTTGACCCAAAATTGAACTTCGAGAGTCCATAAATTTACCAAACTTAAGCCGATTCCAAAGTGGCATACCTCTAAAGACTTCTGATTCGATTCTCTAAAAATCTGCATTCAAATTTTTCAATTTAACGTTGATCAAATTTTTGACCCATTTTCATGTCAGTTATTTTTAGTTTTCCGAGGACTTGTAACAGAGTGACTAAAAATTGGACTTAGAGAGTCCATAACTTTACCAAGCTAAAGCCGATTGCAAAGTGGCATACCTCTAAAGACTTCTGATTCGATTCTCTAAAAATCTGCATTCAAATTTTTCAATTTAACGTCGATTAACTTTTTGACCCATTTTCATGTCAGTTATTTCTAATTTGACTTGTTTAACTTTGACCCAAAATTGAACTTCGAGAGTCCATAAATTTACCAAACTTAAGCCGATTCCAAAGTGGCATACCTCTAAAGACTTCTGATTCGATTCTCTAAAAATCTGCATTCAAATTTTTCAATTTAACTTTGATCAAATTTTTCACCCATTTTCATGTCAGTTATTTCTAATTTGACTTGTTTAACTTTGACCCAAAATTGAACTTCGAGAGTCCATAACTTTACCAAGCTAAAGCCGATTGCAAAGTGGCATACCTCTAAAGACTTCTGATTCGATTCTCTAAAAATCTGCATTCAAATTTTTCAATTTAACGTCGATTAATATTTTGACCCATTTTCATGTCAGTTATTTTTAGTTTTCCGAGGACTTGTAACAGAGTGACTCAAAATTGGACTTAGAGAGTCCATAACTTTATCAAACTTAAGCCGATTCCAAAGTGGCATACCTCTAAAGACTTCTGATTCGATTCTCTAAAAATCTGCATTCAAATTTTTCAATTTAACTTTGATCAAATTTTTCACCCATTTTCATGTCAGTTATTTCTAATTTGACTTGTTTAACTTTGACCCAAAATTGAACTTCGAGAGTCCATAACTTTACCAAGCTAAAGCCGATTGCAAAGTGGCATACCTCTAAAGACTTCTGATTCGATTCTCTAAAAATCTGCATTCAAATTTTTCAATTTAACGTCGATTAATATTTTGACCCATTTTCATGTCAGTTATTTCTAGATTTCCGAGGACTTGTAACAGAGTGACTAAAAATTGGACTTAGAGAGTCCATAACTTTACCAAACTTAAGCCGTTTCCAAAGTGGCATACCTCTAAAGACTTCTGATTCGATTCTCTAAAAATCTGCATTCAAATTTTTCAATTTAACTTTGATCAAATTTTTCACCCATTTTCATGTCAGTTATTTCTAATTTGACTTGTTTAACTTTGACCCAAAATAGGACTTAGAGAGTCCATAACTTAACCAAACTTAAGCCGATTGCAAAGTGGCATACCTCTAAAGACTTCTGATTCGATTCTCTAAAAATCTGCATTCAAATTTTTCAATTTAACGTCGATTAATATTTTGACCCATTTTCATGTCAGTTATTTCTAGATTTCCGAGGACTTGTAACAGAGTGACTAAAAATTGGATTTAGAGAGTCCATAACTTTACCAAACTTAAGCCGTTTCCAAAGTGGCATACCTCTAAAGACTTCTGATTCAATTCTCTAAAAATCTGCATTCAAATTTTTATACCCTTGCAGAGGGTATTATAATTTTGGTCAAAAGTGTGCAACGCAGTGAAGGAGACATCTCCGACCCCATAAAGTATATATATTCTTGATCAGGATCACCTCCTGAGTTGATATAGCCATGTCCGTCTGTCCGTCTGTCTGTCCGTCTGTCTGTCCGTCTGTCTGTTTCTACGCAAACTAGTCTCTCAGTTTTAAAGCTATCGAATTAAAACTTTGCACATACCCTTCTTTCCTTTGCACGCAGTATATATGTCGGAACGGCCGGGATCGGCCGACTATATCCTATAGCTGCCATATAACTGATTGATCGGAAATGCCATATCTTTGGTGTTTGTAAAGTTAGAATGTTGGGATTTTCTAAGGGTTTTATATTTGGCTAATCAATCCGACCTACCAAATTTCATAAGGATCGGCCGACTATATCCTATAGCTGCCATATAACTGATTGATCGGAAATGCCATAACTTTGGTGTTTGTAAAGTTAGAATGTTGGGATTTTCTATGGGTTTTATATTTGGCTAATCAATCCGACATGCCGAATTTCATAAGGATCGGCCGACTATATCCTATAGCTGCCATATAACTGAACGATTGGAAATGTCATAACTTTGGTGTTTTTAATGTCAGTTATTTCTAACTTGACTTGTTTAACTTTGACCCAAAATTGAACTTCGAGAGTCCATAACTTTACGAAGCTAAAGCCGATTGCAAAGTGGCATACCTCTAAAGACTTCTGATTCGATTCTCTAAAAATCTGCATTCAAATTTTTCAATTTAACGTCGATTAACTTTTTGACCCATTTTCATGTCAGTTATTTCTAATTTGACTTGTTTAACTTTGACCCAAAATTGAACTTCGAGAGTCCATAAATTTACCAAACTTAAGCCGATTCCAAAGTGGCATACCTCTAAAGACTTCTGATTCGATTCTCTAAAAATCTGCATTCAAATTTTTCTATTTAACGTTGATCAAATTTTTGACCCATTTTCATGTCAGTTATTTTTAGTTTTCCGAGGACTTGTAACAGAGTGACTCAAAATTGGACTTAGAGAGTCCATAACTTTATCAAACTTAAGCCGATTCCAAAGTGGCATACCTCTAAAGACTTCTGATTCGATTCTCTAAAAATCTGCATTCAAATTTTTCAATTTAACTTTGATCAAATTTTTCACCCATTTTCATGTCAGTTATTTCTAATTTGACTTGTTTAACTTTGACCCAAAATTGAACTTCGAGAGTCCATAACTTTACCAAGCTAAAGCCGATTGCAAAGTGGCATACCTCTAAAGACTTCTGATTCGATTCTCTAAAAATCTGCATTCAAATTTTTCAATTTAACGTCGATTAATATTTTGACCCATTTTCATGTCAGTTATTTTTAGTTTTCCGAGGACTTGTAACAGAGTGACTCAAAATTGGACTTAGAGAGTCCATAACTTTATCAAACTTAAGCCGATTCCAAAGTGGCATACCTCTAAAGACTTCTGATTGGATTCTCTAAAAATCTGCATTCAAATTTTTCAATTTAACTTTGATCAAATTTTTCACCCATTTTCATGTCAGTTATTTCTAATTTGACTTGTTTAACTTTGACCCAAAATTGAACTTCGAGAGTCCATAACTTTACCAAGCTAAAGCCGATTGCAAAGTGGCATACCTCTAAAGACTTCTGATTCGATTCTCTAAAAATCTGCATTCAAATTTTTCAATTTAACGTCGATTAATATTTTGACCCATTTTCATGTCAGTTATTTCTAGATTTCCGAGGACTTGTAACAGAGTGACTAAAAATTGGACTTAGAGAGTCCATAACTTTACCAAACTTAAGCCGTTTCCAAAGTGGCATACCTCTAAAGACTTCTGATTCGATTCTCTAAAAATCTGCATTCAAATTTTTCAATTTAACTTTGATCAAATTTTTCACCCATTTTCATGTCAGTTATTTCTAATTTGACTTGTTTAACTTTGACCCAAAATAGGACTTAGAGAGTCCATAACTTAACCAAACTTAAGCCGATTGCAAAGTGGCATACCTCTAAAGACTTCTGATTCGATTCTCTAAAAATCTGCATTCAAATTTTTCAATTTAACGTCGATTAATATTTTGACCCATTTTCATGTCAGTTATTTCTAGATTTCCGAGGACTTGTAACAGAGTGACTAAAAATTGGATTTAGAGAGTCCATAACTTTACCAAACTTAAGCCGTTTCCAAAGTGGCATACCTCTAAAGACTTCTGATTCAATTCTCTAAAAATCTGCATTCAAATTTTTATACCCTTGCAGAGGGTATTATAATTTTGGTCAAAAGTGTGCAACGCAGTGAAGGAGACATCTCCGACCCCATAAAGTATATATATTCTTGATCAGGATCACCTCCTGAGTTGATATAGCCATGTCCGTCTGTCCGTCTGTCTGTCCGTCTGTCTGTCCGTCTGTCTGTCCGTCTGTCTGTTTCTACGCAAACTAGTCTCTCAGTTTTAAAGCTATCGAATTAAAACTTTGCACATACCCTTCTTTCCTTTGCACGCAGTATATATGTCGGAACGGCCGGGATCGGCCGACTATATCCTATAGCTGCCATATAACTGATTGATCGGAAATGCCATATCTTTGGTGTTTGTAAAGTTAGAATGTTGGGATTTTCTAAGGGTTTTATATTTGGCTAATCAATCCGACATGCCGAATTTCATAAGGATCGGCCGACTATATCCTATAGCTGCCATATAACTGATTGATCGGAAATGCCATAACTTTGGTGTTTGTAAAGTTAGAATGTTGGGATTTTCTATGGGTTTTATATTTGGCTAATCAATCCGACATGCCGAATTTCATAAGGATCGGCCGACTATATCCTATAGCTGCCATATAACTGAACGATTGGAAATGTCATAACTTTGGTGTTTTTAATGTCAGTTATTTCTAACTTGACTTGTTTAACTTTGACCCAAAATTGAACTTCGAGAGTCCATAACTTTACGAAGCTAAAGCCGATTGCAAAGTGGCATACCTCTAAAGACTTCTGATTCGATTCTCTAAAAATCTGCATTCAAATTTTTCAATTTAACGTCGATTAACTTTTTGACCCATTTTCATGTCAGTTATTTTTAGTTTTCCGAGGACTTGTAACAGAGTGACTCAAAATTGGACTTAGAGAGTCCATAACTTTATCAAACTTAAGCCGATTCCAAAGTGGCATACCTCTAAAGACTTCTGATTCGATTCTCTAAAAATCTGCATTCAAATTTTTCAATTTAACTTTGATCAAATTTTTCACCCATTTTCATGTCAGTTATTTCTAATTTGACTTGTTTAACTTTGACCCAAAATTGAACTTCGAGAGTCCATAACTTTACCAAGCTAAAGCCGATTGCAAAGTGGCATACCTCTAAAGACTTCTGATTCGATTCTCTAAAAATCTGCATTCAAATTTTTCAATTTAACGTCGATTAATATTTTGACCCATTTTCATGTCAGTTATTTTTAGATTTCCGAGGACTTGTAACAGAGTGACTCAAAATTGGACTTAGAGAGTCCATAACTTTATCAAACTTAAGCCGATTCCAAAGTGGCATACCTCTAAAGACTTCTGATTGGATTCTCTAAAAATCTGCATTCAAATTTTTCAATTTAACTTTGATCAAATTTTTCACCCATTTTCATGTCAGTTATTTCTAATTTGACTTGTTTAACTTTGACCCAAAATTGAACTTCGAGAGTCCATAACTTTACCAAGCTAAAGCCGATTGCAAAGTGGCATACCTCTAAAGACTTCTGATTCGATTCTCTAAAAATCTGCATTCAAATTTTTCAATTTAACGTCGATTAATATTTTGACCCATTTTCATGTCAGTTATTTCTAGATTTCCGAGGACTTGTAACAGAGTGACTAAAAATTGGACTTAGAGAGTCCATAACTTTACCAAACTTAAGCCGTTTCCAAAGTGGCATACCTCTAAAGACTTCTGATTCGATTCTCTAAAAATCTGCATTCAAATTTTTCAATTTAACTTTGATCAAATTTTTCACCCATTTTCATGTCAGTTATTTCTAATTTGACTTGTTTAACTTTGACCCAAAATAGGACTTAGAGAGTCCATAACTTAACCAAACTTAAGCCGATTGCAAAGTGGCATACCTCTAAAGACTTCTGATTCGATTCTCTAAAAATCTGCATTCAAATTTTTCAATTTAACGTCGATTAATATTTTGACCCATTTTCATGTCAGTTATTTCTAGATTTCCGAGGACTTGTAACAGAGTGACTAAAAATTGGATTTAGAGAGTCCATAACTTTACCAAACTTAAGCCGTTTCCAAAGTGGCATACCTCTAAAGACTTCTGATTCAATTCTCTAAAAATCTGCATTCAAATTTTTATACCCTTGCAGAGGGTATTATAATTTTGGTCAAAAGTGTGCAACGCAGTGAAGGAGACATCTCCGACCCCATAAAGTATATATATTCTTGATCAGGATCACCTCCTGAGTTGATATAGCCATGTCCGTCTGTCCGTCTGTCTGTCCGTCTGTCTGTCCGTCTGTCTGTCCGTCTGTCTGTTTCTACGCAAACTAGTCTCTCAGTTTTAAAGCTATCGAATTAAAACTTTGCACATACCCTTCTTTCCTTTGCACGCAGTATATATGTCGGAACGGCCGGGATCGGCCGACTATATCCTATAGCTGCCATATAACTGATTGATCGGAAATGCCATATCTTTGGTGTTTGTAAAGTTAGAATGTTGGGATTTTCTAAGGGTTTTATATTTGGCTAATCAATCCGACATGCCGAATTTCATAAGGATCGGCCGACTATATCCTATAGCTGCCATATAACTGATTGATCGGAAATGCCATAACTTTGGTGTTTGTAAAGTTAGAATGTTGGGATTTTCTATGGGTTTTATATTTGGCTAATCAATCCGACATGCCGAATTTCATAAGGATCGGCCGACTATATCCTATAGCTGCCATATAACTGAACGATTGGAAATGTCATAACTTTGGTGTTTTTAATGTCAGTTATTTCTAACTTGACTTGTTTAACTTTGACCCAAAATTGAACTTCGAGAGTCCATAACTTTACGAAGCTAAAGCCGATTGCAAAGTGGCATACCTCTAAAGACTTCTGATTCGATTCTCTAAAAATCTGCATTCAAATTTTTCAATTTAACGTCGATTAACTTTTTGACCCATTTTCATGTCAGTTATTTTTAGTTTTCCGAGGACTTGTAACAGAGTGACTCAAAATTGGACTTAGAGAGTCCATAACTTTATCAAACTTAAGCCGATTCCAAAGTGGCATACCTCTAAAGACTTCTGATTCGATTCTCTAAAAATCTGCATTCAAATTTTTCAATTTAACTTTGATCAAATTTTTCACCCATTTTCATGTCAGTTATTTCTAATTTGACTTGTTTAACTTTGACCCAAAATTGAACTTCGAGAGTCCATAACTTTACCAAGCTAAAGCCGATTGCAAAGTGGCATACCTCTAAAGACTTCTGATTCGATTCTCTAAAAATCTGCATTCAAATTTTTCAATTTAACGTCGATTAATATTTTGACCCATTTTCATGTCAGTTATTTTTAGATTTCCGAGGACTTGTAACAGAGTGACTAAAAATTGGACTTAGAGAGTCCATAACTTTACCAAACTTAAGCCGTTTCCAAAGTGGCATACCTCTAAAGACTTCTGATTCGATTCTCTAAAAATCTGCATTCAAATTTTTCAATTTAACTTTGATCAAATTTTTCACCCATTTTCATGTCAGTTATTTCTAATTTGACTTGTTTAACTTTGACCCAAAATAGGACTTAGAGAGTCCATAACTTAACCAAACTTAAGCCGATTGCAAAGTGGCATACCTCTAAAGACTTCTGATTCGATTCTCTAAAAATCTGCATTCAAAATTTTCAATTTAACGTCGATTAATATTTTGACCCATTTTCATGTCAGTTATTTCTAGATTTCCGAGGACTTGTAACAGAGTGACTAAAAATTGGATTTAGAGAGTCCATAACTTTACCAAACTTAAGCCGTTTCCAAAGTGGCATACCTCTAAAGACTTCTGATTCAATTCTCTAAAAATCTGCATTCAAATTTTTATACCCTTGCAGAGGGTATTATAATTTTGGTCAAAAGTGTGCAACGCAGTGAAGGAGACATCTCCGACCCCATAAAGTATATATATTCTTGATCAGGATCACCTCCTGAGTTGATATAGCCATGTCCGTCTGTCCGTCTGTCTGTCCGTCTGTCTGTCCGTCTGTCTGTTTCTACGCAAACTAGTCTCTCAGTTTTAAAGCTATCGAATTAAAACTTTGCACATACCCTTCTTTCCTTTGCACGCAGTATATATGTCGGAACGGCCGGGATCGGCCGACTATATCCTATAGCTGCCATATAACTGATTGATCGGAAATGCCATATCTTTGGTGTTTGTAAAGTTAGAATGTTGGGATTTTCTAAGGGTTTTATATTTGGCTAATCAATCCGACATGCCGAATTTCATAAGGATCGGCCGACTATATCCTATAGCTGCCATATAACTGATTGATCGGAAATGCCATAACTTTGGTGTTTGTAAAGTTAGAATGTTGGGATTTTCTATGGGTTTTATATTTGGCTAATCAATCCGACATGCCGAATTTCATAAGGATCGGCCGACTATATCCTATAGCTGCCATATAACTGAACGATTGGAAATGTCATAACTTTGGTGTTTTTAATGTCAGTTATTTCTAACTTGACTTGTTTAACTTTGACCCAAAATTGAACTTCGAGAGTCCATAACTTTACGAAGCTAAAGCCGATTGCAAAGTGGCATACCTCTAAAGACTTCTGATTCGATTCTCTAAAAATCTGCATTCAAATTTTTCAATTTAACGTCGATTAACTTTTTGACCCATTTTCATGTCAGTTATTTCTAATTTGACTTGTTTAACTTTGACCCAAAATTGAACTTCGAGAGTCCATAAATTTACCAAACTTAAGCCGATTCCAAAGTGGCATACCTCTAAAGACTTCTGATTCGATTCTCTAAAAATCTGCATTCAAATTTTTCTATTTAACGTTGATCAAATTTTTGACCCATTTTCATGTCAGTTATTTTTAGTTTTCCGAGGACTTGTAACAGAGTGACTAAAAATTGGACTTAGAGAGTCCATAACTTTACCAAACTTAAGCCGTTTCCAAAGTGGCAAAGACTTCTGATTCGATTCTCTAAAAATCTGCATTCAAATTTTTCAATTTAACTTTGATCAAATTTTTCACCCATTTTCATGTCAGTTATTTTTAATTTGACTTGTTTAACTTTGACCCAAAATAGGACTTAGAGAGTCCATAACTTAACCAAACTTAAGCCGATTGCAAAGTGGCATACCTCTAAAGACTTCTGATTCGATTCTCTAAAACTCTGCATTCAAATTTTTCAATTTAACGTCGATTAATATTTTGACCCATTTTCATGTCAGTTATTTCTAGATTTCCGAGGACTTGTAACAGAGTGACTAAAAATTGGATTTAGAGAGTCCATAACTTTACCAAACTTAAGCCGTTTCCAAAGTGGCATACCTCTAAAGACTTCTGATTCAATTCTCTAAAAATCTGCATTCAAATTTTTATACCCTTGCAGAGGGTATTATAATTTTGGTCAAAAGTGTGCAACGCAGTGAAGGAGACATCTCCGACCCTATAAAGTATATATATTCTTGATCAGGATCACCTCCTGAGTTGATATAGCCATGTCCGTCTGTCCGTCTGTCTGTCCGTCTGTCTGTCCGTCTGTCTGTCCGTCTGTCTGTCCGTCTGTCTGTCCGTCTGTCTGTCCGTCTGTCTGTTTCTACGCAAACTAGTCTCTCAGTTTTAAAGCTATCGAATTAAAACTTTGCACATACCCTTCTTTCCTTTGCACGCAGTATATATGTCGGAACGGCCGGGATCGGCCGACTATATCCTATAGCTGCCATATAACTGATTGATCGGAAATGCCATATCTTTGGTGTTTGTAAAGTTAGAATGTTGGGATTTTCTAAGGGTTTTATATTTGGCTAATCAATCCGACATGCCGAATTTCATAAGGATCGGCCGACTATATCCTATAGCTGCCATATAACTGATTGATCGGAAATGCCATAACTTTGGTGTTTGTAAAGTTAGAATGTTGGGATTTTCTATGGGTTTTATATTTGGCTAATCAATCCGACATGCCGAATTTCATAAGGATCGGCCGACTATATCCTATAGCTGCCATATAACTGAACGATTGGAAATGTCATAACTTTGGTGTTTTTAATGTCAGTTATTTCTAACTTGACTTGTTTAACTTTGACCCAAAATTGAACTTCGAGAGTCCATAACTTTACGAAGCTAAAGCCGATTGCAAAGTGGCATACCTCTAAAGACTTCTGATTCGATTCTCTAAAAATCTGCATTCAAATTTTTATACCCTTGCAGAGGGTATTATAATTTTGGTCAAAAGTGTGCAACGCAGTGAAGGAGACATCTCCGACCCTATAAAGTATATATATTCTTGATCAGGATCACCTCCTGAGTTGATATAGCCATGTCCGTCTGTCCGTCTGTCTGTCCGTCTGTCTGTTTCTACGCAAACTAGTCTCTCAGTTTTAAAGATATCGAATTGAAACTTTGCACATACCCTTCTTTCCTTTGCACGCAGTATATATGTCGGAACGGCCGGGATCGGCCGACTATATCCTATAGCTGCCATATAACTGATTGATCGGAAATGCCATAACTTTGGTGTTTGTAAAGTTAGAATGTTGGGATTTTCTATGGGTTTTATATTTGGCTAATCAATCCGACATGCCGAATTTCATAAGGATCGGCCGACTATATCCTATAGCTGCCATATAACTGAACGATTGGAAATGTCATAACTTTGGTGTTTTTAATGTCAGTTATTTCTAACTTGACTTGTTTAACTTTGACCCAAAATTGAACTTCGAGAGTCCATAACTTTACGAAGCTAAAGCCGATTGCAAAGTGGCATACCTCTAAAGACTTCTGATTCGATTCTCTAAAAATCTTCATTCAAATTTTTCAATTTAACGTCGATTAACTTTTTGACCCATTTTCATGTCAGTTATTTCTAGATTTCCGAGGACTTGTAACAGAGTGACTAAAAATTGGACTTAGAGAGTCCATAACTTTACCAAACTTAAGCCGTTTCCAAAGTGGCATACCTCTAAAGACTTCTGATTCGATTCTCTAAAAATCTGCATTCAAATTTTTATACCCTTGCAGAGGGTATTATAATTTTGGTCAAAAGTGTGCAACGCAGTGAAGGAGACATCTCCGACCCTATAAAGTATATATATTCTTGATCAGGATCACCTCCTGAGTTGATATAGCCATGTCCGTCTGTCCGTCTGTCTGTCCGTCTGTCTGTCCGTCTGTCTGTTTCTACGCAAACTAGTCTCTCAGTTTTAAAGCTATCGAATTGAAACTTTGCACATACCCTTCTTTCCTTTGCACGCAGTATATTTGTCGGAACGGCATATATCCTATAGCTGCCATATAACTGATTGATCGGAAATGCCATATCTTTGGTGTTTGAAAAGTTAGAATGTTGGGATTTTCTAAGGGTTTTATATTTGGCTAATCAATCCGACATGCCGAATTTCATAAGGATCGGCCGACTATATCCTATAGCTGCCATATAACTGAACGATTGGAAATGTCATAACTTTGGTGTTTTTAATGTCAGTTATTTCCAGAGTCCATAACTTTACGAAGCTAAAGCCGATTGCAAAGTGGCATACCTCTAAAGACTTCTGATTCGATTCTCTAAAAATCTGCATTCAAATTTTTCAATTTAACGTCGATTAACTTTTTGACCCATTTTCATGTCAGTTATTTCTAGATTTCCGAGGACTTGTAACAGAGTGACTAAAAATTGGACTTAGAGAGTCCATAACTTTATCAAACTTAAGCCGATTCCAAAGTGGCATACCTCTAAAGACTTCTGATTCGATTCTCTAAAAATCTGCATTCAAATTTTTCAATTTAACTTTGATCAAATTTTTCACCCATTTTCATGTCAGTTATTTTTAGTTTTCCGAGGACTTGTAACAGAGTGACTCAAAATTGGACTTAGAGAGTCCATAACTTTATCAAACTTAAGCCGATTCCAAAGTGGCATACCTCTAAAGACTTCTGATTCGATTCTCTAAAAATCTGCATTCAAATTTTTCAATTTAACGTCGATTAATATTTTGACCCATTTTCATGTCAGTTATTTCTAGATTTCCGAGGACTTGTAACAGAGTGACTAAAAATTGGACTTAGAGAGTCTATAACTTTACCAAACTTAAGCCGTTTCCAAAGTGGCATACCTCTAAAGACTTCTGATTCGATTCTCTAAAAATCTGCATTCAAATTTTTCAATTTAACGTCGATTAATATTTTGACCCATTTTCATGTCAGTTATTTCTAGATTTCCGAGGACTTGTAACAGAGTGACTAAAAATTGGACTTAGAGAGTCCATAACTTTACCAAACTTAAGCCGTTTCCAAAGTGGCATACCTCTAAAGACTTCTGATTCGATTCTCTAAAAATCTGCATTCAAATTTTTCAATTTAACGTCGATTAATATTTTGACCCATTTTCATGTCAGTTATTTCTAGATTTCCGAGGACTTGTAACAGAGTGACTAAAAATTGGACTTAGAGAGTCCATAACTTTACCAAACTTAAGCCGTTACCAAAGTGGCAT